>NC_092424.1:46417859-46738675 GCF_036169615.1 Heliangelus exortis
TTGGATGCTGGTTTGAGTGTTTTGCAGGTTTGCAGCCCTGGAATGTTTCTGGTGGGTTTTTCCTCCTTCATTAGAAACATTCTTGTCATGTGGGGGATTCCTATCAAAACTATCATCACCCTCACAGTGCGAGTCATTCCCCCGCTTTTGCATACAGACAGCTGCTGAGCTGCAGAAAACATTGCTCTGCATCTTCGGAATTCTTCACGGAGGGTTTTTTTCCCCTTAATGTTGCAGTTTTGCATGCTTGTACACCCAGCTCCTCCGGGGGAGTGAACAAAAGGGCTTTTAACAGCAATGTCAGAATGCTCCAATTGTGCCCTCAATTGCATCAAAGCACACGTGGGCTCAGCTGTATGGGGACATAGCTTTAGCTGTAGGTTGGTTTTAAGCAAACCACACATTTTATACCAAAGCAATGCATAAAAGCAGGCACAAGAAAAAAGCTTTAATTTAGCCACATTACTACAGTAAGTAATAACGCATAGCAAGCAATAATCGGATGCAAGAAGTTGAGAGCAGATGTTCCCTTTACTTTGATTCCTGAAGCAGCGCAGTAGCATTTTCTTCCTTTGTAACAGACATAAATGATTCAGTGTTAATAAAAAAGTTTCAGACATGGAGTTCTTCCAGTGAATAGCTGAGGAATAAAACACACTGTGAAATCTGGGGCTGAACAAGGGCTTCCAAGTATTCCCTTCCCCCATACCGAGAGCATTTTGAAAGAGACCTGGGTTTTAAGCTCGGACTTACAGGAGTGGCTATAAAGCACTATTTTTGCTGAGTACTATTCATTCTATTTTTCACTCAGAAAGAATTCAGTTGCTTTCCAGAGATGTGGGGAATTGCAGACCACCCACCTCAGGGTGTCTCACCCTTCAGGTGCCTGGGAACAGGCCTGGGACACCGCCACCAGCTGTGGGGCAACACCAGCAGCAGCAGCCACGTTGTCCCCCACAAAGAAGAGCGGAAAGAGGCTCAGAAGGTTGTGCTGATGGCCAGGAGGAGCCAGGCTCAGCTCAGCAACGCCTGATGACATATTCTGGCTAATATACTCACAACATCCAGTCTACCAAGGCAGCATGTTGCTGTGGGTAGGCTGGGACAGAGACAGAAACAGCCAGAAGAAAAGGTGACTGCAGGAAATGTGTTCTCTCCCCACAAGAGCAGCACTGGTAGCTCCAGCCCCATCTTGAAAGTCACATAGGAAGTGAGCTGGGCGAGTCCCAGGCTGCCCCATATTGCAGCACTGAAGCCCTTCACAAGAAAAAAGCTCTGCTACGGAAAACTCAGAAAAGTCCCAGCCACAGAAAATGGCCAGGTAGTAGCTGGGGAGACAAATGGAGGTGCAGATAGGCTGGGGTCTGGGATGCACAACCACAATGGCCTCAAAAGCTGGACAAGTACAGCACCTCAGAGCTAACAAGCCAAGAGCTTCCCACCATTTTCTCTCACTCCTGTCCCCCGTGTACAGCAGAGCTGATATTTTTCTCCCAAAAGACCATGGCTTTATGCAGGAGGAGAAGGAAGGAAGACTTATTCCAGAAATGTTTTACCTCAGCTACTGCCCAGGGAGCAGTTCTGGGGCGAAAGAGATGCAAATTCCCCACAACTCACATTTTCCAACACATAAACTGCAAAGGAAAAGCTTTTGCTGGAATAGCTGGTCCCTCCTGATCTTTTCTCATCAGCTACCCCTCTACCCACCCAGCTTTCAGCATCTCTTCCAGCTCCGCACAGCACCATGGGGACTTGGAAGAAACAGGAAGCAAAAACACCTGAAAATGAAGTAATGGGACTAATGCATGAGATGGAGAAGGCAAGATGCAGGAATATCATTCCCTGCTTCTGGGGCTGGAGTTAGGCAAGCCGAGCTGCTTTTTGGTATTTGTTCCTTAGGGAAGGACTTAAGAATTACACCCAGAAAACAAAAATTGAAATGTGATACAGCATTGGATGGACCACAGATTTAAAGTCAGGCCCATACTTACTAATGCAATAGCATGCAACATGAGATAGCTGCTTTATGTCAGACATTAATTTTGCCTGGCCTATACCCAGTGGGCCTCAGCATCCAACACTGTTGTACATACTGTGGAGAGAGTGTGCTTGTGCTGTGAAGACCTCCTCAAGCTTTGATGTTCTTTTGAGGCATTTGTCCACATTTTCTTCGATCACTTTGCCCGTGTCAGAGAGCAATGCAATTTCATGCAAAAGCAGGATGACTCTGTGGAAGGCACAGAGCTACAGTGGTTATGGATGGTAGTAGCTGCAGCACTTCTATCAGCACACAAGTATGCTGTACCCTGTAGTGAAATGAGGCAACGAGGTGCCACTAATTGCCAGGTAGTGGGCATGAGCTTGTGTTAAGCCCACCTGTGCCTGATTAGGGCGGGCCCCTACTGCGCATGAGCAGGACTGGGGGGCCAATAAAAGGAGCAGAGAGGCGAGCTGCTTTCAGAGCAGTAGCGCTGATCCAGCCAAGTCAACTCTGAGGGTAATAAACTCAGAGCACTATTTGTGAGTTTCTGCTGGAACACCTGGTTGGACCTTGGAGTGCCGTGCCCTAAAAGAGGTTTGTCTTGCAACAGTACCCCACCAAAAGGACCTGTGCATTCAACTATGATCACATCAAACATGGGTGCTGTCATCTCTACTGAGCTGTGCACCATACATTCACAAAGGTGGAAAAGGTGCAGAGATGAGGGCCAAGGACAACATGTTCCCCGTGCACCACTGTGGAGCCAGCAGGTTGGTGTGCACCTGCTCCCTTTCTGCCTACCAACAGCCTCAACCTCCCACTTTTATTAAAAAGAAAAAAAAAAAAATTAAAGCTGAAACAGATGCTCATGGGAAATTTGGATAACTGATATCATTTAATCAAGTAAGGGTATATCATACTTGTCCCTTGAACCAGATGTACAAGGGCCAGTGCTATGATACTCTACTTAGATGTCCCCTTTCTTCCTTTTACCACAATGAATTTAACCCACCCTCAGCAAGGCAGAGAAAGGCTGGAATGTAACTTCCCTTTCAACATTTGTAAAGCACCAGGATTTGTTACCACCTCATCCCTGCTTGCTCCAGGACCACAGCAGATGCAGAGTCTTAGAGGGCTCCTGTGCACACAGGTGGCCACCAGGCCAGCAGCAACAGAGAGGGTTCAGTCTCAAAAGTGCCCCTGGCCACAGCCAGGACAACACAGCTGTGCCCTCTGTATCCCTCACCCCTGAAGGTGCCGATTCTTCCGCAGCTTGAGGCTTTTGCTCTCCATGAGGGACTCCATTGGCAAGAACTGTGAGCAGCCCTCCCTCTTCTGCTGGACAAAGTGGACTCGGGGTGCACACCCAGCCTACCAGTGTTGTGGCCAAGATCACATGTCTCCACTGCCAAGAGGGGCAGGAGAGGAGAGAAGAGGGATGCAATCTGCTGTGCATGGGCACTTTGAGCCCAACCTACACCTCACAGTCCTGCCATGGCCACAGCCCCCAGGGAGTCACGAGGTGCCTTGTGAGGCCTGTGCACTTCATTATTTTGTCAACCCGCTCCTGGGCGTTGGTAAAAAAATAAGTATTTGTTGAATAAGAACTTAAACCAGAATCACAAAAGGGACACTTGGCACAAAGCTGGATCCCATCTTTGAAAGATGCATGTGCATCACTCTCTGAGGATGCTCACTGTTCTCTCAGCTCACCATAAGCCATGCCAGAGGGCACCCACCAACCAAGGTGCTGGGAAATCCATCCCTCCCTCTGGACACACTGTCCTAAGGAGGAAGAGCTCTCAGCAAGGAGCCCCCAATGATACACCCAGGCTGTATTTGCCAGGCAAGAACAAACAGAGCTAAGATATGCTCCACCACACACGTTCCCCTTCCCTCCCCTTGCACGCCGGAAGGATTATGGGGCCGGTGCAGGGAAGTTCTTGTCCTGCCAGGGCATGAACCTTCCTCTCCCGGTCTCCAGGAGGCACAAAGCAGCTCGGTTGCAAGCAGACAGGCTTTGTACAGAGTTCCCCCAAACATCACTGCTTTTATTTAAAGCAGAAAACACAGGATGTTACAGATGAGTGGAAAAATGTGAACTGCCCCACTGCCTGCAGAGCCCCTCAGCCCGGAGAATGCTTTTCTGGAAGTCAGAGGGTCTCCAGACAGGATTAGGAAAGCACACAGTGTCTACTTTTGCTTTTTATTCTTGCCCTGCTTGGCTGCAGCTACACCTCCCTGCACCCCCTGCCACAAACACCTCTCCCCCTCCCCAAGCCAAGGTCCCCTACCTTCCCTCCCACTTGCAGTTTCCCACAGCCCTTTTGTATTTGACTCCTGGGAGGCCTTTTTCTAACTCCTTTTGTCAGCTCCATCTCTTTGAAACACTAGAAAGCTGGAAGCCTGGCTCCGGCTCCCCACAGCCAGTGCTGGCAGCAGCTCCTCTGCTCCTCTGCCAGGCTCTGCCCTGCCACAGGGACACAGGGGCAGCCCAAACCCAAGCTGGCAGGAGCCACAGCCACCTCTGCCCCTTCTCAGCCTCACACAAGCAACTTGTGCCATTCAGTAGCCCCAAAGCTTGAACAGCAACTCCTTTGTAGCACCCGCCATCATTCACAAGGTGCCAGAGTTCCCAAAACTCTTGACACCTGTCACAGACTTCCCTTAGACAGCTTGTGGGACAAATAATTGAAAAGATTTTATTTCCACCCCCCCCCCCCTCCATTTGATGACTGTGCATGAAAAAGAAGGCCACATCTAGATTTCTGCTCCCCCTTCCCCAACACTAGCATATTCTTATTCTTCAAGCTAATCATCCATAAGTCAACCTATGTACAATACTAATCTAGACAAACCAGGAGACATCTCAACCATTTCGTTTGAGAAAACCAGCACCTATAACTTATTTAACCACTCACAGAGTCCTTTACTGATGCTACTTACGTTGCAGTGGCTGCAGAGCTAGAAAGAAGCAGCAAGACTAAGAGCAAAGCACAAACCACATCAGTTCTATACAGCCAAGTTGCCTTTAATCCTCTATGCTTAATTTATGCTCATTGAAACACCTGGCCCAGAGAGCCTTTTAATTGATTACAATTAGAAAGTGTTGATTAGCTTGCCCCTAGTGTCAATGACCCCAATTGCATGATCTGGCAAAAAAAGAAGCAGTTACCAATTTTTAACTACAATTCCATTTTCTGAGCATAGTAAAATAGGTAAGCAGTATATTGAATGACATAGTATTACTCATATGCTTAAGCACCTGGGTCCTTGATCTTATGCTTTATAAAGTGCTCTGAGCTCTGCTGTAATTGCCTATAAATATGCTGCTGATCATGCTTAAAGGGACATTGTGAAGGTTGGCAGGCCTACAGTTTCACTTACTAAAATGACATCTTAAAATAGTTTTATTCTCTGTGTTCCTAAATTACCAATCCATGTTATGTATCATGCTTCTTTTTATCAGTCCCACTGATGCATAAGATTATGGGAGAACGTTCACTTTTAAAGCAATGGTCCAGTCATAGAAATAGCTTGGTAGAGGCTAATGAACACCTTGAACATGCAAGTAAAAGCATTTTGCTATAAAAGCCTATTTTTCCTTTTGTGGATGGCCATGACCTATAACACCCTTACAGTCTGTAATAAGGTCACCCCTTGTTGAAGCAATGTCTTGTGAAAGAAATCTTCAGTCAAGAGCACAGGGCTGAGAGGATCAGGTCTGGGCAAGTCTGCAACTGCAATGACGGACACCATTTTCTGTGTTGTCTCTTTGTCAGTCAGCCAAAGGGGGGGTAGGATGCATAGAGTCAGTCAGTCAGAGAACAGAGTTACAAAGCTGGTTGCAGGAGCCTGCAACTTCAACTCCCCCTCAGCAGGACTGCTGGGATGCAGAGGGTTGATGGGGTGGAGAAACTCCAGGTATGAAAGCCCTTTCCTGTATTGTCCCTTCTGCCAGCAGCTCTGTGGCTGGAGCCCAGTGGCGAGGGAACTGAAGCCAGCTATTGAGGACTTTTCTGACCTCAGGCAAAGAGAAGTACTGGGCTTTCTCTTAAAGACAGAATACAAATAGGTCTAAGGAGTGAAAGGTGGCCTGCCATTTTTCCTTTATGAAGGGCTAGGCTTGTTTCCAAGCTGAATAACTTGGCTGCCTCTGAGCAGCAGCTCTCCAGCACACCGTGTACTCATGGGAAACCTGGGTTGCCACAATAACCAAACCCAGAGGTACCAGTAAATGAAAAAGCACAGCTCACTGGTGCCAAGGACAATGCAGGACAGGTTTTCTGAGGGGAAACAGGGAGAAACTGTAGGTGAAAGCTCTGCTAATAATGCCAGGGTGGCTGCATAGAAAGGCCTTTTTGGAAGATGTGACCTTAGCCTCCACGCAGTATTCTGCTAGATTTCCTGATGCAAGGTTTGATGACAAAGCTCTTGAGTTTCCAAAGACATAGGTCTGCAGCCAGGCTTCACCTTCCTTTCTGCCTGGGAGGTGAAAGATTTGCACATACCCTGGCAGGTACGTGAGGCAGCGTATTTGTTGTGCTCATCCGTGACAGGCGTGTGTTAGTCACAGGACACACACTGCCTAAACTCAGGGAAGCCCTGGCAATGCATAAAAGAAACTCAGAAAGACCCAAGTAAATAAATAAATAACCCAACAGATAGAAAATAAAGGTCTCCAAAGCCTGGGGAAAGGGCACATATGCAGCAGAACAGAAAATGGCAAGTCTAATGTCAGTCTTAAAGTCAGATCCATCTCAAAGTTTCAGCAGGTGGGAAGGTGCTCCCCATGTTCCAGTCTGCATCCAAGTGAACAGGGCAGCATAGGGGCTGTGTCTCTCACACAAACAAGGCTTGTAGGTTGTAAATATGGATGTGGATAAGCACTTGGAAAAAGTCTTATGTGTCTAACACCAAAGAGTTCATTTCAAGCTCTAGCAGTTACAGAGAAACACTTGAAAGTGTAACTTGCATATATTTTAAGAGCTTCCAGAAACCAGACTAGAAGCAAAATCATCCCAAAGTCTGTGCTTTTAAAAAATCTCATGCTCTTTACACAAAGGTTATATCTTCTGATTTGTTTTGAGCTGACTCAGTATTTTTAAATGGTTGTCCTTGAGAACTGTAAAACTTGTTTTATTTTTCGTAGGTTTATTCCATGTAAATGCTTAAAAAGCAATAAAGTCAATCTCAATAGCCTTGCTTAAATCCATGATTATATCAATTCTGTGTTGTGGGTATGCAGGGAGAAACCAACAAATTAGGAAATTGTAAAGGGCTACTGGAACAATAGTTTTTTGGGGGTTTTTTTTGCACACATATATACCATAATAATAATAACAATAACGGAAACACAATAGGAACCTTGCAGCTGCAAAAAATATTCAGCACCCTTAAAAATAGAGGAGTGTATTCTGTGTTTACACAGATTAACAGTGTCTTTATGGACTGATACATCATATATCTTCCATCTGATTTATTGATGTTTAGCCTGAGCCTCTTTTTCTTCAAAATAGTGGTTGTGCCTGATGTTCACCCAGAGGAACGCAAATTCCACGAAAAGGTAAACACTTGGAACCTGAGTTCTGGAGTGTGTAAGAAACATGGATTAATTTCATGACAGTGCTTTGTAATGGCCCATATAAATTTTCCTACTGTAATTGCTCTATACATTCAACCGTTTTATTGTATGTCAGTGTACATTATTCGGCACAGCTGCTAGAGAGGCATTGCTGAACTGGTGTTTCTCTTCCATGACAAACACCTATTAAGCAGTCAGCATAAACTCTTCTTGTTACAGCCTCTGACATCACCCTCAGGGCAAGCGGACACAGAACAGCAATTGCTGAATCGCGTATGAAAATTATAGTTTTATTGTCTATACAAGTGAAGGTTTAACTCTGATTCCTGCTCGAGTCAGCTCTGTTATAAAGGAGCGATTCTTTCAGGGAACAAACAAGCACAGTACACCATTGTAATCAAAGGAACAGGCACTATTTATGTATTGGAAACGCTTGTTCACAATAGTGCTAACACTGTCATGCCCCAGAAGCCACTATTTTAGCAGCTGTAGAGAAAAAAAGCATGACTAACAAGATGCCACACAGAGTCAGATACAGTTTTTTTAGAACACAAATGGAATGATCCCTTTTGATACAACTCAGTTTATTAGGCACGACTCATAAGTAGGGATCATGTATTTAATGTTTATGTAAGCATTTTCTCCACCACGGCGTTCAAAGAGTTCCAGTGTCTCTTGAATAAGATCTCCAATATTCTGACGCTTCTGCTGGCTGTAGTCTATCCCATCACCTGTATTAACTGGTGAATAAAAATAAAAAAAAACAAAAAATAAAAACAACCTCAAGAATTATATTACATTTACAGTTACACTTTGAAACAATGACATAAGAAATTGCAGTTGTTAGTCAGTCACTATGCCTCTATTAGAAATTTTGTTCTGTGACAAAAACAGAGCTGAATTTGAAAATAGGATGGTTTTGGTATCTCTTTAAGGCTCTGTTCAGTCTCCGACCTCATATACCTTCAAAATCTGCTTATGTATTCATTACTTCAGTACCCAAGCAAGAATCCTAATAAAAATAAAGAAAACATTCTTTTATCAGATAAAGATGGAGTCTCTCTTACACAGCTAATATTTTAAGACCACTATCTCTATTTCTAGCATTGTTTATTTACGGCAAAATTTTACAGCCAGATGCATAAACACTTATCTACGAAATATGATTTCATATTCACAATTTTCACACTCTAATGTTTGTTTTGTTTAGGTTTTTTTTTTTTTTTTAGAGGGGTTCTCATGTGGCCTAAAAGAGATAATTCGGATTATAACATGGCACTCATTCAATTTCTGCTTCCTGAAAACCATGTAAAATTAAGTCAATGTCAAAAGGGAAAATTATTGCAGCCCCCAGATGCAGTAACATTTACTGCTGCTTTCATTAACATGGACTAGTCAGGGTAATACACATTCATACACACACAGCATAATTCTTTAATAAAATCAGCATGAACGACGGCAACAACAAATAATACAAGAGTAAGAAATAACTTCGCTTGCAGTGATGCTGAGACATTTAAAGAAGGAAAACAGATTTCATTGTGTTTTAAAACAATATTCAGAGAACTATACTAATATGGATATATTCCAAGACACACACATATATATATATACACATATATCAAAAATAATTTGGTAGGAGCATAATGTCCTCAGATCCTTTGTGGTGTAGTGGCCAGGTGGAGCAGCTGTCACACTGCAGCAGGATAGCCCACATGAAACCAATCATCCTGTGGTCTCACACCAGCAGTGGTGGCAATGTGCCTGTGTCACACATTTAACATCTCAAATAAGGCTGCTTGCTTGCTTACTGACACACTCAGTGGGCCAGCAAAGGAGATATTTGTCAAGACAATGCAAACCAGCTTCTGGGGCAGTGCCTGCCTTTCATGTTAGAAACACGGTGCACACAAGGGCAAGAGTAGATTTTGCTCTCACTGCTGCCTCCACATCTCCAGGCCAATGGGGTGGAGATGTACAACTGCACCCATCCTCACACCCTCTCCTGGTTCTAAGCCCAAGGATCTGCATTTAAAGCTTGAGGCTTTTTTACCAGTAAAGACTGAAAAAAACACATGCTTGTGAAGAAAGAGCTGATGAACATGGGTAAAAATCATCCTTTTGCTGAATCTTCCTGTAAAATACCACTCCAATTTATTTATGTGCATATAAGTTTTTTAAACTCCTTACACACATTTTTCTCACTGCTTTTTGTAAAATGTTTCCACAAATAGAGATGTAACATACATAGACTGGGCTTGTGAGTGGGAAGCCAGTTATTTCTTCGTGCTGATTACTCTTAACCACACAAATATTTTCTTATGTATTAACTATTTATTTCACTCACACAAGAAGTGTTCATGACATCAAAATTTACTGCAAAGGATTTACTGTTTTGTTACAAATAACAAGTTATTAGAGTGCATAAAAACCACCAAGAGCTATTAAATAGAGGGACTGGCTTATACAAAACAGTAATGCAAAAAAAAAGGACATCACAATTGAGTGCAATTTACATTAAACATGGTTTGCTCTTGCATAAAACAACTGAGATCATCTGTGCCTCATCATTTGGGTTACATGTGCACTGCCAGCACTCCCCAGAACACCTGGAGGTATTTCTGATTCCACCAGTTTAAGCAAAGGAAACTCTGAACCTTGACCTAAGTCTTGGCAAATATGTAAAGGAATTACTGACTTTACAACCATTTGTCTATTATCTGTAATTTTAAGCCTACACACATGCTCAGCTAATGAGCTTACACAGCTTTCATGGCGCTTTCAAAGAAGTAGTAAAAAAATCAGCTCTCTGGAAGTAATGGTGATACATTGCTAAGCTAGTTTGGAGGAGGCCAACAAGACACTGATAATGCTGGTAGCAGAGGTGTGTTCCAGAACACCATGTTACAGTTGTTATTATAGAGCATAGTCTGACCAATAAATGATGCCTCAAGTGCCTGATTAGAAGGTGCCTAAGAGAATGAGGCAATGATAAAGGAAATAGTCTGCAAGGGAAGACTGAATGTATGATGTGCAGACTGTCATTACAAATTTTTTTTCCTACAGACCATCTGTGCTATATGAAGGTTTTTAGCCTCAAGACAGTGATAATTCACATTAATGTCATGACACAAGCCACAACCAACAATACCAGAAAGGTTATATCAGAATCAAGGTCAACTGGTAGCTATCCTATGCAGTTATAGGAATTAACAAATCTTTCAGACAAAAAAGATAATCATTAACCCAACAGGACAACATCCACTAAATGGATGAGTCAGAAAGATCTGCCCAGTGCACCTAAGGGTAAATATCTAGTCATAATAATAATGATTATTAGCTGGAAAAAAATAGCTACTGCAGTATAGCGGCCTCAACGTGTCCTTCTCTGGTTTGACTGTATTCCCAAGTTAGTTTGCAAAAGAAGCCAACTTTGTCATCCACAAAAGTGTTACATATGTAAAGTGTGAACATGGATCTGATTCAAGCTCTTTATGAAGTTGTCCTTTGTGAGGGGGAATAAATCAATATGAAAATGCTAGGAAGCACATTTGTCATATCTTTGTCTCCTAGTGAAATGTCTGGCAAATTCAGCATGTGTCAGAACTCTTTTCAGAGCAAATGTTATTTCTGGGTTTAAGAGAAATGCAGTAAAGGAATACTAAGAGATCTAGAGGGTTGCAGTCAGGAAAAGATCTCGTTTTCCCTTCCTGGATCAAAAAGTTAGCTCCCAGTCACCTAAATCATGCACCAAGGGTTCTATGGTCCTTGAAGTGAAGCGAAAGGCTTTGCACCTGTCAAGACCTGTGTGAGCTGATGAAATCACCCAGCACACCAAGCCCAGGAGTGGCACTCCCTGCCCTGCCCTCAGCGCTGCCGCTGCTGTAGCTGAAGAAACCCTGCTCAGACCCTCAGGGACTGAGCTAAACCTTTGGCAGTGAACAGAGGGTTTGAATTTTGTTTTAAAACATGGTTTGTATTTTAGTCTAGACATGCTTCTATTCATTATTCAGGATATTAAAGAAATTCTACTGTTATTTGTATTACCTCTCGTTTCATTCTAAAATTTCACTAGGGTAATGCTACAAGCATTCATATTGCATTAAAGAAGGATAAGCAAGTTTCTCTCAATGCATTAATAGCTTGATACTGCAGTTTTGAAGTCCTGGGATGGACAAGAAAGGTAAATCAACCCTTAAAGCTATTATCTGTGTACATTTGTTAGAATCTGAAAGTTTCTGAGACATTCTTTCAGCTTATTGGATTTCACTTCGAGGCAGGTCAGATCTTGAGGAGAGGGTTTTTTAATCCCCCAAATATGTTGAAGTACCTCCTTGTAAGTATCTTACAGATATGAAAGCTCACTCCTGCTGGTGGCTGTTTCCAAGGTTCTTCTTCACAGAAAGCACCAATTAAAACCAAAGTTTTCATACACCTGCTGTTTGCAGGGGTGTCACAGACCTTGGGATATTAGAATTTCCTCAGATGTTAAATATCCGAGGAATGCTTGGTGTTGGAGGACAGAATAATACTTAAAAGAGATTTCTGAAGAGACTGGGAAGGAAGACCCTTGACAGTAAGGTTAAGCAATAATTTTAACACAAAGGCCATTCCTTTATTCTTTACTGATGATCTTTTAACTATATATATATATATATATATATATATACACGCATATCTTGGAACCAGAGGGTCCCAGAAGAAATTTTTGAACTACTACTTGTTAACAAGAGAGAGGTCTTGCATAGTAGTTTTGATGGGGGGTTGTACACAGATCAATAAAATAACTTGGAAAGACAGACATCATTCCTCTCTTTTCCAATCCTGTGAAACAGAGATACTGAATGGCAAAGTGTCTCTCTCCAAGTCATAGAAGGGATCTGTCACAAATCATGCTTTTTGACTTTTTATTGTAGATTATTAAAGTACTATTTATGGTAAAATATAACTATGATCAAATAATTTTTAAGCTGCTCAGTTCATCCTAGTCAAACCAGCAAGTATTTCAGCAGTTAAAATGATTACAGTAATCCAACACGCTAACCAATTAACTGGGATTTTTAGTTCAGAAAAAACAACTATTATGGGATTTTGAAGTGCAGATATAGTTCTCAGTACAGAATTGTGTTTCAACAGAAAAACCGGTCACAGAACAATATGTAGTTAATCAGTACAAGCTAACATTAAAATATTTTGTAGAAAATGCCAGGACTTCTTTTTTTTTTTCCCTAGGAGTCAGCATCAGTATCAAGAAATAAATGAAAGCTGATTTCAGCTATAGATTGACTTGCACCTATGTCAGGGTTCAGGTGGCATAAGTTCACTACTCAGGTATGGTTCAGAGCTTAATTAATTTTTCAAAGTTCTCTTGTTAGGATTAGTTTAATTGTAAAAAAAGATGTTGGCTTCCTGACCGGAGTGGAAAATAAAATCCTCTGATGAGTCAGCGTGGCAGGAGGGAGGAGGGCTCCTTTGCACCATTCTTCTTGCTGTGACTCAGAGCTGTGATTTCAAATCATCAGCTGCAGGAAGGATGAGGTAGTTTGGTCTCCCTGTTCATTTAACTGAAAGTCTCTGAAAATTTACAGTGTAAAACTCTTAAACCCTCCTGTCTGTTAAGGAACAGAAGGATATTGCCAGTTCATTTCACTCAGGTGAGAGAAGAGCCACCAGGAAGTTACAAGTTCTGGCCTTTACTAACCCAGACAGAAAATCCCACATTCCATTCCTGAAGGCTCAGTGCAATTTAGACACCGGTATTAAATACTTCTTAGGACACATCTGGATTATGTGCTCACAGAAGTGCAAACTGGCCTTACACAGGCTGGTCTCAAAGCTAGACAGTTTGAAAGAAGAGCTCATAGAGTAATCCCAAAACGAGAAATGGTAGAGATGCCCTTGAGATGGGGAAGCTTTTCACCAGCCATTTCAGATGTGATGAATGGAGGTGCTACTCCTTAAATACTAAAATGTAATTGGGGAAGGGGGATTCGCTGAAGTCACAAAGTTCATAGGCAGAATTATTATCTGTTTTGACACAAAACAACCCTAAACTTTTGGCATAGTAACAGATTCTAACCCGCATATATAGCATTGCTTTTGGAAGGTTAATCACATACTGAAGAAAGAGGCACAGATTTGGTGGAAAAATAATAAAATTTCATTAACACGTTTACTTTAAATGATGAAAATGTAATTAAAAAAATTAACGTGTCTCTTTCAAATAATTTTAAAACATTAAAACTGAACATACATTAAGGAGGTCATATCTTCGAATATGCACAGACCTGTTTTTCAATAATATCAACATTTAAGAGCTCCCTGCCTCTTGCTTTTCTTGGCTCTTCCTTCTGTCTTTCATCATTACTGCTGAGTGCTCCTCTTTTACAACACTATAATACTGCAGATATTACAGAGGAATGTTTCAATCCAAGAAGAAAATATGTATGCTTCAATTTTAAAAATAATATAGAGACATATCTATTCATCATAGATCTTGAATTTTATACTTTTGATATAAATCAGCTAGGTACTATCTATCTAAGTAAGATACTTCTGAGATTTTCTTAATTCTCATTGAAGGCATTTTGCTTTAGAATAAAATATAGAATATTTCCACAGTTAACTTCCATATGCAGCTAGTTTTAGCTATTTCATAAATTAGCAACATTTTAAAAATACAAGTGCTGTTACCATAAATACTAATCAGAAAATCTACAAGTACAGGAAGTGCTCTAATTGGAAAGGAAATATTTGACTGACTTACGATGTTTTACTAATGATGTAAACCTACTAGAGATAGCTGTAACTACTTGTAAATTGCTGCTGTATGAAAAAAACCCAAAACCAACAACCCAAAATACCCAACTGAAAATGAGCCAAAACAGCAGCTGTTATCACTATTTTCCATTTCCAGGAAATGTTAGCAACATCAGATGTAATCCTTTCTAAGCCCAGAAAGGATTTTTTTTTTAATAGAAGAACAAAAATGAAACAAGAAATCACAGATTTTGTAACAAATTATTACAGCAAACATATTTGACCAGTGAGGTTAAAAATAAGATATTGTTATGTTATTTTCCCCTAAAGTACTTAAACTTCTCAAATGAATTTAGACTTTGAAGTTTGCCTATGTTTGATCAATATCAAACAAAGCAGTATTAAATAATCTTAGATAAATAGCATGCTCAACAGGGGAAGAGAAACTGGAAGACTGAGATCTCTGTGGCCTTGGTACACTGTTTACTGTTGCAAAATAATACATTAGGTCACAAATCATGCTTAAAGGGCAACAAGAGTTGCACCACTTATGTGAATCTAATGTTCTTCCAGTTGCTTTAGATTTGTATAAGCTAGAACAAAGTAAATACTGGTTTTTTTAGCTGGGAAACCTGTTTGTGTGTGCAAAATTTGTATAGCTTTGCTGTACTGATGTGAAATACGTTTGTTCATCACATTAATTTACTGTCTAAATATAGTATAATTAATGCAAAAGGAATTAAAACCATGGAAAAACACATCTTTGTATGCATGAGGAATAAACATAATTTATTTTTTGATGTAATTCAAAGTGACAAAGCTGAAAGTCCCAAGACTCTTTAAAGTTCGGCAACTTCAATATGGAACATAATCCTACAATAGCCAATTTTTGTACATTGACTTTATTCATACTTAAACTCAAGATGCTTGACAATCCATCCTCCTTCCCCCACTGGAAGATTTTTATTATTAATGTTACCAAAATGCTTTTAAGGGAAAGCCCTAGTTTTTTCTTTACAAGCAAAAAGCTCTGTAATTAATTATTTTGTGTTAATAGCTGTTAGTGTGTTTGTACATCTGTCACATACTAATGGAATTTGTTGTGTCTGAATTCACTGTTCAAAGCCATTACCATTTAAGACCCCTATTTGGTATAGCTTGCCCATCAGACATTTCATTGACAACTAAATTACTTCAATGACTGCTTTCATAATTTTGTGATAGAAGAGTGAGTCTTTTATTGTAATTGGAATGCGACCATATAAAAAAAAAGGTCAATATATTAAACATTTCCCATAAAAATTATGAGAGCAAGTTGTTGGATAGGCTTACAAGTTGCTGGATATGCCTGAAACTGAGAGCATCCTAGTTTTTATGTCCCCTAGTTAACCAAAATAAGCAAGAATCTGAAGTCAGCTGAGGGTGTTTTAGCAGACATTTGAGAAGGGACAAGGAGATGAAAGCTATGAATGGCTGTGTGAATTTGCCAAGTTTTCTTTCATTGCATTGGGACAAGGACAGAATTTATGCAGTTTAAAGGACAGCCAGCATTGAAACTGGAATGTACTGTTTCATCCTCTAGCCAGACAGAAAGGAACACTCTGCTCCCCCAGATATCTGTCCTGTAAGGGTCAGGATATCTCTCTCTGTTTTTTTAACCAGATCTTAAAATTTTTATAGTATCTATATTTTTTAAAAGTACATAAAAATTAAATAAATAAATATTATTTTTCCAAGATAAGAATTTGCATTCCATATTATTATTTGCACTCTTATTATTATTCATAATGTCTAGTTTTCACTGAAAAAGAAAAAAAATCATGTCCCCTAGGTGTGGTTTTTCTGCAGATTCGCAGCTTTCAAATTGTGAAAACTGAAGCATTTTGAAAGCAATATAGCAACTGCATATACACCACATAGAATCATAGAATGGTTAGGGTTGGAAGGGAACCTAAAGATCATCAAGGTCTAATGCCCCTAAATGGCCAGGGACACCTCTCTCTAGACGAGGATGCACAAGGCCTTATTATTCAACCTGGCCTTGAACACTTCCAGGGAGGGGGCATCAGCAACCCCCATGGGCAACCTATTCTGGTATCTTACTGCCCTCATGGTGAAGAATTTTTCCTAATATCTGTTCAAAATCTATCCTCTTTCAATTTAAAGCCATTACCCCTTGTCCTATCACTACCATCTCTGGTGAAAAGCCCTTCCCCATCTTTCCTGTAGGCCCCCTTCATGTACTGAACCAAGGCCACTATAAGGTCTCCCTGGAGCCTTCTCTTCTCCAGGATGAATAGCCCCAACTCTCACCCTGTCTTTGTAGCAGAGGTGCTCCAGCCCTCTGATCATTTCTGTGGCCCTTTCCTGGACCCTCTCCAGGGTATCTTTCCTGTGCTGGGGATGCAATCTCACAAGAACAGAGTTGAGGGCAAAATCCCTTGCCCCGCTGGTTGTACTTCTTTTGATGCAGCTCAGGATGTAGATGGCTCATGTCGAGCTTCTCATCTACTATCTCCCCTAAATTCTTTTCCTCAGGGTTGCTCTCTATCCATCCCCCCCCCCCCTGTATTTGTGCCTGGGGTTGCACTGACCAAGGCACAAGATCTTGCACTTGGCCATATTGAACTTCATGAGGTTGGCATGGACCCACCACTCCAGCCTGTCAATGTCCCTCCACATGGCCTGCCTTCCCTTTGAGGTGTCAGCCACACCACTCAGATT
This sequence comes from Heliangelus exortis, assembly GCF_036169615.1. Classification (NCBI taxonomy): domain Eukaryota; kingdom Metazoa; phylum Chordata; class Aves; order Apodiformes; family Trochilidae; genus Heliangelus; species Heliangelus exortis. The sequence goes on from NC_092424.1 coordinate 46,434,908, forward strand.
GGTATCAGCAAACTTGCTGAGGATACACTCTATCCCTCTGCCCGTGTCTGCAACAAAGATGTTAAGCAGCACTGGTCCCAATACTGACCCCTGAGGAACAACACTCATCAGTTGCCTCCACCTGGACACTGACCCATTGACCACAACTCTCTGGGTGTGGCCATCCAACCAATTACTTATCCTCTGAGTGGTCCATCTGTCAAATCCATGAAGACTGCTGGGTTTTTGGGTTTTTTCAGGTTTTAGGAATCTCTATCAAATCTGTCTCTTGTTTCAATTTTTAATATTTTCACTGCATTACATGTGAAGAAATACAAGTGCATAAGAAAAACTTCCGTTAGTGATTAATTGGAAAACACTCTCTCTTCTTGTCCAAATTAGACCTGTACCTTTTGTTGCTTAAGCTGTTATACAAAAGAGTCCCAAAATGAAGAAAGCATGAAGCCCAGCAGCATCCAGCAAATGTACTGATTCCCTAAAGTCTCACATCAAAGTTAATTTCATAAGGAACACTGTAATACTTTGGGAATCATAGAATCATTTTGGTTTGAAAAGGCCTTTGAGATGACTGAGTTCAACCATTAACCTAGCACACTGCCAAGTCCACCATTAAACCCTATCCCTAAGCACTTTATCTGCATGTCTTTTAAATACCTCCAGGGATGGAGACTCCACCATTTCCCTGGGCAGCCTGTTCAGGTACCTGACAACCCTGAACAGGCACTGAAGAAGTGCTTCCTAATGTCTAGTCTAAACTTTCTCTGGTGCAACTTGAGTCCATTTCCTCTCGTCCTATTACTTGTTAATAGGGAGAAGAAACATACTCCCTTGTTGCTACAACCTCTTACTTTCCTACTCCTGCTGGCCACATTATTTCTGTTAGAAGCCATTGGCCTTCTTGGCCTCTTGGGCACACTGCTGGTTCATATCCAGCAGGTTGCTGATCATCAAGATGTTGATGTCCTGACATCCCCAGGTCCTTTTCCTTTGGGCAGCTTTCCAGCCATTCTTCTCCAAGCCTGTAGCATTGTATGGGGTTGTTGTGATCCAAGCACAGGACCCAACACTGGCCCATAATTTTGCTTTTGCCATTGATCCAGGCAGTCGTGGTCCTTCTGTAGAGCCTTCCTACCTTCAGGAAGATCAACACTGCCGCCCAATTTAATGTAATCTTCTAGTTTACTGAAGGTACACTTGATTCCCTCATTCAGATCATTTATAAAGATATTAAATAAGACTGGCCTCGGTACTTAACCCCTGTGGAACACTTAACACCTTGTGGTGAACAGCCACCAACTGGATTTAACTCCATTTACCACAACTCTTTGGGCCCAGCTATTCTCAGCAAAGAGTGCACCTGTCCAAGCCATGAGCAGCCAGTTTATCCAAGAGGATGCTGTGGAAGAGTACAGACAATGTGTACAGTCTTTCCCTCATCCAATAAGGACCTGTCTTTCACTGGATCTGATCACCTGGTTGTCCTGTATATGCCATGTGATGGCACTCAAGATGATCTGCTGCATAACTTTCCCTTGCACCAAGGTCAAAGTGACAGTCCTGTAGTTGCCAGGATCCTCCTTTTGGCTCTTCCTGTAGACTGGGGAAATAAAGTTACATGCAAGAAGCCAGTTCCTCAGGTTATAGAAACTGACTCTTCTTGTATATCACTTCAGTTTGCTTAAGTGATGCTTGAATGGACTACATGTTGACATGCCAAGAAGGCACTCCTGCATTCTGTGGCATACAATTTAGTGAGGACATATTACCACTGGCCATGAGACTACAGCTGAACAAAAAGAACATACTGCGGATGGTCATCTCAGACACTTAATCTTCGTATCATTTGTGTCATTTGAAATTATTAAGCAGTAAGCTGAAGGAAGAGCAGTTTGAGGAACAGGAATGAGAGCTCTTCAGTAGAGCTTATTGAGTTGTTTAAAGCTTGTTCTGTTGTAAGCTAACTTAAATATTGTCTAAATATTGGCATCTAAACATCTTCCATTAGAGAACCCTTTAGCAGTTTTTAATGGTATGAAATGAATGGAGGAACCATGTATTTCTCTGAGCATGTATTTCTCCTCAGATAAAGCAGTGAAAAGGAGGTTGGTTTGTCACATGTTGTGCAACTGCATAATCCATCTCAATGGCTGCTAAAAGTCAGCCATCTGAGGCATGACTGCTTGTTTGTCTAGATTGCCATCAAGACTGCAGGGACTCAAATACTGGAGCATGCTGATACTGTGAGCTCTTGAATTGTCTGCTGTTTTACTTTGCTTAAGAAGAAAAACTTCACTGAATTTGGAAAAACAGAAAGAAACTGACCTGCACTAGCAGATGAGTTACTATGCTATTGATAACATCAGTAGGTATGTACAGAAGCAGAAGACTTTTACACATGTTTTCCCAGTAACTTGACCCAGTACTTAGACCACCTACTGAGACTTAGCAGACTGAGACCCTCCTGAAATACAGGGCAAAATCTTTTGTTTCACCACTTTGACAACATTTATAGGATTACTTCCTTTACTATTTGATATAAAATCATTATTTACTATGCCATTGTAGGTATTGTAGGCTCCAGAGGGTGTTTTTTAAAATGCATTCCTAACTTTTTCTCAAGGGATTGCAATGTTAAGTTTTAAAACACAAGCATTTTAGTGAATCTAAATTTAGTGAAATCTAAATACAATTGCTCATACAAAAGAAATAATTGCACACAACAAGTTTATATAAAACCAAGAGGAGTAGACATGGTTAGCAGGTTTTTTTGAATTGCAACTGTAAGTGATGTTGCAACATTCTAAAAAAGTTATTTTTAACATAAAAATCACATGTATTTTATTATATATTTTATTATTTTTATTACATGTATTTTATTACTCTTGTTCCTTATTTAAAGAAAATGGTGCTATTCCAGTAAAAATACCTTTATGATAACCGTACAAGTGCCATCATGTAGAAAATATCCAACTGCTAACAATGCAGCTCTTCTAGTTTGGTGTGTAAAATTTTCTTAGAACCCTTTCCCTCATTACAGAAGCAGTGACCCTGAACAGTAAAGCTTAAAAAAAAAAAAAAAAAAAAAAAGGAGTCTCAGATGGATTTGTATTTGCTCGTCCTAAACTGCTTCAAATATAATGTATCTGTAGGCTGATGGCTACAGTAGGTTCATCCCCCTTGCAGTGGGTCATTTGAGTGTTTGCTGTCCTGACACGCTGATGTGACAAAGCCTTAAGGCACAGGAGTCAAAATTTTACAATTCATTATTCTCCAGCCACTCCTGGCAAATATGATAATTTACATTCTCCAACATGTAGCTAAAGCATGCTACACTTTGTAATTCCTGTCTTAATTTTTTATTCACCATTCACTTATCTTACATCCCTTCCAGCTCTGGTGCCTGACGAGCCTAAAACTCTTCAGTTTTAGAAGGAAAACAACTCAAACACACACACACACGCATGTATGTCAGGGCAGGGAGGAAGAGACAAGAAAATAAGTAAGTGATATGGTCAACCCAGACTAGTCTAGAGGTTTATAACTAGCAGCCAAGAAAGCAGTTAAATAGCGTGGCAGAGCAGAATGTGTTTGAATATTTGTAACTTTGCATTTTCATGTATTATAATGAAGAATGAAAGTAAAAAGCTGTCAAGAAAATTCTTCCCTGGTAACTTAAATAAGCTTTCTCATGCTTGGGTGATCTGAGAGTACATGCATATATAATAATTATCTTTATATTAGTAACAACAAGATGGCCACTCCTGTAAAGGAAAGTCATGAGGGGTTTTTTTAGATAAATTCAGGACACATAGAAAAGATAACCTGGAAGACAGCTTAACTAATATCTAAGTGGGACATATTTCAAGACTAATGTTATCTTGCAGTTTTCCTGGAATGCTTGTTGCTCAGTGCACAAGGTCAGCCTCCAGAGGAAAGGGAGACATAACACCTAACAAAATTTCTTTATCGCCTCTCTCCAGCAAGCCACAGATGGCTCTTTCATCTCCTGCGTTTTTAATGCATTGTAATGGCTGCAGTGAGTTTAAGGGCCTCTGATTCAACTCTGCAGCTGCAGTGCTGAATTGGTATCCGTGGAAGCACTACCTCAAGAGTAACAGAAAACTCTGCTTCAGAAAAATATCTCTGAGCATTTTTGGACAACAGCAGCTAGTGTAGAATGATTACTTCTGAAGAAAACCATGGGAAGTTATTTTAAGGGAAAATAAGAACATATACTTGTCTCCATAAATTAAAGTGAGCAAAATTCTTGATGATTCACCAAGAAATTTCATTACTGAATGGTGATAGCTGGAAAGATCTTCCTGAATTACTTGTCCTAGCACAGCCAAAGTTTATTAGGTGCTTGACTAACAAGTAAGATAGACAATTCTTGCCCCCAGGTCAGGAGTGTGGATAGAGGAGGAGTAGAAGACAAATAAAAACCCAGGCTAAAAGTGAAGGAAGAAATGCCACAGCAATTCATTTGGTTGGTTAATGCTCTTAAATATGCTCCATAAAAGGCCTAATTTATGTGAATATATGCAATATGGATTAGCCTAATTATTCCACAGAGTAATTGAAAGTATCCCACTGGATGCTGATCAACATTTTACATCTGAGCCTACTGAGATTCTATGGCTATTTTGTAGCAAAACATGGTGAAAAAGGTAGAAATGCTTATTTGGACATCTGTAGCTGGGACCCAATAGCTTTGCTTTAGAGTTCTGAGTAAGAATCTCACCTACTTAGAAGTTTATTTTGAGGAATTATCAGAATGGAGTGTCAGCCTTATTAATGTAAATATAGGGCTTCTGCAGGAATGTGTGTTACCGGCTTGGATAAGATGGAGGAGGAGAACTGACTTTGTTACTAATCCATGTGAGGTGAGGTACCAACAGCCTCTCAGCACTTGGGACTTCTCTTCCATTGTCTTCCTTCCTTCTAATCATATGAATAAGAAATAGAGTAGTCCAGAGATCTCTTGCTGGTTTAGTAGCATTCTCATTTTAGATAGGCATAAGCTCCCTCTTTGTTTAATATTAAAAAATGCTGGGGAGTCAATAAGTCATTTTAGGCATGCTTGTTATCAGATCTAATGCCTCAGCCATCTGCCTAAACAGCTCCTGAAATTGCTGATAGTTGTCTGGCTGGCTATAACCAGTGTCACAGAATCCTCAGAAGACATAGAAGAAGTCAAGCTAATATCAGTTTATTTACATATCCTCATTATTGTAATGTATCCATATCTAGCAGCTCAGATTGGCCTAAACAAGGGATATAGTTCCAGCACTGTACGGGAAATAGTACAAGATAAGAAATTGATTTTATAGGAGAGGAACAGTAATAGCACTCAGTTTTCAGCTAACAGATTGACATAACTTCACATATCCATGGAAGACAACTATGAAAACAGTCAGGCAGAATTAGAGATATGGGGATGGACACCATATCATGTTGGAATGGAAATTCAGGCCAAGTTAGGAACTGCAACATTTAATATCTGTCACTTGGGTTCTGCAGAATTGTTAGGGCTGTACTTCACTGTATCAAGTAGGAGTTTGCAAGTGTTATAGTGAGTCAAAGGCTTATAAGAAAGTGTCACAGAGGGAGCCTGTGGGGAACAGCAAGCAGAACCATACCTAAAATCTTGCTTTTCTCTGAGACTCAAACATTTGCATCCACCCTGGAGCTGTGGTCCAGAAGTTTTCCTAAGGGTAGATATCTATTGTAATTCTTCCTGGGTGTAACTGAATGATTTCTTCAAAAGCAGATTGTGCCACGAGACAGTAATCATAGAATCATAGAATCATAGAATAGGCTGGGTTGGAAGGGACCTCAGAGATCATCGAGTCCAACCCTTGAACAACTACCACCACAGTCACTAGACTATGGCACTGAGTGCCATATCGAGTCGCTTTTTAATGATATCCATTTCCCATAAATGTGTGCTGGTTTTGTGTGTAATTTTCCATAAGATCTACCAGCTAAAAGACAGCTAGGGCCTGTTCTGACACACCGTATGTTTTGTATACACTACCAACATCTCTCTCAGCATGAGCATGAATTTGGACATTGCCCTACTCCTTATTTTTCCAGAAACCCGTCCCGTTTTCCAGTTTGAATTTGGACGGTGCATTTAAAAGCTATGGCATTTGAGGAGGGGAAGATTTACAGAGCAGAATAACTTTATGACCCATTAAGCCTTGTATTCTTAGGAAGCCAGACAAAAAAAAAAAAAAAAAAAAAAAAGATGAGCAACAGCAGCAGTGGCTGTTTTCTAGTTTTTTATTTTTTGAAAACCTAGTGGTGAAGCACCCTTCCAGAAAGCAGGACTACCAAGTCCAGCATTGTTCAGCCTATGCAGTTTCAATTCTACGTGTCTCAGGATCAGGGAGATGTCACCTAATTATTAAATTAATTACTCATGATGAAAGGCTCTTTTGACCTCTATGCTTATGATTTGGCAAGGAAGGAGCTGTAAGACAGATCTTTTATTGGACTATAAACTCCTGCCAATGTTTTCAGAGACCCAAAGTATAGCACCTGAATGCAATTTTTGGCAGCTACCTGAGTGGGCTGATCCTGAGCCCTCACCCGTTCCCAAATGAAAGCTGCAGTACACCAGAACATCTGTACAGGAGGCTAAATATTTAAGTTCCTAAATACAAATTCACATGAATATATCTACAATGCCAAATTTTAAGTGTCTTGACTTGAACTACATTCCTAACAGATGGTTATTTTACATCTAAATTCATTTATTTATGGCTGTTTATGTTTTCACAAACATAATAACTGGTATAAAAGTGATACAAACTTAACCTTTGTCTTTTTACTTCAAAACTAAAACTTGTATTGCACAATCTATAGAAATTACATAAAAATGGACTTTCTGTGTTGTACTCACAAGCAGACCTTCCAAATATTTAAGAAAACTGCTGTGACAATAAGGCAAAGTGGACATAAATTAGATGTTAACATCATCTGTAACATTGGAAGCCTAACCAAGATACTAGCTAAAGATTAACAATCCCCCAAAAATCTGAAAAAAGGAGAAAATAAAGGGAGATAAATACTTAAATATGTGTATCAGAAGCTTCAGAAAACCAAATTCAGCAAAATTAACACAAAATATCTCAGTAAGATAAACCTCACGCTACATAAAATGTATAACTTCATAAGTAGTTACACGTCTGATTCAGGAAACTGTCAGGCTGGTGTGTAAGTGATTGAAAAATCAGAACTAAAATTTGTGTTCATTTATATCAAAGCATTTCTTAACTGAAGAAGCAAGCAGGCAAGGCAAGCATGTACAAAGTATGTAGAAATGAAGGGCCTAATGCTGCTGACAGCTATATTTTTGCCTCCCCATGTAAATCAACGAGTTTCAGACAGCTAAATGAGACAGGGAGTTAGCTTTTCCTTACTCACTACAGTGATTAATTAGTTTATTTTCAACATGAAAACTACTAGGTAGCTAAGTTGCTATCTCCTAACTTCTTTTCACAGTACAAATATTACAAGAAAACAACCAGCCACTACCCCTCTAACAGAAAAAGCTCATGTGACCATGAAACACTGTGAGGATTTGGTAAGAAATGTCATAAGAAAAAAAACTTCTCAGGTTTGAAGTTGTATTTATTCATGTGTAAGTTGTAATACCCAGGAAAAGCAATTTGCTCTAATACTTAACTTCCATTACTCCAGTATGTATTTTTAATGCATGGCTTTAACTATTACCATCTGAAGAAGATTCAGAAGACCACTGCAGTTGCCATCATTTATTATGAAACTTTGTGTGCACTGTCATACCACTGTGCTTGTGTCAAGAAACCACATCTGGAAGGGAAGTCAAGGAAATTTTCCCACTGAATGATAAAGATGGTTTATTTCCATAAGCCAAATAAATTCTTAGGAAACATAAGCTCAAAAAAAATTATTGATGTAGAACAGTTTTTCTCACATCAGCTGCAGAACTCCACTGGGGAAAAAAGAAAGGAGAAGCCCTCAGGCCACATTTTGTGTGACCTAATTCTTTCAAGGGTATGTTTCTGCAAATTTTTAGGAAGCGACAATGCAAATGATCCCACCGTGATATTTTCATGGAATCTGCACAAGCTCTAAATGACAGACATTTCACCAAGTCTACAATACGCAGTTTTGTGGCAGAGTTTAATTATGTTTGGATGTAAATGAGCAGGAAAAAAAATTATTGCACAGCCTGCAGAAGAAACGGTTATGCTTCTATAAATTTCTGGTATTCTACGGCTGTGACTGTCAGTTTAAAGTTTCAGTCTATATGCTGCTGCCAGCTAATGATTAGTCTCTACAGTCTGGTAAAATTGCATTCCAGTCAAGGGAAATGAAGTAAAAAGATGAAGGGAAAAAGAAACTAATATTGTTAAGGTCTAATTAGAGAAGCAGGACCAGTGCTGGACTTAGCTGTGATGAGGTTATCTTTCTATTAAATTCAATACAGTGAATTCAGTGAGAGCAAGATCAAATGCTATGATTTGATTTTCATGGGTGAAGTGTTAATAGGAGTGTGGATTAACTTTTTCCTCATGTTGTGAAATTGTTTTTATATTAATGTAAAGCAGAATATAATCATTCTTCTCTCTGAGAGTATATTGCTAAAATCTGCCCATTTACTTTCAGAAGGATTAGGGCTATGCAGTTTATTTTGAAGAAAATCACATTCCTTCAGCAAAGAAAAAAATTCATTCTTTTGACTTCAGCATCATCAGCAATATCCACCAGAACTTCATTTTAGCAGTTTCCTATATCAGACAACCACCTATTTCTTATATGGTTTTAATTCATGCTGGTTTGCTTCTAAATGAGTACTTGAAGCAGGTGAATGTGCTTGAATGTGCTTTCATTTACCAGCTTAAGTTTTTCATCTAGCAGCTTAAGACCACACTTTTGCTTAGTTGATAAAAGCATGATAATTTAAAAATCATGCTGTAGGAATGCAATTGGATTCTATATACACATCACCCCCTCCCTCCCCCCCCCCCCCCAAAAAAAGAGAGAAAAGATTAAAAAAGAAACCCTAATATTAAACTCAGTATTTCTCCCCTACAGCACATAGGTGTCATATTTAGCCTCTCCTCCAAAAGTATTAAAGGACATTCACAACAGATTTACTAGCCATATATTCCAAAACAATTTTTGGTTCATGACATATGAACTCACACTTGGTACAATAATGTTGATAATAAAACCTATCTGCATGCCCATAAAAATACATTGCAGAGAAACATTATGTAAGAGCCTCTTAATCTCTACACCTACAATTACTTAATATAGAAAGATCTAAAATATATTTAATTTAGATAAGGTAGATAAGCATTTTAAATAAAAAAGGTCAGATGCCTGAAATGCACATTTTTCACTTTAAATTGCGCACAAAGTTTATTTGAAGACCTTGGAAGCTGATGAGAAACTTGGGTGTTTATTCAGCTGGAACTTCAAGTATTTCATATATAATGCGTATGATCCCTGAAATAGTTCAAATTGACTACCACAAACAAGCAGTGGGATGTTGTATGCATATCTCATATAGTCCATAAAGAAGATAAAAAATGTAATATGAACATCAATTCCTTAATACCTCATAGTGCTATTCAATAGAAAAATAAATCAATAGAATTTTGTTTTTGATTTCCTAAGAGAACCATAATCCTCCAATCCCTTAATTAGTCCATGAATACAAAGAAAATCTGAGGAATGTACATAACATCCATATAATTTTATTTTCTTTTTAATTCTGCTATTTTGAAGACTTTCTTAGGAATTCTTTTGGTAAAAATCCTTAAAATAAGGACTTGTCAAGAATATTTTAATTACGGAATTACTGTGAGAGTCCATATTCTCATGTCAATAGTTTCATCATGCTGTTTATTTATCTCTAATGTGTGTAACGTTCTCATCTTTCACCTTTTCAGTGTCTCACAGCAGTCAGCTCTTAGGATAGAGTGGTTGCACAAATTCAGATTCCATCAAGACAGAAAATTATGTGAGAAGAGAATATTCTGTTAAATTTTGCTAAGGTGATCATCTTCCAACCTATCACCTTATATTGAGGAATTCTCAAGCTAACTAGAGCATCAAAACAGTCCATGACTGAAGAGTTCCAAATTTTGAAAAAGGTCTTTTTGCACCTTACACTGACTACAAAGCTGTACCCTACCCTTCTGCATTGTGCCTAAGCCCTTTAAAAGTCTCAGAGCAAAGATGTGGTCTCTATCCTAAACTACGAATGTCCTGCAAGAAATGCTTTTCCCATGTACTACAGATTATATTTCTCTGTGGGGAGACTGTGATCCTCAGTTGCTTTCTTTTGTATTAATCATGAATCTATCAATCTGAAAAGCAAAGCCTGTGGGAGCAGAATATAGGCTAATTCAATAAACAGAAAAAAAGATTTCAGATTCCCTGTCAGGGGATATTAGATTGACCACAGTTCTCTCAGCTTCCAGAACAAAGCTAAAAACTCACTTCAAATTAGAATCCTGATAGGCATTAAACAAAGCAGATAATAAGAAGAAAATAGGGCAGGGTTCAAGCTGGAAAAGGTGAGGTTAAGAGTAAATGAGACTGCTGGACTAATGTGAGTCTAATTAGTTTTTGGAAAAAAACAAAATCCTATGATAGGTAACATGAAAAAATCTTACTTGTATGAGAAGGTGAATCCTGGGAAAGTATTTCATGCTGGGAAATGTTGGTTAATAGCAAGTAAGACTGAAGGTGTTGTGGGTTTTTTTGTAATATACAATTAAATAATCACATTAGGATTAAATATTTTGCAGCTCTTACGATAATCACAATTGATTGTTCAGTTGCAACGGTTTCTAAAAGGGAAATAGTTTAAGAAAATGCATTCTTTAAAATGCGTGTGTACAGCACTTTGTATTTGTAATAAAATATGTATTGTAATTGTGTAGCTGACATTCAATTAAAAAGCTTGAAATTAAGCAAAGATGGCTCTGTATTGAACTGTTGCATTTTAGTGCACTCCTGCTGTCAAATAACAGATTGTTCTTGAACTGTATCATCAAGGGTGTGGAACTGTAAGGTGAAGAGCAGAGTCTGTAATTGACTGCACGTTTTATTTCCATCTTTTGAACCAAACAGAATCTTAAAAAATAGTAGAACAAACTTTAAGATTATTTTTTCATAAAGTTAAACTACAAATAGCATAAGATTACTACTTTGGAATGAAAAGCATTTATATGACCTGAAGACCTGGTCTATTTCATTTACTTACAAAAGAGGAAGAGTTTTTCCCAAAGATTAATTTATTATTTTCAGAAACAAAATTACCAACAAAAATTTACTATATAAAAAGTACTTGGAAAAATATTCTTGGAATGTTTGGAATTATAATATAGACCCTGAAGAATAATTTATAAAGTGGCATTAAAAGTCCAGTATTCACTCAAGGTTAATTGACTGAGAGGGAACAAGTGTAGTTTGCATCTTAAAGCTGCTGGCACATGGTATTCAGTTTGGTTTCAGGAAGAAGGATGGGAGTAATACAGTGAGGGCAGGAAATTAACTTTTTAGACCTCTAGATCATGACTTCAATGAGTAGCATGGGACGGAGCCCACCATTTGATATTATGAGCTTTCAGTTCTGGAGATTGTTCCTTGGATGTTTTTAATTTATAATATTGCCATTAGATCAGATTCACCACAGCCCATGTGACCATGGAAATGAAAAGACCACGGTCTTTAGGGATGTCTATAAATAATAAAAAGAAGAAGTAAATTACTAAGGAAGAGATGCTTCCTATTCCTACTATCTATGGTCAAATTCACTTCATGAATATATGCATGTCTTCTATTGTGACTAGCAGAGGTGAAAATAGGTTGACAGAATCTGTGATAAGGTATATACCATTTTAGGCAACAATAACATAAGTATAATGTCTGTAATGCTAACTAGTAAATTAACCTTGGTGAAGTTTACAAATTTCAATCTAAATACAAAATGTAGCTATTTGAACGTAAAGTCACCATTTGTATTCCAGCTATACATTGTGATCATCCTTTTCCAGTATTTTATCATAACTCATTAGTTATATATTATTTATTACAATACACCAACAGTCATTGACTTATTTTTCAGATAAATGTTTTTTTACAGGTAATAAGGAAAAACACTGCAGAATGTTCCTGAAGATACGGATGTTTGGGTTCCTTTTTAGTTTGGTACCACCATTCCTGTATGTTGAACAGTTAAACTGGTTAAATACATTGTCTCTCTGTGAATGAGGACATGAAAGGCACAATGCCAGCATGTTTGTTATATGTAATTGAATGTAGCATGTATGCTAGCAATGAAATCTCATCTCTTTTTGTAAATTTCTAGATCATAGGGTGCACTAAGTAGAGCCTAAGTGCCAGACAGTGTTTGGATATTGTACCCTTGCATATCAATAACTTCTACTACTCCTGATTTCAATGTACCATACAATCCAAAACTTTGAAAATGTTATTCTGATGAAGACTATATTTTTAACATATTCTCTTGAAAGTTCCATGTTCTGAGTCCCATGATTGATTAGAATATGGATTTGAACAGAAAAAATATACATATTTTGCTAGCCCCAAGCAATGGACCAAACACAAACACAGAAAAGATGAAAAAACAAAAGATAAATCCTGGTATAAATGGCCCTGAGCATCAGTGAACATGCTGTCTACCCAACTTCTGAAATGGGCTGGAGTAAAACCCTGAATCCATCTGGTACTCTTCCTGATAAATACACTGACCAGCATTCAAGTGTTATAATTTGATATTTATGTCAGTGACTATTTACTCTATGGCTTGCTGGCTATGGTTCCCATTTATGTCCCAGCTAACATATATCAACATTTTTCAGTAAGCTATCTTGGAAATACAATTTGAAATATGTTTTCAAATGACAAATTAGCAATTTCAGGTAAGAAAAGTGGGCATAGCTCCAGTACACGTTGTCAGTTATTTAGAAAATTTTTTGGCTTCACTATTTAGAAGATGAAGGGCTATAGTTCTTGATACACACATTAGCTTTTACAGTCCTTAGTAACATTAATACCAGGATTTTACCTATGTCTAATGCTTCTAAGATTGTAGGAAATAGCATAAAAATAAGCAAGGTGCAGGAAAAAAACATTCAAACAAGAAGCTAAATAAGTCATGGGATCATCTCTAAAATCAGTCAGCAAAAGAAAAAAAAAAAAAAGTTTTAAGTATTCCTCTCTTTCCATGCAAGCTCTGAAGGTTAATAAAACATAAAACTGAGTCAGTAGAAAAATTGCTCAAACAACCCTGAAGTTTTCCAAAAGATCATCTAAGCTTATTCTGCAATGAGGGCCATCCACATGATGAAATCAGTGACTTGTACAAAAAGTTAAATCAGCTTCTGAATGAAGGAAGAGAATGTTTCAACAATATTATCAGGTAACATTTAGACTGAAATTGGTATGAAGACAAAGATAAGAGAAGAAATATAGGTAGCATGGTTAGTTGACACACTAATTGCATTTTCACCCCAACAAATGAGAGTTGGAAGTCAAAGTCAAAGTATAAATAAAAAGTCCTTTCTGGTGTCATTCTTGCCCTTTTGTTCACCTGATAATTGTGATTGGCTGCTCTACTCAAATAGTTTGGGACTGTACTAGCAGCTATGCAAAATGAGAAAGCTACAAGATCCATGTGAAAATATAAGGTTGCATGATACTTCTACATTTATCTGCTTAGTGTTTTATTTTTCTAAGAACTGAAATCACACACAAAACAAGAAAGGTAAGAAATGACAAGCAGTTCCTCCTTCTCCCCAGAGAACAGTAAAATGAAAGAGGAGATAGAGGATTGGAAGGAAATGCTGTGTGACAGGTCTTCTGAAAGTTTTCATGAAGTGTGAAGATTGTACCTTTAAGAAAATAAAAAATCAGATTTAAACACAGCTGATGTAAATTTCAACTAAGATTATTATAATGTCAGTAATTAAATCTCTTCTGCTGCTGCTTGCAGGGGCCTTCTACCACTATGGACTTCATATAGAGCTTATTTCTTGCAGGAAACCAGTAAGTCCAAGCTTATGCAAATAAACTTAAGGATATGGGATATAGAAACAATCTTTTTTAGGGTTGGCATTGCAGATTACAAATGTGTCAGTGTCTGACAGCTTAACTGAGTTTCCAGAATGAACAGAATGAATCCTGTCCACGGGATGAACCATATAAAGTACATATCCACTTTTAGTTTGGGGAAAAAAACCCACTGCCTGAGACTTTTTGGAAAAAACAAAACAAAACAAAACAAAACAAAACAAAAACCCCAAACCAAAAACAAAACCAAAAAACTGAAGAAATGTAGAACTAGGTAGGTAAAATAAGTCGTTCATTACCAGAGACAACAAAAATTCCATGTTTTCCCCGTGGGGAACAATTGCAAATAGTTTATCTTTCTATTCCTGGTGTCTTCTTGTCTGCTAGTTCATGCAGAAATAATGGACAGACTTATACAGACTTCAGTCAGTGCGGAACTATCAGCCTAGCATCTGAGAAGCTCTTCTATTGACCTAACTATCCATTCTCAGTTTCCTAAACTATCAGGAGTTCAATTTGAACTCCTTTCTACTTTGCAAAATTACAGGCCTGCTTCTCATTCTAAAAAAATACAATCATTTGCTCTCACTACCAAGTAAGTATCCAAAGCAAAACAAAATCCTCAACTTCTTAACATTCACAGGCTACCAGTACAGATTCTGGTCATTCCTGTCCACAAACTTTTGCAGTTCTTAATCAACAAAAGTCTGCTAAGCAGTAACTTTGAAAGCAACTGTTTTTATGGACTAGTTAAATCAGTTAAATCTGAAAAAATACATCAATAAGGTGCATAATTGTTATTTTTCCAGGTGAAGACAAGTATAATGATAAGAGAGTCAGTCTTGTACAAATTAAGAGATAATTTACTCGGGACCACTTAATTCGTCAAATTCAAATTAGGATCCAGGAGTCAGAACTTTATAAAAAAAGTCAGAACTTAATCAAAATACTTTGTTTTTTAAAATGTAAGGCTCTAGTTCAGGTAATCAAATAACAAGTTTCAACCCATCCTAGCTTAGGAAATGAACTTGATTATGCATTTAATTATAGGCCGATGCTTCATCGTGCAACGTTTATTTCAGACGACTATAAGCATGTGGCTTACCAGAAGAAACAATATCCCAAGTCGCTGCTGGAACATCCACTATCCAAATCTCAGAAATACACTGCCACGGTGAAAATGTAATGTACAGGATTCCAATACTACCCTTCATTCACGATCATGCTTGCTAATTTTTGTACACTTATTTTCTATCCTATACAGACACGTTCATTCATGATGGTCTGAAATGCTGAATGATATGAAATGTAATGAAACGATGTGAATAATAGCAAAGTAAACAGAGATGCTGCCAGTCATGTGTTCAACAGGCAGTGACCATGCTGGGATGGGCTATCACACTCGGGTAGTGCCACATTTTTCTCAGAAGAATGTGCCACAGTGCTGCATTCCTTACTGCTCCGGGGGGTGTAATCTGGTTTGTAATCTGACTAGGTCACAGCAAACACGTCTTGACAGATAGTGAAGTGGTGAAGTTACACGATCCTTTCCATGACTGCATCTTCTGGGAGGTGCTGTTTAGGGTAATTGATTAGTCAAGAGTCTTTGGGATGAACTATGACCCTGGTCGGCTGGTTAGCAGAGACATAAGCATTAAAGGCTACTCAGCCCATGTTTTCCCCCTTTTCATGTGAGGGCTCTCAAAAGGTTTGTGTACTACCTGGAAGATCCATTTTAACCTAATAAAAACCTTGGAAAATACTGTAAACTCAAATTATGGAATCATCTCTGATTTTAAACAAGGAAAATACAGTTCTGAGCAGTCTTTCCCATTTTTGGCTGTAACTGAAATGGAAGAAATTTAAAGTCAGATCCTGCCAATATGCAGGGAAATAAGAAAAACCTTTGCATTAGCAAAGTTTCTCCGAAAAATATTTTTTCAATTGAGAAGCAATATTAAAGATAAAAAGCCAACATAAAACAGACACCGCCATGCTTCTATCTGACTAAAATATGTTTACTTCTAATATGGTATTATTTTAAACAGATTTATATTTTTACTTGTAAGGAGAAATTCAAGTCTGACTTCACAACACATAACAATGTGATTCTACAGAGTTGGAATGACGATAATCTACTAATAAATATATATTAGACATGATCATCTTTTACAAGGCACTGCTTTTAATGCAAGGCAGACAAGAGGAAATCACAGAATTTCATTTATACAAAAGTGAACATGAATTTGAAACCAATAAACTTTTCATAATGATGTTTGGACAGAGTGACATATGAACTAAATTTCATAGGCTTTCATACTTTAATATTTTCCTGACCAATGCAAGTAAGCTATTATTTTAAAATTGTGACAAACTCTTGACACAAGAGGATCAGTGTATGGTAATGGCAAGGAAGAATTTCTCTCTCAGTCATTCAAGTCCTCAGTTTTTGCCTCATAATTTAGGTATTTTCACTTATACTTTTGTAAAAGTGTATAAATCTCTAGATGCTTTTGGAATTACAGGCATGGATATTATATTTAGAGTTAGGTTGTATATCTATTTTTTAAATGTTCATGCAATTTTCAGCACATCACTGTACGAAATTATTCATTACTTTCCTGATACTCAGTCACGGAAATGGGTTGGCTTATATTTATAGAAGATACTGTGTAAAGAAAAGAAATGTAAGGAAAACTGAAGATACTAAAAAAACATAGCACTTAATATTCTGGTGTACAAGTTACAGTTTGTAGTGCTTTGTAAGAATATTGCAAAGGGATGCTTGTTCTATAACTAAAGTTCAGAAAGTCTCTACTATCCTATTATTTTCCTATTTTATGGTTTCTGTAAAATCTCAGACTTTTAAAAATGAAACAGCAAAGGAAGCAAGTTTTTGTTTGTTTGTCTTTAAATCATACTATATTGGGAAAGACCTTTTTTTGCCAGGAATATATAGCATTTTTTGATCTCTACCTTATCCAGTGGAATGATGAGAATTCAACATCAATAGATCAATGTCAGTCTACATCAGAAGATCTGGGCCTCAATAAGGAATAACCAAATATACAGATGTTGTTAAAAATATCTGACTGAAATACTAGTTATTAGAAGAAAGTTCACTTTAAACTAGAAGCAGATGGATTTTACATGATAAACTATGCCTTTTTTTTTAGTTTTTTTAAAACTGAAACTTTATGGAAATTTCAAATTTCAAACTGATTGGTCAGAACATAATTTTTAATGTGGCCACAGGCATTAGAGTTTACTGCTTCTGAATCAAACCTTGATTACTTTTTTTTTTCCCCCATCAAAAATGCCAAACTAGAAAAGGTTAGGAAAGCTTCAATAACTACAAAATAGCTTTCTTAAGAAGATACTCTTTAGGCAAAAAAGTTCATTTCTTGTCCAAGCCTAACACTGAGTGCATTTCTAAGCTCTGATTTGCAAATATTTCTCTATGTACAGAAAACTTGACTCACACAATGAGTAAAACTGAAAGGGAGGCAACTGCTCGCAGGGGTAAACTTCTGTGAGTATATGTGTGTGTAGCCTCAAGTAGCCACTTCAGAGCTTTGTCATATTGCAGTAAGAGAGCAATGCAGGTATTAAAAAAAATCATTAATATAATTTTAATATAGAGCATGGCATGAACTAGAGTAAATGTATTAGAAAGCATGTAAGGCAGATAAATCCTAGCTGATGGAAAGTTCATCTTCCTTTGAAAAAGGAAAAAAGACATTATCTCTTCTCAGGAGCAGGCTGTTGCAAAAAAATAGGGAAAACTGAATCTCACTTGACAGTATAAACTACTGATCCTTGAACCATGGCAGAACACATTATTGCGATTTTTATTTCTTTCGATACTATAATGGAAGAGCAAAAAGACCTTAGCCTTCCCTTCACAGACACATTTAACATTTTGTTTTCTGTTTTGTCTTATTCTCATTTTAGTATTGTCAAAAATAGTAGTGGATTTCCTTCTCCTGTAAGCCAAATTCCCCTAAAAAATGTCTGTTCATAATACACCAGCATGTAAACTCATCCTGAGGCTTTTGTGGAAAATGTGTCCTTGAAAGTTTTATTCTAGAATTCTATCTTTAGAATTAAGATGAACTCACTTTTTTTGTTGTCTTTTTTCCATCATCTTAAAGAATACATTTGCAAAGTACTCAGCTCAGATATTTGTAAGCTGATTCAGTTCACAAACCCAGTAGTATATGCCACCCCTTTTTTTTTGTTGTTAGATTAGTTTTCTGCCAAAATACTTAACTGATTCAGCTCTGTTCATGGTGCACTGAATGAAGTAGCAGTACCCCTTGATCAGGAGGGAAAGGGAGAAAGTGACTGGCTTTTTCAGCAGTGGCAAAATAGTGTTTTCACTCCATGAGTATGGTCAGATGATCTATCCCAGCTGCTAGAATAGACCCTGTGATTTTGTTAGGAAGTTACCATGTGATGCTACAGACTCTGGAGACTCATCATTGCTCCATCTGTCCTCTCAAATTTCATTTGACCACACCATATAGAAGTTTGGTAAGATAAGCAAGAGTAAAATGTAATCAGGAAAATCTTTTTGATTGATCAGAAATACATTTTTTTTTTGCATACTTAAGGCAAACTATAGTGACATGCTGAAAGGCAGTAATGATTAAGACCACAGATTTTGTGAGACAGCACCTACAGTCATCAACAAGTTTATTTTGGTTTCATTTGGGATTTTTTCATTGTTGTGTTTTGTTAAGGCAAAACACTACTTTATAGTATGTATCATATCACTGGTAGCCCCAGCTTCAACCTGGTCCTTCCTTCCCTCTCTCTGAATCATCGAGATACTGGCACCAGCACTGACCTCAGCCTGTGAGAACTAACAAATAGACGTCCCAATGCAGAACAATTCTTCTCTTTATAGCAGTCAATAGTATTAGCACATCTTAACAGGATCTATTTGTAACAAACACTAACCAGCATAACTGCAGTATGGACACAGCATTCATGGTTGCTGTTTTTACATTGCCCTGAGGACATTTATTGTTTCATCTATGTATTCTATGTATAGAAATGTCTATAGTCTTTCTTGCAACTCGGCAAAAATCTGCCTAATAAAAATTAATAGATGTTCTGGTAATTAAATTAATGCATGTAAGCAAGGCACTACATTCCTGAACATCTCTGCTTTTCAGCCTTCTTTGTTTCAAGTTGCATAAGAGCAACAGTTTGTCACTTGTGAACTGGAAGAATGGGGTATAAAACAGCAGCCAAAAAATGTACTTCTAACTGTTGTGATTAAAAACTACAGTAAGGCAATAACTATGGAAGAATAAACAGGTTTGTCTCTTAATCATTCTTGTCAAACTCATTCTGTTCAAGGCATTTCCATAACAGCCTCTTGTTTCCCATGTGGAGTCCACTGTCTCCCTTCCCACCCACCGTTACAATTTCCTTAAAACAAGATTAACATCCAAATTTAATCAGAGGTGTATTTTACTGCTATGATTAACTGCATTAAAAAAAATATATTGTTTACTGATTATGAAAACAATTTATGTTGTAAATATCTTAATTGATATTGGAAATATCTTAATACAAATTGCTAAAACAATCTAACCCTCATATATGTGGACCAAAGAAACGAAATGTCATATTTTACATGTTGATGAAAAATAGAATGAATAGAAGTAAATAATTTGGTACAGAAGTATTTATTAAATGTAAAGACACTAAGCAGTGAGACTATCAATTAACTAATAACTAACGAACTGTTCCAATCTTCTATGTAGCCAGCAGTATGTTCTCCTGGCTCCTTTTTAATAATTGAGTGCAAGTAGGTTTAAAAGTCAATGCATTTAAGATATGTTTCATAGTGTCAATAAGTGACTATTCTCCTGCCTTGTTCTGCTGCTGCCTAATTCACCACAATTGTGCTGTTCTTCATTAGCTTCCATTTTATTATACAAGAAGGTGAAATTTATCATGAGTACACATTAAATGGTGTGGCTTCACCTTCCTGCAATGGTCAAAGTAATGATTAAAAAAGGTGTCTGCAACCCTACAGCCAGATGGAGGGATGCCACCGATGTTTGAAAAACAATGTTATGATGGTAAGGGTGGTGTCTGAGTCATTTATTCCCTGCTCTGGTAGGAAATGCATATGGGGAAAGAAAGAAAGTGTCATATTATTGGCATTTTTGAGTCTAACCTTTCATACTAACCAACTGGCTTTACTTGCCATTTGAGGACTAAAAAAAAAAATTAAAAAATCAGTGTTGATTTGGCCAAAGTAAATCTTATTAATTTGAGGAAGTAGGAGCCTGGGTCCTGTGTCCTTCATGTAAATTCAAAGGGAGTGAATTTTCATTAAGGGAGGGTGTGGATGTAATACCTGAAAAAATTTATTCTAACATTACTTTATGTTTCATTTTACTTTGCTTTTGACCAAAAAAAAAAACAAAAAACAAAACAACAAAAAAACAGACCAAACAAAAAAAGAAAATAATTAATAAAATTCTGTTCATTAATAAATGTAACTTTATGTGCAACTTTTGATGCCGACAACATCCAAACTTGTGTTGTATTTCTAAGAGAGCAGCAGATACATATTAATAATATGTGTATGTTTTCTTGTCACACAGATAATAATAACAAAAATATTAGTACAAAAGTTCTCCTTTGATATTTCCATGCAAGAAATCTACAGTCTCTCATGAACTTGACATCATAGAAATTCTACACATGTAAGAACAGAAAAATGGTGGAGCCACCATTTACTCAAAACCTCTGAAATAATAAGTTTGCACTGTATAGTTACTGAATAAACAAGTTTCAGCACATAACTTAGAATCAGCCTAGGATTCAAATTTCTCTGCAGTACAGTCAAGAGGAGAATAAATCTTCTTTGAAACTGTACCTCATTCATAAATTAAATGTGTGGATGATGAATCAAAAGAAAAATGAAACAATATTTGACAAAAGAATGAGGCAATATAAAACATTAATGATATGAACAGTAAAAAATAGGCATATTACTTTATGAAACTATGTGTCACCTACAGATGAAGATGAATGGAACTGATTTGTGATGCTTAATAAAAAAAAGCCTACAAAAAACTACTTCAAATAATCTCCTAGGAATCTTTTGCAGACTTCCTCCATAGAAATCATACATATAGTCAACAAAAGATCATATATCATACCTTTTTTTAAAGAGTGTTACAAAATTAATTAATATTAGAGATTACATTGGTTTTGGAACAGATTTAGATTTTGTTAGAAACTGAACTTTTTGCAGGTTAGCAGAGCAGGAAGAGCAATGATCACAGTACTACATTCTCATTCTCATAATCTATTATATAGTTTGGTAAATAAATACTGTGCATTGTTTCTAAACTCATAAGAAAATAGATTTACTACACTGCCTTAATATTCTGTATATTAAAAGCAACGACAAGAAAGGAAATTATTAATGAAAAGTAAAAAAAAAAAACTTTTGGAATATACACACAGTCAGTAAAGAAGAGAGTGGATGCAGTTTAGAAAATAAAATATTAGAAAGAGGAAAGCAGAAACAATCTCATTGTCCCCAAGCTTATTGACACTGTGGTTTTTGTCCTATTGACTAACAGAATTGCAACATAGCCTCATTTATAATCTTTCATCTTGACAACAATCCTTCCAGTTCTAGTCTCCTTGACAGCAATTTTTCCTTCTCCAACCCAACTCAAAACAGAGCTGTTATCATCTTCCTATCTTGGAGCTCTGATGTAAAAGATCAAACCTTGTTTGGACACCTTTCTGGCTCACTTTTTCCACTGTATCAGAGTTCTGGTTCCCTGACTATCATTCCCTCTTCTACTCAGCCCCTCACTGCTCATCAGCCCACTCTAACAACCATGCTACTCACTCGATCAATCAGCATTGAATGTGTTTCATTGACTGCTCCCTACAACCAGCTTTGTATCAAACAGAACATACCATCAAAGTTCTTTAATAGGAAGAGCAAACTGAGAGGTTACAGGGAAGGAGTGTGCAAAATTCTTTGCAGCATGAACCGGAAAAAAAGCCTTATCAGCGCCTGTACCCGTTCTGGCTGTTCAGTTTCCACTCAGTAGATGCTAGACTAACTACCTGTAGAAAGTACTGATGTGTGCCAGTTCTCTTTAAAAATCTGTGAAAATCTCAGGCAAAGAATACATTGACCAAAGAATACATTGATAATTCAGTCTCACTGTAGCAAGGTGTTTTGGCAAGGAGCAGTAGCTAAAATTTTTCAAAATGAACGAGTTAGTAGAAGATAAGCATGCAAATTCACCTTGGTTGCTTTTAGCTCTGTTCATATGGGACAGAAGGCTCCTGAGAGGTGCCTTCTTTATATCCATCTGAGAGACAGGAAAGGGAGTCTATCTCTTCCATTAGATCTGGGAAGAAGTAGAGCAGCTACAGCTGCATACAAAGAGGAGATTAGTGATTTCTTCAGAAGGTTTTGTGATCACTGGAAATTAATTTGCTTTAATTTATTTTAATTATTTATTTATGTGGTTCCCTTCTGCCCTGCCAATATCTATGTCCTTTTATAGCCATATTTTTCCCACTACCATTAATGAACAGACTGGAGGAATGGTGAACAAAATGAGATGGAGAAGCACGCTGGACCTCAGACCCACAGTGAACTGAACACTAACCTTTCTATAATAGAATGATGCCCCTATTTCCCCATGAGCAATCATTGCTCAAAAAACTGTGTGAATGGCTCTACACCTACATACAAGTTCTGGGAGAGTTCTGCAATTCATGGACAATTGCTCAAATATGTGAGTCATGGGTCTGAATAAAAAACCCCAACCTTCCAGCTCCACACTTTCTTTGGGACAAAGGGAAAGACAGGGATGTGAAACTGACAGGAAAGCAATTTCTTTCCTAATATAGGTAAGCATCAACCTCCTTAGTAAATAGATACTAAGAGAAATGATAAATGGAAATTTTATTTTTATTTGTTAAATCTAGCAGGTTTTAGAAGCAGTCTAACTGAAATGTTCAAAACAGTTAACCAAAGCTCAAGTGCTGATTTCTCAGTCACAGTGTCCTCTGAAAAATTACTGTCATTTAAACTGTTCATTTCTTGATAAAATGATTGCATCAGAAAAGGGGTTCAGCTTGGGTTCAGCTGAGGAATAGAGCAGAGGAAATTCTGTTTATACTAGTTACAGAGCTGCCAGAACCTACAGTAGGCTATTTTAAGCTCTTTTAACCATCAACTGATCCCATTTACTCATCTGTAAATCTTAGTGCTTAGGGTTTAGTTTATGCTGATGATGACCTTTACAATCAAGGAAATCAGATGACAATGGGTGTTAAGTATGCCAAGATTTATACCATATCTGAGTCAGTGAACATATCTATGTAAGAATAATAGCAAAAAACCTGCAAATAAGACCTATTAATAATAAAGTTTTCATCAAAGACTCTGAAAGGGCACAGATAAAGAGGAGACTTACCTAGCTAATGCAAAAGTCTTTATTTGAAGTGCTCATAAAGTGTATGTTCAGCTCTTTTCAGAACTTCCCTGACAGGAAATAATGTGTCACTGGCCTCTTCTCTCAAGTGAACAATGACAGGATTAAAGGAAATGGCCTGAAGCTGCACCAGGGGAGGTTTAGACGAGATTTGTGGAAGAATTTCTTTACTGAGGGAGTAGTTAGGCATTGGAATGGGCTGCCCAGGCTGGTTGGTGGAGTCACCATCCTTGAAGCATCTAAAAGCCGTATTGATGTGGCACTTGAGGACATGCTCTAGTGAGTGATACAGATATTGATATATTTTTTATTTTTTTTGGGGGGAGGGGAGTGGGCAGATGGTGACAGTTGGAAGGAGAGATCTTTTCCAACTGTGACAATTCTGTGATTTTATGGATGAGAAACCAGAGAGAAGGATTAGAGCTTCAGTAGAGCAAAGTTAAAACCTGTTTACAATCCTGAACTGTCCCTAGTTACAGACGTTTTGAAATCTCTTGTATTAAACATACTGACAGACATTTGAGGAGGAAATAGAATTTGCATCAGGATTATTGCTGGGTCAGGTGGGAAAGGCAGTTTATCATGTTTAAAATAATAATATAGAGATTTTAAACAATGTACTATGAGGAAATCTTGGATACTAACACAAAGAATTTAAAAAAGAAAATGACATTTCTTCAGCTGACAGTGGCTAAATTTCTCCCAGCTGGACAACCATAAATTCAAGAAGATTGAAAATACTCAAACTGAGTAAATTCATTGCTTTAATAGTTCCATTTCAAGGGTAGCTTTTCCCCCCCATTAGATCATCTCCTTCCCTTTCCCCTGGTGCACCAATGCAGGCTGTTAGTTAGGTTCTTAAACAATCTCATGCCAGAACTTTTTGCTGTTCAGGTAAGCTGATTACTACATTGCAGGCAGATCAAACCTCAAGTGGTCTACAACCCTGGCTTCAGGAGTTCCTATCTATGATAAATAAAAATTTAATACACTGCTTACCACAGATTAGGTGGAGTTATGAACACTGCAGCAAGTATGACAATCTACTACAAGTTTTGTTCACTTCTTTTTCAGTTCACAGTACCCCAATATTACTGTCAAACCCTGCATTCAGACTGGAAGTCTCCAATAAATTATCTGTTTGAAGACTAAAACATATCATTAAAATACTGCATTTAACAGAAATGACTGGGTTGTAGTTTTAATGATCAAACTTAATTCCATAACTGGAAATATGTACATAAAGTGGAAAAAAGATCTTATTGCTGAATAGGAAAGCTGATTTTTCAACTGCTTCCACATCACTCATGAATACTATTGGACAGATATATCTGGTTATTATGAGAATGAAATAAAGTAAATTCACACTTTAAATCACATAAAACAGGCTGATTCCCTAAAATAGCATTTCAGTCATGAGTGACTTACACACAGTATCTAATCATCACACAGAATTACACAGAATGTTTTAAGTTGGAAGAGACCTCAAAGATCATCCAGTCCAACATCTGACCAACACCATAATCTAACTACTAAACCACGTCCCTAAGGACCAGATCCAAACATCTTTTAACTACCCCCAGGCATGGTGACTTCACCACTGTTCTGGGCAGGACATATCATGTCATCTGCTCCAGTGATACCCTGTATGTAATATAAACACAATTTTATACCAAAATTTTATTGATTTCTGCTATTGCTTCTATAACTTCTCCCCGTCTTGCACATATCATACTTAATTTCTGTGTTTCAGGTGAAGTGCACTTGTTTTGCTCAATGTTCCTCTTTTAAATATTAATATTTTTCTTTTCTTCATTTTAAGAATCAGCTCAAGAGTATGAGCTGGATATTTACAACTGTTAAACACTGAACAAATTAAAAAATGAATTTGGTCAAACATAATTTTTGTATAATGAAAAGAAATCCAAAACCTTTTAAAATATTTCTACTCCACTATGCCTAGTATCTATGTGAAAGAGACAACAGGTTGTTGACTAAACAATCAACCATACAAGACTCATTGAAGTTTCAATTTGCAAATCATCATTGAATTCCTTTAAAATGTTACTTTGTATCTGATTTAATTTGAATATCAAAAGAAAAAATCCCTGTAATAAGGGAACAAATCATCCTTTTTGAAGAGCAAAAAAATAATTTTTAGCAGCAAAAAAAAAATTGACAGATAATGAATGACATATTGGCACCAGAGTATGAGTTTTAGAAGTGCTACAGTTTATATGTCTTTTTTTAGATATACTTGATTAAGTAAGTCTTTTGAGACAGACGACCATTTCATCAGTAGTACTAATTTTCTGTATTTTTAATGTTTTAACTGTAGGAAAAATTCATATTATCTTTTTAATAGTAATGTTAAAACGCAGCCTTAACTGACACAAATTTCATAAGTAAGGAGAGCTGAATAGCACCTGAAGGTCACAAATAAATGCCAGAATGATTGTACAATACTAGTTCCTTCTCAGCACTGTTCCTAATATATTGCAAATACTTTCATAGAGGTACTCATTGAGTTGCTAAGCACAATTCCAATCTGTAAACATTCCACATACAGTAATTTGCATTAGTTCCACATAATGTATGCCAGCATTAATTGAGTGGATAGCGCCTGTACATCTGTTAGCTATTAGTCTTTACTCTAATTCATTAGATCTTCATCATTTACCTGAGCAGCCCATCAAGAACAGGAAAAGGAGACCTTGGCTCATGTCATCTGTAGGAGAGAGCAGCCTGAAATAGTGAACATTCTGTGTTCAGCTAATTTGTCTGAAAAATGTTCTCACAAATTTTGGTATAGGACTTTGAAAATGCTCTAATTTTGTGAACTAAAAATTTTTAAATTACCTAGCTCTACTCCGTGCCACTGCTATGAAACTATGGAAATTAACACCAGAGACAGTCTAAGCTAAAATGTGCTTGCAATCTTTCTGATCCAACTGAACAAACTGCATTCCTTTGGGTTGCCTTCAAGTTTTGGCCAAATTGACAGCGGGCAAAAATTGCTACTAGAAAGATGCAATGCATCTACACAACCCAGCTGATTGCTGTGCTCATTTTTCTCTAATAAATCACAGATTTAAATTTACCTGATATAATTCCTTCTGGTTCAACATCATGCTTTATTATGTATCCCTCTCTCAGGTAATGAAATTTAGATGACTAGTAAAGGATTTCCTCTGATTTGAAGACATGCCGAAAAATGGTATTTCACCGACAGTGAAATAACACACATTTATTTCAGTGCAACAAACTGTGCTCTATTTAGCACTCTATATTGTATACTTTCATTTCAAATCACCTTTCCACCCTATGGATTTCATTTGTTAACTCCTTCAAAGAATTGCACTTTCAGTCTCAAAAGTTAGGGTACCATATACGCTTTAAAATACGCCAGTATTATTTTTTGGCCAAATTCTACTTATCCTCATGGAAAGACTGAGTTTTGTTGGAATCTCATTGACTTGAAAAGTTTTTCTAAACTGTAAAAGGTTCTCTTAAAGTGGGGAAATTTCAGGATTTTCACTATATATCTTATTAAAACAAGTCATGATTGTGGGAAGAGTCAACAAGAGAATTTATTTGATTAATAGAAAAGCAGAATGATGAGAAAAGCAGAGATCACAGAAAAGCAGTGATGAGTCCTTCTTGGGACCTCAGGGCTAAATCTAGTTTGCACTGATATATAAGGAACTATACATTTTGGACTTGATGATCTTAAAGGTCTTCTCCAACCAGAACAATTATGTGATACTGTGATTTTGTAGTAGATCTCTTGGCTACAGACAAGAAAGCAGATCCAGCTGGCGTAATAACAGACTTCTGTAGTATTCCACCAGTACTCCGAAGAAAGTACTGTGTAGTACTATGAAGAAATGTCTTACACATTAAAAATTAGCAAGACCTAAAAAATTAATTCCAATTGCCTGAATTATTGGCCTGACGTAACGGTATAAAAAGGAGTATATTGCAGATAACCACATGAACAAGCACGACTCTTCCCAGGAAAGCGATGCCATCACTGACTTAGCTACATGGATAGAATCTCTTCAGCCATGTCATGCTAGACAGCTGATGGTACATTGTAGCTGCATGCAAACAAACAGTGCCATTTCATTCACAATGAGTAGTTTCTTGCAGGCATAAAGGAACTACCTCAGAACTATATGTTCACTATAAATTGAGAAACACTTCATGTTATTTTGCATCCCTGATCCCCCTGGGAGGGATTGTGCAATGTATGATGGAAACTTCACAGTTACCTGGGTATCACTGCGACTCCACAATGTGATTAGCGTTAAAAAAAATGCTACAAATTATTTTTCAGTTCAACTTTTTATATTTGCAAGGTACATGAACAAAACAGTAGTTTATGCTAAAAGGCTGGCAATTAAGACTGTCCAGTTAAGTGGGCACTGCAGTAACATTAATCACTATGAAGCTGCATGTCTGTAAGGCAGTGTATTTCTCTGGAACTTCTGGCACGACTGCTATTTGAACACATAGTCTTGTGTTTGAAGATGTCTCAGCAGACAGAAAAGAAAGTGGGAGCAAAGAAAAATAAGGAAGAAAAGGGCATGGAAGGCTGACTGTTACAAGATAGTGATAGAGAGATAGGTTGACTTTCTGAAGAGGAAAAACAGCAGCCAGGATAGGGAAATAATGAACACAGCCAGCTCATGCTTCAGTGATTTTCTCCATAGCAATGCATTCTGAACTTTTTAAAGGCTGAAAGGCTAGCTGGCAGTAGAGATGAGACACATTCCATTTCAGAGAGATCTTGGATGATTTTATATGTTGGATAGTGTACATTGGAAAAGTCTTTTCAACTACTGAGTTCTTAGTCCTGGACTCTGTGGCTTTTTAAACTCAGCAGCAAAGTGTAAGTTGATGCTTATGCCCTGTGGTAAAATCTTACTTGTCCCTTCATAATTTAGAGTTCTGATCCTTGTTCTTGGACTTCCTGTGATTCATTTTCATATTTTTGATTTTATTGTGGTATTGAAACTGCAATTCCAGCTACAATCAGGCTTAGCCATGCCTTTGTCATGAATAGAAAATGTCTGCTATGATTTCTTATCCTCTTCTGAGAGGACAAATAAATTTGTGACTTCCACATAGGTCCAGATGACAAGATCTGAAAGCATAGTATTATTACTGGAACAAAGTTCTAGCTATGCCAACTCCAGTCAAAAATAAGTGCAAATATGCAAAACCTTGCAGTCAGCTTTTAAAAAGGTGGATGGCAGTCAATCAGATTCACCCCAAGTAAATCCAGATCACTCAGATTAAGGTAATAATAACTAAACCAGACCACAGTAAGGAACTTTCTGTTAAGAATAAAAAGTAATATAGATGAAAATCAGCTTAATTCATTATCATGCTTTGGTGACACAACTGAAAAGCTGAATCGTAAAACTAAGATGATTCTAAATTTTTAGAGCATTTTCAAAGCCTCTCCCAGAATCTATTGGATCATTTGGAATTGTTTTATTCCATTTGCTATTATTTTTAATTGTTTTGCATTCCTGAGTGTCAGCTGCAGTTACAAAACTCTTTGATGTTGATAGGTGCTAAGCTCCTACTGATGTCAGCAGGAGATACATGGGATCAGCACTCCTCAGGTTTCACCCTACAGTCTGATAAATATAGCCTAGGACTGTGGGAGGAAGAAACCTTTGCAAAACTCTGCAGTTTCAAATATTACAGCAATGACAGTCTCTAGTAATTACAGAACTAACTTCTCTGAAGATCAAAACTAAAATTGTGAACATAAACCGCATGAAATTCAAATAAATTCATTCTCAGTATAATATCAAACTGCTGCTACCAGCCTGCAGTGTCACTGGAAGTATCTTTATACCATCAATTAATACAGAAATTTTATCATAATCTAACATAAAAGATGTGCTAACGCTACCTTCTACAGCTGTTTTCAAAAACATTTAGGATATTTTTTCACCTTGCTGATTTGTTGGAGCCAAAAGGAAATCTAATTAAACACAAAATCAATTTGCTTTTAAAGAAGAAATAAATAAAATCTAAAGGAACAAAAATCAAGAGGTATCAGAGATAATCACTGGCACTAGTTAGTTTCTGTTACTTAAATGGCTAGTGTACAGAACAAAATATAAACTAAGAACCTAAAATAAGAAAATATAAACTAAGAACATAGCAGCATCAATTTTATGCCATGATTTCTACAGGGATTTGATTTTGAAGTCACAGCAGACTATATAATAGGGAATTTGTGGCTTTCTATTAGTTTAATTTATGGTGCTTTATTTATTTAAGTATTAAAAATAAAAGTGTCATTTTGATGAATAAATGCAGTAAATGTGAAAATATAATTCAATATTTTCTCCTATTTGGTCCATTACTGGGACTTCTTGGCTTTGCTCTTGCATGAAGCTGTAATTTTTCCAGCATATTAATTTTTTTTCTTGCTTTTAGTACTGAAAAAATAAACAATAATAAAGCTGCCACCTCACCCAAGACATTGCATATATTACTTTCTGGAGTAATTTTTTTGACGGAGATGGCTGTGATCAAATGTTTGGAACACGGTATCATGTTCTAGGATCTCTTATAATGATTCTTAAGATTCTTGACTTTTGACTAGACACCACACTACGAAGCCCTACTAAAAATATTCTCTGCTTGTTTCATAGACATAGGCTTCAAATATGCTTCCTTCTTGGTGATTTTCTGCCAATATAGACAATCTTCAGATAAACATCTGAACTCTCCTCTAAAACCTACTTGCTGCTATATTCCCTTCTAAACAAGTTTACTTTGTAATAGCAGATTCTTTAAAGGTCATATTAGGTTCTAAAAGGTGAAAATTTCCTCTTTTACCATCTACATAAGCCACTTTTTTATCTAAATACTGCAACAGAAGTAAGGATAGGATAAGATATATTCACTAATGCTGATCTCCTTAGTGGAATAGCTGGTCCTCTACTGTGTTTTCCAAAATTTATCTCCTCTTTTATTGGAAGTCTTTGGTGACTGGTCCTCCAAGACAGTTTTTTTGCAAATTGAGATAGCAAAACATCAGGGAGCATTTCCCTGATTTCAGCCTGATGCATTCTTGCTTAACTTTCATCCTTCCACTCACAATTACAGCCCAATGGCATTGTCCTGGTTTGGGACAGGATAGAAACAATTTTCTTCCTTGTAATTTTACTTTCAGCTAAGTCTTTTCTAAGTGGTTGTACCTGCTGAAATTAACAGCAAGTTTCTCACTCAGTGTCTGCTTCTAGGACTGATAACGCTCTATGATTATAGTTATGGCTAAAGAATGGTGTGCAGAACCAAGGACACTGCTCGGTTCTGAGCAGCATCTTATGGTCTGGAAACAGAAAGAGACTAAAGCGGTCACACCAGCAACTCTCCTTTAGAAAGAAGTGGAGCTCAAAGGTGATAAAAATAGTCCAAGTGGAATATTCCATTCCATACACATCATACTCGGTTTGAGGGATCATGAGGGTCAAGTTCTGCTCCAGCCATGGCCAGAAGCCTGGGAGGATTATGTCTGGTTTTCTGCCTTTGATCCCAATTTGTGCCCTTCTGAATTTGTGTGTTCCTGCTTCCAGCTTTTGACTGCTGCTGACTCCAGGAGCCCAGCCTGGGACTGTCCAGGACCTGCCCTGCAGTCTCAGTGGTGATGTGAGAGTTACTAGGGGGGGGAAGAAGGGAGGAACATGATATTGCTTTTGTATATATTTGTATATATTTAATTTTTTTTTCATCACTACTCTTTCATTAAAGCTGTGTAGTTCAGCTTCCAACCTGTAGGTTTCTCTCCCTTTTTCGCTCTCCTTTCCCTACCATGGTGGGGAGGGGGATGAATAGAGAGCATCTGTTACTTGTTTAATCGCTGGCCCAGAGTTAAATCGTGATAGGTATCAATCCACTTTTTTACCTTTTCTTGATGTGCATAGAACATGAATATTTATAAGCTGAAGTCCTGCCTTTTCAAAAGCATTTGTATAGTTTTTCTTCATGTATCAGTTCCTCCAGCTTTTTAAGTGCTTTCTTTAAGTGGTGCATTCAGAAAAAAAGAAGTTGTGGGGTTTTTTCTGATAACCTGAAGTCAAGAAATATTCCAAAAATAGTGACAAAAGATCCATAGATGAGGGACTAAGACTTTTTTTGCTCTTTATAGGCTTTGGCTATGCAAGCTGAATCAGAATTTTTTGTCCTCTACAATATATAGCAAACTTATTTATTGTCCACCAATAACCCCGGTTTGTTTTAATCATTGCTGGGTTTTGGACTATTCCCCACTGTCACTAATTGCAGAAAGGCAGCTGGATAGAAATGAAAACACATAAAACTGCAACAACTTTCCTTCTGTTTTCAAGTCTGAAGGGTGCTACTAGAGCTGAAAAATCAATAGTACCAAACTGGGACCGTGTGTGAACAGAGTACCAGAAGATGCATTACTTCAGTGCATTTTCATGGCAGCTTCTATTGGCCAGAGTCTGATTAAGCCCAAAATACAGCCTTTGCTGCCTTTCCCAAGACATCTGCAGGCACATAAGAGCAGATATGCCAACTGCTCTTTCTCTGAAATTTCACCTTTTTACTACTGCCATGGTACAGTTATTGCTGGCAGAGCAGCAAAACAAAATTTACACTCTGTGCTGGTTGGAGTAACTTGGCCTGACACGCACTGCAAACTTTAATTGAAAATGAGTATCTCACATCCTGGATATCACGTTCTGCACCACCCCATACTGAATAAGTAATATGGCTCTTCCATTCTCACAGTGATTGATTGCAAGGGACTATTTTTGTGATCAAGGCTCACCAATATAAAAAAAGATTATTGTCTCAGTTCTGTGTACTTGTGGCAGGATTAGTTGTCAACAAAATGCAGGGGCAGAAAAGAATATTCAGAATCACATGTCAAGAGAAGTAGCTGGATAGGGCTACACAGAATGAGGTATTTGGCTATGAACAGAAATAAAATTGGACAATGTAATTGTGCTCTTTGCCCTAAAACATGACTCTGAGGCATGTCCTTGCTTCAAGTAGAACGTCAAAATGTTAATTTTAGTGTGAGGCATCTTTAAAAAGAGCAACACAAAATAAACAGTGGTACACATTGAAGGAGCATGGCTTCAACAACATGAGATAAGAAGAAAAACTGTTACAGAAGCACAGATAAAAGACAGAAAGGAAAATTATATCAGATAATGGAAACTATAAAAATATTTTCAAAATAGTTAATAGATATTGAATTTTTGAAAACTACAGCTTCTGAATGGATTCTAATTCTCAGTAATAGAAAAAAACTATTTCAAAACCAGTAATTTGAGCTGGTTAACCACAGTGAAGGGAAGAGAAGGTGAAGGAAAGGAAAGGGAAGGGAGTGCGAAGGGAAGGGAAGGGAAGAGAAGTCCCAATCCTGAGAGCATTTTTGTTCAAGTGAACTGAGCCTGTCTTCAACCTATGCTTCTATACAAATGTTTGGAAAAAAACTCTTTAAAACCTCATTTTCATTAGCTAGTACATTTATGACTGTTCATATAAGAGATTGTTAGTGTGATGACTTATCTTTTCAAACAATTTTATTCCAAAATATAAAATCTGATTTTTTTCTCTGGGGAAGAAGAAGACTATTTCCCTCTAGAGAGCAATTTCCTACTCAAGTATAGAAAGTGCCTGCAAATGTACCTCTTATTAATATAGCTATCCAAGTCACATGGCTTCAGTATTTTCCTGTATTGAGTCAAAGAACTTGGAGACTTTAAGATAAAAAATCTTTACAGAAAAACGTCCTATTAGTACTTGACAAAAAACACATAAACACAAGGCACAAATCCCAAGATTCCCCATCAGTACATAAAACCTAAACCAAAAGAACTGTTAATTATGATCCCAGCCACTGCTTTGCTCTGACTCCCTGCACGGCCCATGTGAGTGTGGTAGGAATGAAGAGCCATCTGTGAAACTACGTAAAGGGGACATTTTAGAGGAATTAATTAGCAATATCTACGTTGCCAAGTAAAATCACCTGGTTACGTCCACACAGGGCAGTGGAACCCTGCTGAGAGACCCTCATGGGTGGGAACCCAGTGATTCAGATACACTCATCTTGATCCAAGTTGATTCCTCTGCTTTTCCCTGAACTGTGTTGCCCTTCCAGCTTCCGTGGTCACAACTCGGACATCTCAGTGTGCTGCTGCAGTGCAGATACTTTTCCATTTGCCAAAAGACAGTGTGGAACTTTTAGGCCACTATCTGTGGTACTGGTGATGACCGTAGAGACCACAACCAGCAAATATTAATCTACAGGTGCTCAGGTTATTCTGTCATTCATGTCTGTGCATGTTTATGCACACCTTATAAAGAAAGAGGCTGACAGCAGTATTTTGAAATCATATTAGGGTAGAAATTTCTACCAAGATAAAGTTGCTATGAGTAAATTTTTCTGAATCAGTGTTGTTTACTAGATTGATAAATTTGTTGGATTTTTTTGTGTTTTGGTTTTTTTGCTTTGTTTTGTTTTTTAAATATTCAACAGTACTTTTTTAATTGAAAGGGAAAAAATTACAAAAATGTCAGTGTAAGATATGTTCACTTTACCTGTTGGATATTTTTAAAGCTTAAAGTCTTTGGGTTAAATTTACTTCAGAATGAAAGGAAACAATTCTCTTTGAAATATTTAAGTATCGTGTGCTTCTTCTTTAGATATAAATTTACCCTTCTTATCAAAACACTTCTATCAGTGAGGAATATTCTCTGTCCTATTTATTTCTAAAGTAAGTCTTACTGAAATACTTCAGGTTTTTGTTACTTGAGAAGGAAAAAACCTGAAAATAATACATGAAGTTATTTAGGTGAAAAAAAATCCTCTAATATGAAGATGATAAAGCCAATACACTGACATTCCTATAATCAAAAGCATACAGGAAGACATTCCTATAAGATCAATCAAATCTTGAGTATGTGATTTTTGCAGACGTATTCTGGAACACTTTTGCAGTCAGCAGCAGTCATATTAAAATACTTACTGAAGCTTCATGTGTCTAGCCCAGAACAACAAAAAATATTTTAAAAAAATATTTTAAAAATCATATTTTTTTCACAATTCATAGCAAATATTCATATTTTTGTTGTAGTTAGTATCAATATGAAAGCAGCTTAGCATCAACAGAGAAGAATTTTGTTGCAGTGACATAGAAAACCATATGCCATGGAAAAGTATTATTAGAGATATCTTGTCTCATAAGAAAGAAATGAAAATAACACAGCAACAAAAAGACAATGGCAACGAAAGGAAGAGGCTCTCTTGCTTTAAAGAGTTCACATGCTGTGAACTGACTCCTGAAAGCCCAAGTTAATATTTACTAACTCTAAGCACATTCAATAGCTTCAGATTTTTTTCTTTTAGTAGGGCCACTGCTCCTTTTGTTTGAAGACAGAGCAAAGCTGTGAATAATGCCTAAGAGCAAAACTAACCCAGAAGTAAATGATTTTTTTAATGTGAGACCTTCAACCCCAGTCCCAGTTCCCCAGAGGCCATCTTTGACTCCTTCTCACGTCCTGCTCTCTCACCGATGTCAACTGGGGATAAAGATATTTGCACAAAGAAACTGATGAAGAAATTGCTGCAGAGAAAAGGGAGCTTACAAGCCTCTTTTGACACTGGTGAAGGGAAGTTAAAGCAGTGTCATTCAGAATGGACGATTTAAATAAATGCACTGTAGGAGGTTAACAATAACTCCAGATAGCAAGGGTGAACTACATAGCTGTACAAGGAGTCAATGAAGGCTACTGCTCAGCTAAAGTAGTGCTCAAAATTAATTAACTTTGGATGTTGTGTAAAACTTGCTGAACGGTTTAAAATGCTTTTGTTAGAGTATCGTGTTATTGGACCCTTCTGAAGACTTGTCCTGACCCAGCCAAAAAGAAAAAAAAAAAAGATTTTAGAAGAGAGACATTTTACATGGATAAATTACTATTCCTCTCTACTGAAATGGAGTCAAGGAGTAAAGGATAAAAAGTCAGCCTTTTTTTGTCTTAGAGACTGATGCAAGCAGTGCGAGTGTTAAGGTTGCCAGGAGTTAAGAAGGAACATCCCAGGAAAGGAATGAAATTAACCTCTTCTCTGATATGGACTGAATATTTGAGCTGAAGTTTTATTAACATTTGATTCTTCTTCTGGAGTAAGACTTCCACTTCTTTAATGTGTATTTTTAAAAAAATTGAAACTTGTTTGACATCCATTATTTAGTAATAGCATAAAGGTTAAGCTTTTATTTACTATATATAGTAAATTTTCAAGTAAATAGTTCATATTTAAGTGTAATACAGCACTACTTTTCTCCTTACCTGTACTCTCTCAGAAGTTAGAACTGGACTTTTCAATTTCAAATCTAAGTCTGAATTTTGAAATTTATATTAACTGATATTGTATATATTTTGCTCATTTATTATGTCAGTTTACATCTTTGTATCTGTATTGCTTGTATCTATGTTGCTCATTGCATGTCTCAGCAGCATTCATACCTTGCATTCATCACTTCAAGAGACCTTCTCATCTGTGGCATTTGAAATGCATTCCTTTGCTGTTTTCACTCTGACTACATTAAATGGTTTTGCCTTTTGGTCATGAAATCATCAACAAGGCCTCTGAGGGAGGCTTAGTTAATGACATATGAATAGAGCAAATAAAAAAAAATTTAAAAATCCCAGGGATATCATGTCTTATCAGAGCACAGGTTACATATTAGCTTGTTCACCTTCAATTATGAAAGATAACTAAATGGATAGAGCTTTCAGAATTTATCAAGATTCTGAGTAGATCTCAGCATAACACAAACATGTCCTTGCACACCATTCCTTTATCAAAGCAAAAGCTACATACAAATGAAGGGGCAAGGGTGAAATTATAAATGAACTGATTAATAAAATATTTTTATTTTAAAGTTTGTAACAGTTTTACATAAATCAACTTGTCCACAGGAAGCTATTCTTCTACTACTAATTCAAAACATACTGCAAGTATAAAGTCACCAACCTTTATTTACTAGAATCTCATAGAAAACTTGTACCTAAAATAGAGTTAATAATTACAAATCTCCTTCTCAGTTGCTCTATTAAATGCTTCACCTTTCATTATTTGCTACTTACATTATATTCACCAAGACTGTTGCCATAAGGGAAGGATATCAGAAGATTTATGCAATATTTATCCCACTGCCTTACTTCATAACTGAATTTTCAAAATGTTTGGGTATGGATCAGGTAAGACTCTTGCTTTTATTAGCTATACAAAAATGAGCCTGCCTTTCACCTCTGCTTTTTCACAATCAAAAAATGTCTTATGCTAACTAATGCTGTTTGTTTGTATATACTTTAAACCCATTCATGAAAAAATACCCTTCTTTAAACTGGAAAGGTAACATCTCTTTCTTATCCTCTTCTAGCCCAAAACACTTATCGAAAGGCAAGAGCTCTAGTGATTTTACATTAAGTTTATCAATGAAATAAAAAGATTAAACCATTTTTTCCCATATTTTTAAAAATAATTTTTGAAAGACTTCATTTGTTCCTCACAAGTCAGAGATAATATTACATCAGGAGTATCTTTGTACAAAGGCCTTTGCCTTTTTGTAAATTTATCTCTCTACAGACTTACCTCAGTCTAAGAAGCACTTACATAGCCCAAGATGACATCAAATACAGCATAGCATATAGGAAGCTATTATATTTTTCTTATGTCTTTTTCACTATATTTATTGATTTGATATTCTAATATGAAATAAGTTTCAATAGATCCTTGCTATCTCACTAGATTCTCAATAATGTTACCTTAAAATAATTTTTCTTCCTTTATCTATGCTGCAGAAAAGCTTTCACTCATCTCATAAAATTCTAAATTCACATTGAGCTGTAAAAGACAAAATAGATTCTAACCTAAAATGTTTATCTCAGAGTTACAGAATATAATTAAGGTTGTATAGTGCCTACAAAAGTAGATTTGAGGCAATCGGAATTCTAGAGCTAAGTTAGTTTTTTAATACAAATACTAAGAGTTTGTCAGAAATTACTACTGCCTTTTAAATTGTAAACATATTTAATATCATGATGTCAGGAAAAATGCATAAAGCAGAGGAAACATTGCTTTAAGAATGTTCATTAAAAAAAGTTAGTCCCATATGTCATTACAAAGCTAGCAGCTGTGTTGATGAAATCACAATTCCTTTTGGTGACATCCATATGGAATGTAGAGCTTTGACATTACACTTCAGTAAAAGCTGTGGTCTGATTTTCTGCATGTAACTGTTTTAGGCAATTGTCAATCCTATTTGATATTTTATACCAAAATAAAAATGTTATGGGGCATCTTTAAATCCAAAGTTGCATTTGGTGTTAAATATGTTGCAGTGGGCTTTGTTCCTGATATAAAGAAAATCTTCTGAGTCACAAACCTCATATATCTATGGGATCATAGGGTGATTCAAGTTGGAAAAAACATGAAGGGGGGCTCTTACCCAGCCTTCTGATCAAATCAGGGTCATCTATGACATCAGATCAGGCTGCTCAGATTTTTGTCCAGTTAGGTCTCAAAAGCCTACGAGAATGGAGCTTGCACAGACTCTCTGGACAACCTGCTCCAGTGCCTGGCTGTCCCAAGAATGGCTTCATATAGAAGCTCACATCAGGAATTACCTGCCTTAAATTTTCTCAAATTGACTTGACTTTTCTACTTTTTAACTATCAGGGATGTTCTAATTTTTATTTCTGTTTTACTCCTCTCCTCGGGGCTTTGATTTTTAGTGCAAAGTCAGGGAGAACACCGTGTTCCTGAGAACAGTTTTGTTTCCTTTACACTTCTCACAGATTTCTTCATCTCTACTTCTTCATTTCTCTACTATGTGATTCTTCAAGTTTGGAAATGGTCCTTTTGCATCACAAGGGAAGAAACTTGACATGACAAAGGTGCTCACTGCACAGGGAATTTCACTGAATCGGAACCACACAATAATTTCAGAAGAACTCAGTAATACAGTCATTGTCACTGACAGCAATGACAAATGCTTTTCCCACATTGTAAGTGATGAAATGCCCTTGATGTCCAGCCATGAAGATAACAGGGACATTATGATATAGTCAATTCTTATAATCAAGGTGTACAAATGAAATTATATACCAGTCATTCTAGACAGCCATAATAATGATTTATAATGTATTTAATATCTATATATCTTTCTATAGATATATAGATAGTATATGATATACTCAGAGTTTTTTTGATATCATAAAATAGGAAAGGGAACAGATATTAAAGAAGACTAAACAAAAGGTAACAGGCTGTACCTATTATGTGATCTATCATCTTCCCTTAATTGTCCCACCTCACACTACAAAAGTGAGATTACTAAAATTTCCACGTAAATTATGCTAATGAAGATACCTGGAAAAGCCTGTCAGTAGTGACAAATATGAATGTACAAAGAGCAAAGGCAACAGCATTTTAAAAAGTAGATTATACTTCATGCTCCTTATGTTATGGTACATATAATTAATTCACCTTTATAAGAATGAGATTGTCAGGGCTGCAGGTGCACTAACAGCCCATCGCTGCTCCAAGCAGCCTCACCTGGGGCCTCCACTCACCCCCTTCCCATGGGCTGTGTTTAATGCAGCACAGGGCCCTTGGGCCCTGCCTGGGCTGTGTAGAGCCTCAGCTCTGGCAGGGATGGCTGGGCAGAACCTGGGTCACTGCTGCATGTGGCTGCTGCTATACTCTGCTGCCAGCTCTGCCTGCTCTGTTTGGATCCTATGTGGGACTGTGCCTGTCAAGGGTCACCAGCCTGTGCTGGGGTCACCCTCAGCTCCTGGTGTGTCCCACTCCATGGAGGTGCATTCCTCCTGCTGCTCCCTGACAGGGATGTAGAACCAGTAAATGCCACCAGCAAGACCAATATCCTTCCAGTGCACAGAGGGGCAGGGCTGGAGAAGTCAGCCCTCTAGTTAAATCTGCACTTGAACCAGAGTGACTTTTCTGTGTGTCATCCTAAGCAGCTCTGTTGACATATGATTTTAAAAAATCGGGTTCACAAGCACAGATAAGATGCTTGCTCAGAGAATCTTCTAAGAAGTATGCTTTTAATAAAGTTTCCAGTGTTGAGGCTTTTGGTCAGTAGAAGTGGTATTCAGTAGTACAAAAACCTAAAAAAAAGAAGAACCAAATACCTGGATGGTGGAGTGTTTGTTGTACCCCAGCTCCACCCACTTTGTCTTTAAAGAGTGTTTAAACCTTGACTACATAGCTCTTTCATAAGATTTGCCACTGTTGCTCTTTCATTGTCACATAGTGGTTGGGCAGTTTGGTGCAGAGAGGTCACAAGATGTTTTGTCACACATTTCAGCTGGTTTTGGTCTCAGAAGCTGGAGACATTTTGCTGCCATGCAGGAATGCTGAGAGGCAGCCTATGCAAGCATTCCCTTCATCGCTCACATTGCTGGTGCAGCACTCTGTGATAGCAGTGAATGTTAAGAGACTATAAATATGGTGAGAATTCAGAGAGTACACAGGCTTTTGAGGCTGCCTCAGGATTTGGATCATCATTTAAAGCTGTTGGG
This sequence comes from Heliangelus exortis, assembly GCF_036169615.1. NCBI lineage: Eukaryota > Metazoa > Chordata > Aves > Apodiformes > Trochilidae > Heliangelus > Heliangelus exortis. The sequence goes on from NC_092424.1 coordinate 46,475,140, forward strand.
AAGCCTTGAAAATTAAAGCAACAGCTGCTTTTTCATTGGAGAATGAAGCAATAGCAGACAAAATTGATTTCATAGTTCATTTCAGAGTACCTACTGATTGAATGGCAAAATTGACTATTTTTGTACATGCAGTAGCATACTGCTACTGTTAAAGTATACACATGGAAATAGAAATTTTCTGCGTTGATGCTCTGGCTTGCAGCTTTTCCAATACCACCTGCCTCTTTCCAGTACTTAGCATACATGGTAGTAAATACCTGGCACACTGAAGTCCTGTGTGGAGACACCTGACCTCGTCAAGTTGTGGCATTTAGCCTGGGATTCTGTCTCAATCTCCTGCACTGGTTCCAGTACCTTAACTATGTTGCCCAGAGATAGCTTGTCTTACTGCTCTGTGTAACAAACATCCTTATTGTCTGTCAGCAATACAGTTGCCAGGGATTTAATATGTGCCTGCCATGTCTAATTATTATGAAGGATGCCTGTTACACTTAAAAATCAAATTATTTCTAAATGAAAATGTACCTATATTGTAGTTTCTTATGAATTTCTTTGCTGACATTATAAACACCATTGGAGGCTTTTAATTTTACACAATTTTATTTCCTCTTTTTCAGTATGGTGCAAATTCTTCCACTGATTAGATTTCATTCAGGGAGCTGAATGGATTCCCTGATGACTGTATTTTAGAAGTCTTTATTGACTGTGTTTTATATAGTAAAGAAAACAATACACATTCAGTGTTAAATCATTATATAAAAGCACCAATAAAACTGACTGCTGGGTTTTTAAAATGACACTTAAATCCTGATATATTTCCCTGAATGCATCACTTCTGAGAATTAGACTAAAAGATAGGTGTCTAGCTACAGCTGTAGTTGTTTTAACTAGACAAATTTGCATCTTTAAGTGCTCAATGAAGTCCCAGTTTCAAAGTCCAAACATTACTTGGCAGTGGGAAAAAACCCACTGCTCTTGTATATCTGAACTAGTACAACGAGAGATTTATGGCAGTATAAAAACTAATAAATATTCCCACATAACAGTTGGAAATAGCATTTCACTCACAGTAAAAGAAAAAAAAACTAAACAAAAATGCTGATATTCAAAACAAAAATAGATATTTACAGCTAAGTATAGCTTACAAATATGTCATCTAAATCCTTAATATTGATGTTTCAAATCAATTACAAATCTTTCATTTCCATCTATAGTAGCAGTACCACATCCCTTTTTAGCAAGTGCTGTGAACGAATGAATTTACAACCCAGAAATCCTCTTTTTGCCACCAAAAAAATCCTTGCAGTAACTACCTAAATTCCCAGGTATAAAATTTATATTAAGTGGAGATAAACCTGAGGTGTATTTCTCAAATGTAAGCATAAAAAAAAATTGTAGCAACTGTCCCAAACTAAGTACTAAGGTGGCCGAAAACTCAAAGATGAGGTCATACTTAAGAAAACCCATTATCTTAAACTAGTAAAATGTGTTTAATGTAGCTGGAGAAGCCAACATTTTCTTTATAGTAATGTCACACACTAAAGTCAGATCTGTCATTTGGGCATTAAAAAAAATTGGTGTTTGCAATTTTTAATGAATTAAATAGTCCAGGTATTGTGTGTTAATATCACTATTGTTTGTTGCGTGGTCTATTTCATTTCTCGAAGTTCTGTTGACCAGTTCTGTATTTGGATTTGTGTGTGTGAGCCCTTAAGTTTCAGCTGGTGAAAACTCGTTTCAGTGTAATGGGATGCTTATGCTGTTAAAAATTTAGTCTGTGTCTGTAAGTTTAATACAATTTGATTTTTCAAGACTTTTTTTATCTTTGCTTGCCCTGTCTATTGTAAAATGATTTGGCCTACAGTGCCTGCCTGCTCAGTGTGAGGTATGGTCTTCCAGTAAGTTATGAACTTTAAATATGAAGATAATCACTGTTTGAGTTGCCAATGTTTGTTTGTGAACCTAGAGAAACAGAGAGGAAAACAAAAAACAAAGAAAAGGGAAGCAAATTAAATGTATGAGCTTGAAAGAAAAATACAGACACATCTTCATATTTAATGCACTTACATTTGAAAGACAGCTCAGGTTCTTATCATTGCATCTTCAGTAGTATACATGTATACAAGGAATGCAAGTCCTTGGTATGAGACACGAATGTGCCATTATGCAAGCATGCATGGCCTCACAAATGATTGAGGCATGAACACAATTAACTTTGTGATCTTGCGATCCATGGTTCAAGGTTACTACCTTTATATTTTGAAGCTTCTAATGCCTGGGGAAACTGAGTACCAATTGGCTGTTGTGATGTAGTAGGTATGAGCTTCATACTAGAAATAATTGAAATCTATGTTGCTTTTCTTAGGTACAAAGTGTCTTCAAATCTGTCTGGTCTGAAGTCTAGAAACAAGGCCTCACAGAAAGTGAGAACATGTCTACAACGTTGTGTTTTCACCCTGCCTTCTTTTGTGCTCTCCTCTTCTTTCCCATAGTCCACTCTATGCATTGTTTCCTAGATAGATGATTTCAGACTCACTCTTGCTCCCTTTTAAATCAGCAACAAAACTCCACTTGAAGCCCAGGATGTTTTCCTGACAATTTTTAGCTTTTATAGTTATATACATAGGTCTATTGAAACAACAAAGTAATTTTTAGTATAGTATTGAATACCTAATTCCTGAGTATATGAAATTCCACACTTATCATACAACATACTTTGTTAATAGAGAGGAGGCTGCAAATAAAGGGCTGTGGGCCAGGTCAACTGCCTTAAGCTGAGAGACCAGATAGACTCTTTAAGCTTTCTTTCTCCAGTGTCCTTAAGAGGTGCTACTCGAGGGTGAACTGAATTCTCAACTATTCTGAAATATTTTTTATAACTTCTCTGTCTTTGTTTATGTAAACCAAGTGTAATACTATATTCTTAGCTACAGTAGCACAGTACTAGTTATATGTTCTTTTGATATGATTTTGTGAAATTTCTTGAACTGTAAAAGTAATCTGATTTTCTAAACAGCAGTGTACAAAGATATGTGGATTTAAAAAACAAAAGCAAAACTAATCCCATTTATGGTTCTGTTCCCTTACATTCAAATGAACATAAAAACATACAGGCTATTGGCAAATATCTAGATGACCAGTTGTCATGAAGAGCTCTGTCACATGCTCTCTTTTCTGAGAGCCCACAGACACAATTGCTTAGATAGAAGTTTTCCAAAAATCTGACAAGTGCTTTTGTACATGAGTACAAAAGAAAGCAACAAATTTCAGGGCTATGATATACAATAACCTGACCATAATCCTAAAAATGGAGCCAGCGAACATGAGGATTGGTGACACAGAACAATAATGATTTTTTCCTGAGGCATTAATAAAGCCAGAACGTAGCCTTCAGCCCTGCAATAAAATGCTTTATAGTTTATGAATGACTTAAACCTAAGTAGAGCTTTCTCTGATAATCAGACACTGCATATATTATTTCAGTGTGGTTCTGCATTAAAACACTAGCATGTATTCATGTTGAAAGCCATTGATGTTTAGTGGCCATTAAACAAAACATCAGGAAAGGAAAACATGAATGCTACATTACACATCATCTATCTGAGCTTTGCTAAATGAGTCAGAATGATTCCTTCATAGGTAAGACTTCAGCTTATAACTAACTTTGCATTAATGTCCTGGATTTTTCTACACATGAACTAGTGAGTAGAATAGGTAAATAAAGACCCCAGGAGCTAACACAGTCTGAGACCCTCTCACAATAGCTAATCCTGTGACAGACATGAGCTTTATGGAGCACAGATATCTGCACCTGTCCAAACCCTCACATAGTGTTTCAACAAAACACATCCTGAGAACTTCGAGATACTTTGTCTCCACAGATTTTGGGTATTTCATATGAAAAAAAAACCTCACATAGGTTTGTAAGTAAAAAAAGAAAAAAAAAAAAAAGCTGGTGGACAAAATAAGTTTGGCCTAAATACAAGGCATGAAAAAATACAGTCCAATTTTTTTTAAACAGATCAGGGTAGCAGAAGCAATATAAAAGAAATTAGTTTAAAGAGAGAAATTTTGTTAGCAAATTGCAAAGAAATGAAAATAATAAAGGAACACAGTTGTTAGTGTCTGACAAATCAGAAAAAGAAATACAGCGTATCTCACTGTCCCACATTTTAAACTATGCATGCTATGATTATAGTAATAAAAAACAGATACTGTGTCTGTACATAGAGAAACAAAGAACCGTTCTTTTTTAGGAACTATCTGTAGGAAGAACATACAATTTAGTCAACAAGGGAGCTGGAATAACCTCTTGTATTCTTTCCAATGACTATAGAGTAGTATTTAGCAGAAGGAATGTTTTTGTTCTTTCCTGTGTGCTTTTCTTCTTCTGCTTATCCTCCTCCTCTTTCTGATGAAGCATGGAATTTTTTTTGTCCTTGCACCTGGTCTGACAAACGGTACCCCCACTATTTTTACATGTTCTAACTCGCAGCACTTTTTTTCACACAGCTGCAATTGCTGTGCTAACCAAGAAGGCAAGATTCTGACCTTTGCCTCCAATGCCAACAGTTGGTCAGACAGCATATGACACTCCAGCTAAGAATTTCTTCTACTAACCGTACTGAAAAGCTGTACAGCAATCCTAGTCCAGCAATCCCATCCTGAAATTCTCCTAAAAGTACACAGACTTAATCATAAATATGAGATGGCCACTGAATTAATTTGTGAACATGTATTATGCTTGTTTTCTTTCTTTCTGAAAACCTGAAACTGTTAGCAGAAGGAATGGATGAAGTTCAGCAAAGTGTATCAAATACTAGATGGCTTTTGAAGATGATCAAATGTTAGTTTTTCCCCTTCAACAAAACATCCACATTTGCAAAGAAGAAAAACTAAAGAAAAAAGTATTTTTGTGCCTTGGGCCTGAATGTCTCTGTGTACTCTGCTACCTTCTATTCAGGTTCGGAGGGGAAGACAATTGCTCAGGATGGAAAAGGTAGGACCAAGCCAATTTTCCAAATTAAAATATGATCTGAATTGAATATTGCCTAAAGCTCAACTTTAACTGAATATACTCTTTTGCTTTTGACATTTCCCGGGATTGTTAAGAAAGCACAGACAAATCCTGATTTTAGAGGATTTTAATCCTTTCCCAAAGTCTTTTAAAAAAATGTGTTTCCTCACAGTTAATCTTAGTCTTGATGATTCAGATCTGTTTCAAGAATCATTGAGAGGCAAGGCAAACTTTTAATAAACAGTCTGTACTGCAACTTGGAACTTGAAAACTGCAAAAGTTTCGATGAAAAATAAGGGGGTTTTGTTGAAAGAGAGCAGGTCATATGTTGAAGAAATACTTCTTTGCTAGTGTTTGAGACTTTGACTATTACTGTGTGAAATGCAAATGCATGTGTAAGATAATTTAATTCCAATATGAGGAAAATGAAAACTTGTTCATAAAGGGGAATAATTTAACAATGTCATTTCATATGAAACTCATAGGATCTGAAGAGCAGTAAGTCACAAAACATACATTATGCTATATTAATTTCGTCTTTTCTACAACCATACAGGAAATTGTCTTTAAAACACAAGTGATTATCTGCTGACAGAAGGTGAGAGTGACATTTTTTCAATTTTCAGATAGCAATTATAGTCTTTAAATGCTAGAGAAACTTAACATTGCAAATAATTTATGGGTTTTCTTGGATGTACTTTTAAAAAAGAATATATTTTCATATTATTATTCTTTTAATTTTCAAATATGTTTCTTCCAGATGTCAAAACTTCTATGCAAAGGGTATACCTACCCAAAATAACAAGTTGGGTCAGATTGATCCTTAAACAAGATATTAAACAATACAATGAAAACAGCAGGTTTTTTCTCCTCAAAATATCACACTTATTCCAGTTGCTCCTGAGAAGACAAATATTAAGTCTTTACTGCTACCACATATTTGTAGTATAGATGATTTCCATTTGCATACACGTTTATCCCAAAAGGCATCTTTGTAATGATTTGTAAAACACCAAGAAAATCAAGTTTCTTTGGACAAGGATAAAGGGAGGATTCTACAAAGTTCCTTGTGGAAAAGAGCAATAAATGAACAGAGAATGAGAGGAGCTTCATCTGACAACCAGATCAGCTTGCTCCTGATTGATTATGTAAAGAGGAAATAACCCATCTTCACGTGGGGAAGATTGATGTAGGGTCTTACATTTAGAAACTGACTTTTGGAAATTATAATGTCCATAAAAACCCAACGCAAACCTAAACACTGTTTTCTGGGTGTACATACTGTGCTTCATCCAGTAGTGAAATACATTTTTCTGCAATAAAATGATACTAATACTTCACAAAAAACATCTCATGGCAGCTAAACTTTTGGCTTTGAGTTAGAAAGTCTGCTTTCAGCTCCCTTTCTGGGGGAGTAAAAGTTCACATTTTGAATCAAATTATCTTTAAAAGAAATATGGGAAGGTTAAAACACATGCTCAAATGAAAATTTTCAGAACTTGAAGTTTTGTGAATTTACTAGTATTCTGGAAGGATCGGCTCTATAGAAGTATGTTTGATACCACTCTACCCAACTGTATTAGGAATCAGTACTGGGTCCAGTTTTTTTCAATATCTTCATCAACAACCTGGATGAGGAGATGGAAGTTTGCTGATGATACAAAGCTGGGAGGGGTGGCTGATAGACCAGGAGGCTGTGCTGCTATCAAAGAAGATCTGGACAGGCTGATGAGCTGGGCAAAGATGAACCTCATGAAGGTCAATAAGGACAAGTGTAGAGTCCTGCACCTGGGGATGAATAACACCAACCACCAATACAGATGAGGGGACCTCCTGCTGGAAAGTAGTTCCATGGAGAAAGAACTTGGAGTCCTAGTGGACAGTAAATTCTCCATGGGTCAACAACGTGCCCTTGTGGCCAAGAGGGCCAATGATATCCTTGGGTGCATCAGGAAAAGTCTGTCCAGCAGATGTAGGGAGGTTCTCCTCCCCTTCTCCTCTGCCCTGGTGAGACCACACCTGGAATACTGTATCCAGTTTTGAGCTCCCCAGTTCGAGAGACAGGGATCTACGGAAGAGAGCTGCAAGGATGATTAAGGGACTTGAACATCTCTCCTATGAAGAAAATCTGAGAGAACTGGGGCTGTTTAGCCTTGAGAAAAGAAGGCTGAGAGGGGATCTTATTAATGTCTATTAAGGGGGTGGGTGGGTGTCAAAAGGAAGGGGTCAATCTCTTTTCAGTGGTGCCCAAGGAATAATGGGCTTAAACTAAAACACAGAAAGTTCCACCTCAACATGATGAGAAACTTCTTTACTGTGAGGATGACAGAGAGCTGGAACAGGCTGCCCAGAGAGGTTGTGGAGTCTCCTTTTCTGGAGACTTTCAAAACCCACCTGGATGTGTTCCTGTGTGGCCTGACTTAGGTTATCCTCCTTTGGCAGGGGGATTGGACTCGATCTCTAGAGGTCTCTTCCAACCCATAACATTCTATGATTCTATGATTCTATATTGTTGTGCTGAAGTAAACTATTCATATACCATGAAACATATACTTTAAGCAACATATCAAGTTAAAGATGTTACAAACATCCTGTGCTTTCCAGTTGCAAAAGTGGACTGATGCAGTAAGAAGGAAAGTAATGAAGGGACAAAAGACTGAAAAAATGTTTGCAGTCAAGTTGATAATGGCCTAAGAATACTCTCCTATAAGGACACCTTCTGTCCATTTCTAGCACCCAACTGTGCTTGTCTGTAACTGTGAGTTTCTATTAACCTAATGTTTCTCTCTTACTGAACCGTGACATACAACTGAAAGCACATTGATGTAGTATCTAATGGCTGGAAAGAACAGAGACAAGACAAGACAAGATTGTTCTCTCATTCTGAAATACTGGAAAACAACGTATATTACCCGATATCTTGATTCAGTGTATTTGCAGTTGCCTCTCTAACATATCTTAACACTGAGCATCTACCTGATTATTCTGCAGACATGTATTTTTGCAAGGGGACTACTACAGTCTTTTGTTATCAAGCCACATGGGACATTATTTCTCTGAAAAATAATTACAGCAGCCCTTTTTCCAAATACATAATTCACTGCCCATGCTGTGCTCCTTCCACTTTTTGCCTTTACCACAGCAAAGCTAACAAGTCAAATGCCCAGTAATGTCACTGGGACATGTGGCTACGCAGCCCTACAGATAATCAGATTTCATGTTATCTATCTTAAGGACATTTACAGAACTTCCTGATGTGCAGTTATTGACTTTGCAGGACCAAAAACATTATTCCTCCAGATTTTCAAATGTTCCACAAGATTTGGCTCTGGATGTGGGCACTTGACATTGACAGATAGAAGACACTGCAAGCTGCCAGCTTCGCTATGCTAAACATTTTAGAAAGACAATTACTGTGCTACCTTTTGTGTTACTAGTTGTGTCTAGCACTGGAAGGAATATATATTTTGGGTGTTTTCTGCAATTTACTGTGGAAATGTCTTTTCTATAGTGTGAGATGCTGATAATGTAAACACTAAAATGTGGGCTAGCCTCTAAGCTCATTTGTGTTTGTTTTTTTGATACTACAGAAATAACATACAGGACAAATAACATCTTCTTGCAAAAAATATTAACATATGATGCTTCAATCTATATGAAAAATAAAATCAGAAATGAACAATGTTCTGAAACTGTGATTTAGAATTGAACCCAGCTGAAAAGAATTGATGGTGCAGTATATGGCACTACAGCAAAATGAATAATCAGCTCATAAAATTTATGACTGAATCAACTTTTATTCTTTAGTCTGTGTTTGTCACTGACTGTTCTTCTTTGTTATTTTTTTTCCTGTTCTCTACCAGGGAGTCCACTTTTTTATGCATAAAACAAATGTCTATTTATGGATTTACATTATATTAAGCAAAGTTAAGTTAGTATCTACTGTGTTATATGCCCCATCAAAATTAGTCTGACAGTTCATTTGGCTGGTTTTAGATATCACAGAAAAATAGGAAATCAACTGAATTGCTAAGATATATTTTGATTAAACTGGGGTAATGCTGTAATTCAATCCATAGATTCCCATTAATTTAAAAAAAAAAATAAAAAAAAGAAAATTCCACCTTTCTAAACTTGGTGGCTTCCATTTACAAGGTGCTGGAATATAAATCCTGTAAGTAAGGAAACTAAACCAAAGTATATTTAGATAGCAAGTGCTTTTAGATAAAACAAGTTGCTTAATTCAGTTTTAAAAGATAAATGAAAAGAAAAATTAGTATGTTGATCTATAGAAAACACTGTCAGCCTATCTATCTTACTAGACACTGTAATTCCAAATAATGGAAGATAAGATGATTCTGAATGAAATTGCAGAAACCACTGAAAAGTACAGGATGTATTATCATAGAATATTATGAAAGAAAATTACTCTGTATTGTTCCTATTGCACTTTAGGAGAAATTAAGGGTGGTAGGTGTAATAGCAACAGAGTTATTTAGTAGTTGGAGTACACAATAAGAGATGTATTCTTGGCACAGTCAACAGGAAGGTATATTTATCTCAGAGACTCTATTTCTTTTTATATATGTCTATAAGTAGGTCAGTATTACCTTTTTACAACAGTTACAGATCATCCAGTGAAATACCACAATAACGTCAAAGGATTATACTAAAATCATCACAAGATCACAGTAAAATGTGATAAAGCAGCTCTGATATCTATTATTGAAAAATACAACAAAGGCTGTGGATAACAATTATTAAAACTAGCATCTTCAGAATGAAAACTTGACAAAGAGTTTCAGCTGGACAATTTCTGCAATGAAGTTCTAGAGGCAAATACAGCTGTTCTCAAGCTGTTCTTCTGTTCATAGGAAACAATATTCAGGAGCACAGGGTGCTCTCATCACAGTACTGTAGGGGAGGATTTTTTGTTCCTGATTCAGTGAAAGGACTTTTGCCCTCTGGCCAGCATTTTTTCCAGTTTCTTGGCTTATTGGTCATTCAGGCTGTGGTTCCTAGCACGTCAGCACAGTGTGCCATTTTAATGAAGTCTCCTGACATCTTGCTGTCTTTGACTTTACTTTTCTCCCTAACTTGCTCTGTATTCCCATCATCTTAACTATCAGCTTTGCCTTGATCATCTCATACTCAGCATGCTAGCCTAATAGAAAGCTATAATTTTCTTTTTCTTGGATCACATTTACTAGTAGGAAAAACAACTCATTTCAGAGTGAGGCAAGTAGTGGCACTGTCCCAAGAGAATGGGCAGGAATGTACAAACGCTGGTGGCTGGGAAAGGTGGAAACAGAATGCAGATTGGGCTAATGTGGAATACCAACCACAAACAAAAAACCCAAGTCTTCCAACACCTGTCTTATAATTTCTTGCATGCTCTGTTTAATATAAAGTTAAGTGATTCAAAGAACTATGCAAAATTTAAAATTGATTCCTCAAGTAATAAACTGTAGTTTTTTAATACAAGCATGCAAATGCAAGGCTATAATTAACAACTGACATATGAATAATCCATGTCTTGTTTTAAGTATTCCAGCGAGCTAGAATTTTTAAGGAAAAAGCCACATAGGTCCATATTTAAAGTAGCGATATTCTTTGTCAACAAAAATAAATTCTAAGAACATTTACAAAAATGTGCTACCTGTGCTACCTAATTTGACCTTATGCAAAGTAGAATCACTCTATAAATGTCCACATGGCCGTGGTCACTGTCCACCTTCAAATCCCTATTTAAAATCATCATGAAAACAACCACAACAAAATCCTCAAATACACAGTTCCTAGATGGATGTTTTCCTGACCACTGTTTTCATACTGAACAGAGGTGGTTTGTTGTTTGCTTGTGCTTCCCCTTTCTGTCTGTTTTCTTCTACTTGTTAGCAGCAGTGTTGCACTCTGCATTGTGGGGTCCTTTGGGCAGGGAGCGTCCCTCTGTAGGATGTTTGCACTGTGCGGGCAAAGGACTTGAGGGATCTAGAACTCTAAACTTCATTTTATGAGACATAGGGCTTAGGTGTGGCTTCAACCCTCAAGCCTGAAACATTCTGCAGGAAGTAGTCAACTGTGACAAAAGCAAATCAGCATGAAGAAGCATCTCCAGCTACTGAGGACACCAGATTTGCTAATTTTAAATTTACCTGATACACTGTTCCTTCTGACTTTTTCTGTTTTATCTTATACTATATTTATTTCTGTTTCAGCCACAGCTTTTTCCTCATCTCTGCTCTATTTTCTTCTTTCATTCATTCTTCTATATGGACTTTTTTTTTAATGAAAGATTACCTAAAAATATTTCAGTTCAATGTAAAGCCTTGCACCTTTGGCTTTATGGGTAACATAGATCTCTACTCCAAAGAAGTTGGTATTGTTTTATGGGACACTAAAAAAGTGCAGTGAGAGAAGCAGAATGAATTTTTACAGTCTTGGTGAGGCTAATTCTTTAATATTTGTATTGATTCTATGTCTTGGTAGAAAAAAAGAAAAAAAAAAAGAAAAAAAAAAAAAGTGAAAAATCAGTAGAGGTAAAGCAAAGAACTAGAAGGTCTGAGAAAACACCATACAGTGTGAGACTTGAAGTGCTATTTAGAAGAAAGACTGAAAAGTAACTTGACTACAGTACATAAATATCTTCATGGTAAGAAAATACTATCTACTACAAAGCTCTTTGATCTTATGAAGAGGTAAATCACTAGAACAAAATGCTGAGTACAGAAGTCAAATTCAAATGCAAATTGCAAATTCAATGCAGATTAAGCACACAATTTCATCAGTAAAAACATCTGGTCACTAGAAGAAATGCAAACCAGAGGCTTCAAATAACATGTGGATGTCTGTGGAAGCTATAAATTCAGGCTTTGAGCTCCCTTTTTCAATAAGGGGTGCATTTTATTCAAACACATTATCAGACATCAACATCAGAGTTGGTAGTCTGCTTATCTCTTTGGCTTTGAAATCTATGAATCTCATGACATTCAGCAACTCGCCCTCAGTTCTATCAGTCTTGCCTGAGCATTCTCCTGATTCCACAGGAATGGCTGGTTGTTTAACATACAAGATTCTTTTGAAGTACTGGATTAAAACATCATTAACTCGTCTGAAATCTCAAAACATGCTTCCGAATCTATGTGAAAGTGGATAGATTACCTTTCTATCTGTGTTATAGATTACCTACATCACATTGCTTAGTACCTAAAGAACTTAACTAACTCTTTGTAGTTTATGAATTTCATTGCTTTTTAAGGTTTGGGGGACCAGGATCACTAGAAACATCAGGGTCTTTTGTTAATGAATAACAATGAATACAATAACTATGGATTTTGTGGTGCAGCTCAACAAGCCTGAGATATATTAGTCTAGATGTTTTCAGGACATGAGGCGCATTTCTCTCACAGCAAAAAAACCCCACGGACTTTAACTGCATTAATAAAACACACAGGGCCAGAGTACCAGCTAAACAGCTCCAGTACTGCCTGTACTGTTTAATTGTTATCAGGCATCCAGGCACAAATGCTGAACCACTAGAGAATAGGCCCCAGATATTTTATTTGCTAATACAGTTCTAGCCATAGAATTTAAGGCCATGTATACATGACAATTTCTTCCCCTCAGAACTGGACTGAAATCTCTCTTCAGTATATCTGTCCAATCCTGTTAAAAGTAATTGTAGAGTTCTGAATATGATCCATATTTTTTTCCAAGGCATAATAATCACACTTTCAACTAGAACTTAATGTACTTTGAGTCTGAAGTACTCCTCGTAGCCTTTGGAAACTGTTTTATTGTCTTTTGGCAAAATGAGGAGCTACCAAGAGCTTCGACCCTTTTTTGTCCTGAGTAGCTTTGTCAAATGACTAAGTCCTCTCTCAACAGTTTCTGTAGTGTATAAAGGGCTAAACTGAAACCCGTCAATTTCATATTTCAGGGCATCACTTCTCATTACAGTAGATTTAAAAATCTTTCCAGTATTTCATATTCTTGAATTGTGAATATCAGCTTTGAACACAACACCATCACAATAGTTTTTAATGAAATGTGCAGACACCTTCTATTTCTACTCGATAGTCCACCTCTTATAAACATCGTATTATTTCATTTAACCATAGCACTGAATTAATAATTCCTGGTTTAGCAGTGATCTTCAATGAGCTTGTGTCCTTTCCTGAGACATCATTTTCAAAGACAAGCTCTATGATGTAAGTGCCAGGTGTATATTTTGTTTCTGAGTTTTGTACTTTTCACCTATCTATATCAAAACAAATACACACCATCTGGTGGTAAAGGTACCTTTCGATTTACCTGACTTTTTCATACTTTACAGTACATTTTTATCTGCAAAGGTTTTGTGACATTACTTGCATCAGTCAAAACACTGCTGAACACCAGGTCAGGAAATACTTTGTTCTGAGATCTCTCTACTTGTGGCCATTGTTATCTTCCCACAAGCGACTGCATTCTGACGTCTGCTTGCAAGCCAGCCCTTAATACTGCCTGTTTAGTTCCATATATTACACTTCTAAGCAAAGTGTCATAGATTGACAAAACAAATCAATTGAAAGATCCATGTGTACTTTATCAACGTGCATTATCTAATGACCTATTTGCAAAAGAAATGCAGTGGATATTTAACAATCCATTTAACAGTCTGAAGTTAATTGGGAGTTTCTCTTTTCTGTTTATTCCATTTCTTTATTTGTCAAAATAATCCCTCCGTGGAATCAGAATAATCAGTATTATATTGGATATGCTGATTGTTAAGTCCTTAGTTAAAGGTGCCTTGAAATATGACTAAAATTAATTTTGTTGATTTTGAATAGGTAAGCAGAACAAAACAGTGGAATAACATGTTACTCAGTTTTGTCTTAAAACTCCATAAACGTGTTATTTACAACATATGTCAATATTGACTAAAATCTCCCACATGGGGTGTATATTTTATTAACAATACAGTATTTCTATACTTCTATCAGTATGTTTAGTACTTATCATAAAGCTTGTGACATAACAAAGATTTACAGAAATGTCTTACATTTACAGCCAAATCCATGCTACACCCTTATTCCCACTGGTGTAACATATTCCAGCCCCCTTTGCTACTTGTCAGATGCCTCATGTGCCCTTGGTCTGGCCCTTGATGTTCTAAAATGCCATATGATAGGAGGTATGTATATGGAGATGCAAATACACACACAAATACTAATAAACACCCATGCACACATGCACACAAAATCACAATAAAGATGGTTCTACAAAACTGGATTGCTTACTTAAACTTATGTATTAAATGTGTTAAAGTGTAATGACTGTTAAATTGGTGAAAGAATCACAGCTCTTGATTCTCTGGGTTTCTACTGTTTGTACTTAGAAACTCACGTTAGCAACCTTAGCAATTATTAGTACATCTTCTGTAATTGTAGCACTGGGAGCCAATTCAAAACATCTTGGTTTCTCTACTCTTATTTTTTCTCTAATAGTAGAAGAACTTTGTAGCCAAATTCTTGTGTTTCTAACTTCTTTTGTCACTGAAACAAACTGCAAACAGCATGCTATTTAAATAAGCTACAAAGTATGTTTACCAGCTTCTATAATATGCCAGCATTTTCCAATATATACTCTTCAGTTTCATGTCAAGTTAACAAGTGTTAGAAATAACAAAGAAAATCAAGACAATACAATAATTGCAGAAGGCTGGATTCTAGCAACTGCAAATGTCAACTGTCTGCATCACAAACAAGAGTTGGCACAGAGACACCTAGAAAGAAACCTGATTGTCACTGAAGTCAATAGTAAAACCTCTGTAAAGGGTTTTTAGAAGAGCAGCAAATAAGCATGTTTCACTTAAACTGAAACCAGACAAGACAATTTTTTTAGGAAATAAAAGGGATTGCTCTCAAAAACGGCAAAATAATATGAGATTTTAAAGATTACTTTTCATATGCTGCCAAGTACTATTTCCCATAGCATCCCATTTATCCTTTCATTATATGGTTTCTGAAAATCTACCAAATGGGTAGACTTGCAAAAAATCTGTGCAGCAAGGTAAGTCTGAAGAAGACATGTTCAGAATCTTGCAAATGAGATGACTAATATGCATGAAGCCCTTGGACTCAATATCCTGAGGCATGAGCAAACTGTCACCACTGACTGGTGACTCACAAGTGCAAATGCTTCCTTCAATCTAAAAAACATTAATGTGGGAGAAAGACAGATGTTACCAAAGAATACAAGACTTTCTCTATAAGGCTGAAGATTAATTTATCTTCCGATCAGCAGTACAGAAAAAAAAAATAAATCATAAATACTTCTGATTAAGTATATTTCCATGTTATTCCTGTTGTGTGTGATTTGTATTGCTGTAAACAATGCCTTCCATGTGCTTTTACAGAGCTGAGGATAACCAACCTGTTACCCACTAGCTGTTCAAATATGGACAATATTTACCTAGAAGATGAAGCAATTAAGGCCTTTTACAACAAAAATTAATTTAACTAAATATGTGGGTTTTTTTACCTAACCAAAATTACTTTAAATTGTCTAATGTGTCACCATACATCACTTTTTCATTAGTATTTTCTCCAAAACAACCAAAGCATGTCTTATCTTCAGAGGCCATTATTACAACTGCTAAATAAAGCACCACAAGGTAATTGTATAATGTCACTTGAGATGCAAATACACTTTGATCAGTTTTTCTCTTGTTTTGATACATGATGCACATACTCAAACTTTAGCACATTTAGAAAGCTTACTGTTGTGTCCGTGTTCAAAGAAAACTGCTGACTGAGATCCATCAGGAGTTTCTCTTGCTTTATTCTCTTCTTGCCTTTTTTACAACCAGTACTGAGTATTTTAAGATTAAAGTTGTCAGGAATATGCTCTACTCTGTTGAGCTATCTTCAAGCAACAGAAAACAGCATCATGGCACTGTGACCACTTGGAGTGCAATAGGCTGGGAATTTTACTTACAGCAGGCCACAAAGGGATGTAGAAGAAACAAGAGAAGAAAACGAGTTAAATATAAAGATCATAAAGGTAAATGTTAAGGCTGTTGCTGAGGGCCAGATTGGCTACACACAAAAACTGCTTACATGGGAAGAGGACACATTTAATGGTCATTGATGAGTGTTTATGAAATACAGTGATTGAGAAATTCCTGAAACTGCAAGACAGATGTAATATAGCAAATCAGTGTAATATGAAAATGCATTGTCAAAATTTCATAATATATTCAATATATTGAAGTGAACCTGGAGCCCGAAGAACAGAAAATGTTTTCTCCAATTTTATCAGCTACTTTATTAAGAGAGATTTCTAAAAAAACAATGTTTGTAATTTCTTACAATTTCATTCAGCTCTAACTAGGAAAAAGTCATTTTAGCATTGTACCAGATGGAAATACTCATAATAAATTTTTTAATGTTCTAGCTCCAATGTAGCTCATTAGCACATATATTATACATCACATGCACAATATGTATATGCTGTGACTCCATCACTGAGGCAGAATAACCAATCTATAAGCACACAGTATTTTTTCTAGACAGATTTAACTAAACAACATGAAGGAAGACCAAATTTTAGTTAGAAATTCAATTACAGTAGATACTGCAATAATTAATTGTACCCTGTTTTATGGTTTGCATTTTGTTTTGGTTTGGTTTTCCTTTGTTGTTTCTTTTTCCTCTGTAAATATTGAATAACTTTTCTTAGTGTCCAAAATCCTGATTCTTAAATGTTTCAAAGTTGAAGGTCATTGGCATTGATAACTAGCACTGATAACTGGCACTTTGGAACAGGGTAGAAGTGATTAATGCCATAACCAAAAAATAGTTTTTCTTAATAATCAAAATGCATTCACTTTTCCTGTGGGACACAGTAGCTTTCTGAGCCTTTTCTATTGCCCTTCAGAATTTCTCGCATCATTATTGTGACATTATCTAGCATAATTTACAGAAGCAAAGTACTAAGATTAAAAAACTAGCAATGCTCAACAAAAATTAAGTGAAAAATAAGAACTAACTAATTAATAAAGGAAAATTGTTGCACAATAAACAGGGTATGTGAGAAAAGGATGGCCAGCATGCAAGGAGACAGTCCTACCAGATCAGGCTGGGACACTACATGCTGGATGACAAAAAGACCTTCTCTTAAGCAGACTCATCCTCTGCCCTCTGCAGTTTCACATGAGGCTGAAGATGGACAAGGGGGCTTCAAACTACTTAGCTTGCCCTCTGTCACCAGTGTCAAAGCTCTGCTTGGACAAAATAGAGGACCAATACTGTTTTGATCTGCATTATTTTACTGCTGTGAAATTATTTCTTAGCTGTTAATTTGTTAAGAAAAAAATGTAGACATCAAAATGATTGTAATTTAATTGGTAATAATCGCACGTAACAAGTCTCAAATACACACTGGCTTTGTCTGAGAGAGTGACTTGAAAGATGCAATTTACACAACATGTGCAGGCTGAAACAATATATTCTTTGATTCTACAGATCACTTCTGCAGATCTGGCATACAATAATTATCAGTTATGTGCAACTAGAAGCTGAGACTTTTTACAGTTACCAAAAGCTTTCTGTAAAGTCCCTAGGAAATGATGGTATTTTTCTAAATATTTTCCTACATTTTCCTAGTATTTTTCAAAACAAACCATGTCATTTAAGGAACACATATTTTACTTAAATGTTGTTAATATTTAGTATTCAGAATTTATCTCATAAAAATCTATTTACTACTGTACAAAGTTTTGTAGTAGCATTTTATTTGTGTAAATCTATGAATGATGGCATATGATGAACAAGCTCTGTCTTCTAAAGATAAAACAAAGCTAAAGGACTGCACGAAAGTGAATGGAGTATTGATGCCTGTCTGGTTTTGTAGATCACTCCATTTAGGTGCTTATTGCTATATGCTAACTGTGTGCAACTCAAAAAGGAATTTTACACATTGATATGCATTGTAAACGTATCCCCAACCAGCACAGATGGCATAAAATGCTTAGTGTTGTTTTCAGACGACATGTCATGCTGTGGGAAGATATAGCTGGAATAAATACATTTTATTTTACTGTCTGACATTTCTCCATATGATTTAATTATTCAGAGGAAAGCATAAAAGAGAGCTTCAATATGACTGGGGTATATTTTGTACTTGGAACTGAATTCAGTACTTCATCAAATATGTTTTAGAAAATAAATGTGCATGACATATAAATAAGGTAACATTTGTTTGCACTTGGTTTAGCTTTTGTATTTCACTCAAAGGAACGGGTAATTATGTGGTTACTTTTCCCTTCATCTATGTATCCTGAACAGTTTACATGGTATGTGTTCAGATATCAATGTATATATTCACAAAATAATTCTTACATTGCCAGAGAAACGAAAGGTTGATTCTAC
Organism: Heliangelus exortis; assembly: GCF_036169615.1. Taxonomy (NCBI): domain Eukaryota; kingdom Metazoa; phylum Chordata; class Aves; order Apodiformes; family Trochilidae; genus Heliangelus; species Heliangelus exortis. The sequence continues at coordinate 46,493,572 of NC_092424.1, forward strand.
TCTATTTTCACGATGCCTTTTGACAATAAAAGTAAGAAAGTAACAATAGTTAAAATGAGAAGTGGGAGGAAAAAAGGACAGATTCTGTGTCAGTTCTGTGCAGATGCAGAGGAATCAAGTACAATAACCTTTTACATGCATTAGTCAAGAAATGGCACTGCACAGATACTTTTTTTTCCTATTGCAGAACAAAGAGCCTGAGTTCATGCATCACTGAATGTGAGGCAGCAGCTTCCCATCAGGGACCAGCTCTTGGGGAGCCCACAGGCAAAACAATGCAAAGTGTAATTAGAATATTTTTCTCCCCTGTTCTGGGAATTAACAATCTTTCTGTTGTTCATGTTTACACAAATAACAAAATGCTCAGCTGTGTTTTAGTAACTATAGAAGATACAGTAGCTGTGTTGTTATATATAATATGCATGCTAATGTAATCTGGGTTTTCTAATAAATGTAGAAATTCTTTAAGCATTTTCAACCTCTTGAGTTACCCAAGCATGCATTTTCTGCATAGTGCATGGCTCAGATTCTGTAATGTCTTTTCTGCTTAAATATTTTCAACCAAATGCTATTAAGTATGATCACCTTAAAAAATATTTAACTTCTTGCATTACTTTTTTCAAAGTTTTTGAACTTTACATTAGCTAATATATGGAGGGAGTAGTATAAAAATAATGAATATGCTTGTCTGTCCTTAAGTAATAGCTACAGAATTCCACAAATTTATTTTGGTACAATAAAAAAGCAGCAGTAGAATTTTTATTCCCTGCAATTATAATTACTTTACAGTCATGGAAGTCTTCACATTTTAAGCTAGATCCCCCGCAGATGTTTGTCTTCCTTACAAGTCCTATTTACCTCTAAATGAATTATTTAAGAAACAAGAAACATGGCAGAATTTAATATCAGATATCATTGCATAGTCTAGTTATAAATGGTTGTTAAATTTCAGAAGTGAAAACCAAAGCTATTAATATTATATTACTACTCTTAATTATGCCTGTAACATACTATAGAAAACAGAACTTCACTATCTGGAAATGGGTTAGGAGATTTAATACACTTTGAATTTTATGAGTAGCTTTAGATCATCATGTTTGGCATGCATGCTATCGTAATATTAAGATGTACAATGACAAACACCATCTAGTGTTAGATGACTACCAAAAAAAAAAAAAAAAAAGTAATTACATGGTCAGACTAGTGTAAATACAAATACAAATTTACTGCTTGGACTTTCTGTGTGTAAGAGTTCTTCTTCCATTGAATAAGCAAAGGAACCCTATGAAGAGTGTGCTTTTACAAACTACCCCCCAGCTGAGAAAGTAGAGTTTGCATACATGCAAATATTTAAATTATTTTGATTACCTGTTGAAGGATTTTGTTAACTTGTCTCTTTGTCTACCTCCTCCTAGCATACTACAGTAAGTAGTTTATATTCTAATACAATTATTACCTTTACTTTAGAATGCACCCAACAAAATAGCCCAAGACATGAAAAGGACATAGGCTGTAGTCTTGCTACAATACCACAAGTCAGCCTTGAATGGATTTTTACCTCTTTTGTCACAGATCCTTTACTGTAGATTCTACAATAACAAAGGTAGGAGTACTTTCCCTAGAACTTCCTGACAAACTTGAGTGTGCTGGAATTATAAGAATCTGCCAACCCATTAATTCCTAATTCAGCTGTTTTAAGTGACAAATAGCTTTAGAACATGAAAAAAAAATCTCAGTTCAAATTTTTTTGTTTGTTTGTTTTATAAGCAAAATAGAACTTGTAGATGTCATGAGGTTATACTGGGATTACAGAATTTCACACAAATACTTTGACTTTCTGCCCAAAGTTTCTGGGGTTTGGGGATCTAAAATCAGATGCCTAAGCCTATGTTTCAGAAACTGAAAATGGAACTTGTCAGAGGTTGGAAGCAGCTCCTGGAAATATGAGGCCTGAAGTTTATTTTCTGAGGTCTTCTCGTCAGTCAAACCCAGGGCTTGGAATTAAACCAGATATATATGGGAGAAATAGCATCTTACTGAGTATACAATACTCAAATTCTTACAGTTCATACAATAAGAATCTCAGACAAACTACTGGACTACAATGCAAGGATGTTTACCTGCATCTGGAAATTGCCCCTAAGAACTTGAGTATAAATCTGGCGTTTGTGCACAGTTCAGAATCTCAACCTGGGGTAACATAGTAGCAATGACAGTGTTTCAAAGTAAAATAAAATTTAGGTTAGTTAAGACTCAAATTGCTCTAAAGCTGCATGAAAAATGGGTTGTGCATAACAAACAAACAAACAAAATATCACCTTCCATTTCACCATTTATCTCTCAAAAAACATAAGTGTATATTTTAAAAAGATGCCATTTCAACAAAGTTGGGAAAATTATTATTTCCATCTTGGGCATTTTGAACTATAGGAAACAAATGGGACTAAGGCCCAGATCTTAAACTTCACAAATTTGAAGGAGGCAGCTTCTCCCATACCTAGCTAAAAGACAGAGAATCACAGAACCTCACAGGTCTTGGTGTGTGCTTTAACAAGTAGACTTTAAGGAGAATCCCCAAAGAGTATGTCCCTTATTTATAAATTCTTTCCTGTTTTCCTAGGAAAAACAGCTAGCAAACTAAAGTTTCTAAATAATTTACAAGTGATAAAAGCACTGTCTTTTTAAAATGTTCCCAGTACATGAACCATTTTGCTAGATACGATTAACAACCTTTAATACAATCTATATATTTTTAATACCATCTTTTCTGCTTTAGGATCAGTTCCAGTCTCCCCAGACTGAATAGAAGTCAGTCATTTCAGTAGATATAAAATATTAAAGTCTGCTTGTATTTAAAAATTAGACCTTTTAGAATATTATCATCTGCTTACATTAGAACACTTCAAGTAGAATTTAGAATCATATTCAAATAAAATTTGAGTTGGATGGTGTTATTTAGTCACTTAATTTTTTTTCCTTATAAAGCACCTCAGGTACTTTGCAAATCAGCATGAAATGTACATAGATTCAAACGTTTTTTAATTTTGTCTTTAGTACTAGATGAGGAAAGGTTGATGATTTCATTTTAGTGTTTGTTGAGATTTTTTTGCATTCAAATCTCCAAATAGAACTCAGAAAGCAAGATTCTATAACCGTTACTTCCTATACTTTATTTTACATAATTTAATAATAATTGAACCAGTATTACTAATGCTATTCTAGTCATAAAAATTGTTATAAAGCAGTTGAATTTAATAGCTAAGAATGAAAACTACTATCTTTTCCTAACTCATGTAATCTATAATCCTACAATACTTTGACCTGGTGGACTCAGTCTTAACAAGCCCCTAGAAATTTTAAAATCTAAGAAATACAGTTTAGTAAGAATAGAGAAGCTGGGCAGTAAAATGTAGCAGCCAGATAGGCATCAGCTTCATAGAATTCATGTTCCAGCAGAGATGCAACAGCTCTGGCTACAGTATCAAACCAAGATTTATTTCTTATTCAAGTTCATTGAATCTTCAATTTTCATTTGGAGTGAATACAACTTAGTCTTTAATGTTTTGTCCAGTTACAGAACAAACTGCATGCAGTTTAACTTCTCTTTTCTTGGAGGAAGCCAGTCAATCATTTCATTATTGAACCTGTGGTTCTCTGCAGCCTGACAAAAAGAATTCTTTCTTTTCAAATCATTATTGATTTGGAGAATAATTCAGATTACACTCTGATAAGATGAATTATATCCTGTAATAGCACATGTAGACCTTCAGTTAGGAAGAGCTGAACCACCAATTGTAGACACAGTTGTGTGATTTTGTTGCAGTGACTAACTTGGCCATTTTAGTTAATTAAATGACAATACAAACTGTTCATTTCTAGGGTGATCCAATTATCATCTAAGTTAAAGCCAACAGGAGTCCTTCCTTATTGAGAACCGGGTCAGACTGACATTTGTTCTACAGTTGCTGAAACTGTAAGGGTATTGTGACCTAAGTTTAAAAAAATGTTAAAACTGTAAGATAAGGACAGCAAAGCTACAAGAAAGAAAATTTGAAGAAATCTTTCAAAATCAAGTGCCTAATTGTTATGTAGTATAAAGCAGCCATTTTCTCAGTAATTCAACTCTGAAGAAGCCCTATTCCTCCTCTCTTTATGGATTCCCACTTGCACCTCTGAAGGAAGTCCATGAAGTCCACCAATGTTGAAGTTAGAACCAGGAACTGCAGAAAGGAATTCTCTGGACTGCAGTGCCACCCAGAGCAGGCACCAAGTGCAGGAATGGAAAAAGGTGAAATAAATTAAGTGTTTTAAAGAAGATGTTGCATTCGTTGTACATCTCTAGACTCCTGAGTATTTTGTGCAGTTTATTTTCTGGTTTGGGGAATCCAGTGTGGCTCAGCTAAGGTTAATATAACTTTGTGTAATTACTGGAGAAAAAGAGATGGTCCAGTTGTCCCGAATAAAAACCGAGACAATTTTCTTTCATAATCCATAACCATAAATGTTTAAGAAAAAACCCAATAAATTGCAATAAAATGTGGTGATTTCACCATTTCACCATTGTCTAGCTAATGTTACAATGTTACTTCCAAACAAAAGTTCAGTTATTTGGATTTGAGCAACACCAAATAATAAAGCTTTCCTTTTTTTTTAAGGATGTACTTTCTGATTACCTATTCTGCGAGTTGTGAAAATGCACCCTGAAAAGGTACAGTAGTGCATACCCTGGGAAGTCTATTCAATATATCTATATCAAATATCCATTCAATATATCTATTCAATATATATCTATTCAATATTCAAGTCTGTCTTCAATATATTTCTGATAATAATGGCTGCAATTAAAACTAAATTGTACTTATGTTTTGCTGAGAAGTACACAATATCATACCTATGCATTACAGATAAAAGGTTTAAAATTTACTGAGAAATTATCATATCATCCACACAACATTTGCAAATATTTAATACTTTTGATGTTTTATTAATTCTTAGGCTAGGTTATATAAAAAAATAGGGGGAAAAAAGATAAATTCTGACATACGTGTAGATACTTTATATAAAAAAATATATATACTGTATACAAAATCGTGATATTTCTGACAATATACTATCTACTTATGGTGCTCTCTATTTCATTCTTCTTCATATTAACAGAGTTACTGCTATATAGCACTGATCAGAAAGATGCTTTCCACCTTATAAAAGTGCAAAATTTTTTTCACCTGCTTGTCTGACTTCACAGACTGATGGAAATCTGTACATGATTCATGCTAACTAGGGGCCCTAATTCCCACTACACTCACCTACCTGTGGGTCTGTTTTTCTGACTTATTATTCCTGCTTTGGAGAAATTTTAGGTATTAGAACTAATAATAAATTAAGACAATCAGCTTGAATAAATCTTAAATAGGGGGACTGAAAGAACTCACCACCAACAAAAAACTCCAAAACCAAACCCAACTTTCGGTTACAAAAATGGTTAAATTCAACCCACATGAAGTTCTGCTACTGACATAATCCTGTGCTCAGGAAAATAAAAAGTATACCTTACTTCTTTGAACATTTATTTCTTAAGATATATTTATGTTCTGAAAATAAATTATGATCTTCACAGCATCTACAGAGATTTTTAGTTTATGGTAGGGCAACTCACAAATGATAAGCAGTACTTATTTACATTCAATTGAAAAAACATTAGTTGTATCATGACAGTTTGTCCATTTTAAGTCCTAAGAAGAAATCAAGATAGAGAGTTTAAGTGAAAACTGCAGAGTGCTTTTTTTACAAGCATTTCTCTAGTGACTGTAATGGCTAGAAATACAGCAAGAGGCTGGAAAATCATCGAAGCTATAAATTGGTGAGAATTGTTGATATAGGTTCATCCCAAATTTATACATTACTGGATTTCTTCAAAAAGCATACCAGAAAAAAAGAATTTCTGCAGACTATCAGGTTATTTCCTTAATGAAAAAGGTTTATATCAATAAAGATACCAAACTTAAAGCCTGGTATTGACTCCATAACTAGGAGATATTTCTAGTTTACTAAAGGAATTTCATTACCATAGATCAAAATAGAGGGAGATAAAACAATTGTAGTGAAAAAGCTATAATAAACAAAGAAAAGATGTTTCAGGATAGCAATGATTTGTAAAATCATTGCTCAAATCACATCAAGGCTCATTTAGAAATTTAGACTTGTAATTGGGCTGAAATTTCAAATGCATTTTGTTGAAACCTATTATATGAAATTAATTTAGTTGGTCAAAGCACTAGGAATCTGACTGAGCTAGCATTCAGGAAGCTGAATACCAGTGACTGTGTAATCCTGAGAAATTAATGCATTAATGGCACACTCCATTTTGGTTAAGCTGAACCTGGTGAATGGGGCTGCCAGCCCTCAGTTGTCCACCATAGCTCTTATATACCCAACCTTCACTGACAGTAATTCCCTCCATCAGACCTACCAATATGATTGCCCATGGGATCACTTCCTAACCAAGTTCTATTAGAATGAACCAGATTAAAGACTTGAAACTTCTAGTTATTTGACAGACTTGGGACAAGAAACAATGTCATATGCCACTATACCAACTTCTAAGCATACTGGAGAAGGTCCCTTATGAAACAGGTCTACCCTTATTGCACTTTCCTCATTTATGAATTGCCCTAAGTTTTGTACACCTTACAAAGAAGAAAAAAGCTTTGCAGTTTCAAAGTAAATAAAAATGTAAAAAAAAAAAGTCCATAAGCTTAAGTACCACTGTGGGCTTCTATCCATGCTGGTGTTTTATATATGAAATAGCATATATGTATACACACATGCACACATACTGAGTGTTTATAAAAAAACACTTAAAATGTATTTTTTCTTCAAGACCATGAATTAGGTCTGATAGAGTCTGAACTGCAGCCAAGGGCAATTTATTTTCGTATAAATGCATATAGGATAGTCTTAAATTAATAGTCTTAAGTGGAGTCTATCAATTAAAGAATAATCTCTTTCTTCAATGGAGGTAAGTTTTCAGCCTTAACTTTTGTTAAAAACAAAAATGTTGCAAATGTACTACTAGATATCATCTGCATATTTAACAGATTCTATGAAATGAACTTCCATGAAGTATACAGGTGCAGGTATCCTGATTTCTGTCTTATTTCCATCTTTTCTTTGCATTCTAATCAGATAGAAACAGGATCCAATTCCCAATTTAAAAAATAAACACATTCAATAAAATTAGTTTGGGCATCATTACAGTGTACATACAAGAGTGTCTACAGTTTTTTAATGGACACTTGCTAAACAGAATTTAAGTACAAACCATAATTTCTCTGTGTGGCTAATTTGACCACACATATTGCAAACTGTTTTCATTTTCCTTTATAGTCCTCTAATGAGCTCATCAAGAGTATATAATTAGTGCAGTTAACTGCATAACACAGGCTCTGCCCTGAAGCAGCCAAGCAGAGTTTTTGACTAGCCCCTTCTCCCACTGGAACTTAGTACTGTTAATGGACCATGATCAGTAGGAAGTGTAGCAAGGGATGTGCTCTTTTTAAAATAGCTTCTGATCTTTGGCTCGAAGCAACAGTTCTGGGGCTATCACCATCTGTACTGACACACACATGAAAGTTCTGTCTTTTTGTAATCAAGCTACCAAGGTCAATTAATAATAGCTTTGGATGCCTGAAAGGCACTGCAAGACTGAGTTAACTGGCTTCGGTGGCACTTATTCTTTAGGTCTAAAACTTTTAGTAGTCTCTGCAGTAGGTAATCATAGAATTCTATGCTAAAATCCCAAATCATCAGTAGATATGAGTTTATAAAGATACATGTTACAAGAGTAAGGATACTTTACAGATAAATAAGGAATGCACAAATGCAGATAAATAATTTTTTTGTAACAGAGATCAGGAGAGCTATGGAGGACATTGTACTTGAAAGGTGTCATCCTTTTCCAGTACACAGTGTATCGTAAAAAATGGCACTTTGAAAAAACAGTTACTGTGATGACTTAAGGACCTGTGTTTTTTTTTAAGATGCACAATCTGTGCTACACTGCTGTCAGTGATCGATAAGACAGAGATTGCAGTGTGATAGCTGTGTTATCACAGAAATTTATTCTAATTTTTGATATGTGCTACTGCAGGAGATGGATGCACAAACACAACAAATTATAGATGTTTGGTTTTGTCCCAGTGTTTTTGACCTCACCAGCACCTGAAGCCTGAGGAAAACTGTCCATAGCCCAGAAACAGGACTGTAATGCCACCTTCTCTACTCCCCACCTAGTATCACCATACTCTTTTCAAAGGGAAAAGTCTCCAAATGAGCAAGATTTGCAATACTTTTACAAGCTAAAAATAAGAAATTTCTTCCAGAAGCATAGGATGGCACGTGTGTATGTGCATTAATACATGTGTGTACTTCTGCGTGTGTGTAATAGGCATACAAAAAAACTGTTTCCACAAAACCAATTTTAGATCTTTTCCTGTCAGGCAATAAAAAAAGCCCACTGTGCACATGATAGAAATGTAAGGCAGGGAGAACAAAAAATGCACTAAAAAACAAGAGGAATATGTAATCTACATGACTACTAAATCTGACATCACCATTCCTCTCCAATCACTTTTTATTCATAGGCCTTGCATAAGAAAATGGCACACTGAGGAGCTTCTCTGATAATTAGTTTATCAGGGCTCTAATCTTCACCTGCTATTAATCATGTAAAATCATATCACCGGTTTAAATTTAATCCCTGCTGTTCGTCATCTACAGAATAAAATAGAGATACATTGCGTGGTGGAAACACATTGCCATTTGAGTAAACACTTAAAATCTCAAACAAATGTTTAAAAAACTGCATGAAAATATCTTTACTTAAGACTGAAGTACTGTTATAATTCATCTTCTACTGCTGCTGCAGCAGATCTTTAGATTTCACACTCCACAATTAAAAGTGTCAGAAAAAGAAAGGCTAACAATAGCTTAAGAACACAGAAATGTAAGTTATCTTTTCAGGATTTGCTAGCATGTATTTAGATTTTTCAGCAAATAAATAAATAAATGCAAGCATACAAATTATAAAGATCCTAAAACAATTTTTGGCCAACATAAATATCAATCTACTGTATTTATTTTGTGTTTCAAATAAAATGGCAAATATATAAAGCAAAATCAACAAGTGTTAAAGATGTATAAATAATAAACTAAGTTTATTACATAACAGCAGGGAATTGTTTTGTCACATTCTTTCCTGGATGACAATGCAGTAGATTTTAAACAATGACTCAAGCAGTCATGAATGAAAAAGAAAAGAAATCCCCTAAACTTAATGTATCATTCCATTCTGAAACAAAGCTTCTATTTAAACTAAACCAAAGAAGGCCTTCAAGTAAATTTTTTCAGAAACTCCACAATGTTTACAAAACCACAATGTTTAGAGAAACATTATAAAGATTAATGATTTTTAAGTTTTAATGAAGATCCATAAAATGTGTCAAGTTTTTGTGTTGCCATATCTAAAGGAGGAAATCTGGACTTTATAATGTTTTCTTCTTGGAAAGAGAAAAATTCTACGCTTAACTACAGCTTCAGGATATACCTTCAAGTTCTCAGGAGAGAAAGAGCATAAATTCTAGTGAAAACAAGGTGGCAGTGTATAATACATCTAAATTAAACTAACTTTATAAACTTCCACGTCACACGTATAATTTTGCCATAAAAAACATGTTCCTAGTTCTGCTTCTAGATGTATGTTAGATCTGCATTTGATCTAACCCAAGAGAAAATGAAATATCATTCTTCAATACAATCAATATCTGTTCTTTTCTGGAGAGCAGAGGAACTTATTAGCAAAAAAAGTTTTTAAAAATTGGAAAAGAGATGGACAGGCAGTGAGACTGCTAGTTTTGAAATAGAGAACTCTAGAATTGAAAACAGTTTTTTCATTTTTGCACAGCAACTTCAAGGTCATTATTTGTCTAATATAACAGTTTCTTCAAAAATATTATCCCTCAAGTAATGTTCCCATTTATGTAATTAAAAAAAAATAAAATACATTCCATACTGTGTAAGGCCTTGACATAAAATTAACACCTCATCTGAAGACTTAATTATGGTTGCCAGTAACTATTGTGCTATAGATCCATGTGGATAATTGCAGACTTTCCTTTAATGTACATTTTTTAGTATCTGGAATCCGTACACATTGTACAAGAAACTTGATTTACACAACATGATTTCATCACATGCATCCTCACCAAGATATTAAACATCACATCTCAATAACAAATGTTTGACAGATTTTAAGAATGTTTCCAATTTCTGTCTCCCCAGAGTGGGAGCTCAAAAATTTGTGGAAGAGATTACTTAAAAAGGAACTCACATCTTGAAAGACAAGCAATGAAGTAATCCATTGGTAAATTATATAAAAACTCCTGGGACTCTTGAGCTACCTAGAGACAGAGCTGAAAACTATTGAAGAACATGCCTGCCATATTGCAAGAATTCACAAAATTCTCCTTCGGTTCATATTCAAAACACATGCAGTCCTAATGTGGAAGATAAACAGTCATAGTTTACAGATACAATGATGATACAACTGCAGCTAATTGGGTTTTCTGCACAGCAAATAGAGTAGGAAAGGTACAGTCCATTCCTGGCCTGGTCAGGAAGAGAAATTACACAATAGTCTAAATAATAGGAACTAAAAGAATATTGTATTCTCACAACCATTTCCCAATGTGAAGATAAAGTATAAGGAAACATAAAAGAATTAATATATACAAAACATAATATATTTATAATAATAATAATAAAAATTAATATATGCATAACTAATATAATTAGTGTTCAGATAAATTAATTTATGGCACATAGACTGCCACTGCATCAGATAATGTGGACTTCTGCATTTAAACACTTCTGTTTTGATTAGCAACAGATTCTGCTTCTGTTAAAGATTTTGAACAGACCTTCACTTTACGAAATCTTCTGGCTCCCCCAGGCAATTTGTTTCTTTGGGATCAATAACCATACAAAGTGTTGCCTCAGTGTGAATGAGAACTGGACCCACTGCCTCTGAATGGCTCCTTTACATAAACATCATACCATGTGCTGCTCTAACAACTCAAAATAATGCAACAAAAGGGGCCTTTTTCTAGTAATGTTGGCGAAAATTTGAACTGATTGAAACATGCTAAGTATTAATTATAGGTGAGTATACATGTGTAGAATACTGTTCTTGAATAATGAACTGTTTATCTATGATGGCATTTATGTGAGCATAATAAATATATTTATCTTTGCATTAATGAGAAGCACTTTTGTTAGATCAAAAGAAAAAAAAAAACAGAAGACAGTAAATTAATTGATACTCTTTTTTCAAAATTAACTATTTTGAAAAAAAAACTTGATATATGTTTTTTATTGTAGTATCCATATTCTTAACTGTCATACAGTTCTCTACCAGTTAAAAGCCCCACAAAATTCTGACATTTTAATGTGAAACTTTTTTAGCATATTTGCTAAGTCTGAATGTTTCCAAGTAATGCAAACACATAAACAGAACAAATCAATGATTAATCTGCCTATATTCCAGCTACTGAAGAAACATTTTTAATTGCCATAGGGCATGCAGACAATTTAAAGATAGGTTGATATCTGAGGATCATTGCTTGTTTAACTACTCAGGACGACAGAATTTGGATTTCTTTTACCAGCCTGTTGCACTGTGAGATTTTCACATCAACAGCAAAATGACCTGGCTACTACCCCTGGAGAACACCTCTGAGTGCCAACAATCTCCACCAATATAAGGGTGGCAAAAATAACGAAGTAAACTTCTGTGCAAATTTTTGCCTACATTTCCACTCTATCCACCCCTATCTCAGCATATCTGGGTTTGCTAGAATGTGATTTTAGGATTGTTTCATTTGTAGAGAAGGGACAAAACAAGGGTGTGATAAATCAGAAAGCAGTTTCTTAGGGACCAAATTCAAGTAGCATGCTGGCTGGTTCAGCATCTTTTTTTTAATTTAAAAGTAAGGATATAGCCCTACTGTCTCCACTGCAGCCTCAGTCTAAATACTGGGGGGAAAAAAAAGTTGGTCACTGCTTGTTTTTAGTGCAGAGGATAATCAACAAAAAACCATACATGGAATAATGCATAACATCATATAGTGTATGAATAATATATGCTAATTTTTATATGAGATATTAAGAAGACTTCTACATTTTTGAAGGCAAATATTAAATTTCCTTTTTTTTGAGAAACAAAGGCTGAAGAACATGGAATTATGAAGACAATGCAGAGAATATTTAAGTGCCTAAATAGAACAAAACAAGAGGTCTGGCAAGTCTGTCTCAACTATCAATGCTTTAAATTTGAAATTCAGAATCCCAGGAAATACACTTCCAGACTCTTTGAATTATTATTTCACTTCTATTTATCAGATCACGTATATCTATAAACCTCTTCTTGCTGTCTAAAAAAATCCTGTCCAAAATACAGGTGTTTAATTTATTCATCTTTGGGAACAATGATGTCTCTATTACTGCTTTTATATGCACATGAGATAATGGTACTGATAAGCACCCTACACCTTTCTTTGCATAACTGGGCCACTTCTTTATTAAGTGAAGGCACAATAAAAACATCTTTGTTCTAATTGCCTAATTTGAATTAATGAGACTTTTAAGTATGTACTCATTCCCAAGTTATTAAAACATGGCTCTAACACCAAGATTTCAGAAAGACAGATTTTCTCTTTCAGAGGCAAGGAATTAATGTCTACTTTATTGCGATTACTTTGTAATAACTTAGAACTTTACAAAAAATATTCCCTAGGGAAACCCAAAAGCAACCTTGCAAAAAGCAAAATCACCTGAGAGGTGATGGAGTAGATGTGAAATACAATAAATATTTTAGAGCAACTCTGTTCTAATGAAACTTTCTGTTTTGAATGCTTCACATAAAATAATATACAATAACATGCAATATTGATAGGTTCTGTCTGATTTATAATAGAGATTTACAAGATCTAGGTTTGTACAATAAGGGACTTGCTGTGATACACAACCACTTTAGGGGTTTTTTATCCTAGTAGCTTTGCACATCAGCAAATACTGAGACAGACATGTAGATATGTTACATTACAGAGCCACCATGATGTTCATATTTTTAGCTCTTAATCTTGCCAGTGTTAAATGTGTCACTTGAAAATATTCCTAAAGACATATACCATTTAAAAGTGTTTAGGATAGATAAGGTACTGATTGGTGATATAACTCATATTCAGTATTTGTTCAATATATGAAATGCTTACATAAACTGGTGGATCCAAAATATGTATCTAATAACAAAAAAGTAAGATAAAAAAATAGTAGTAATATTTGAGTCAAGATAGAAGCACATATACATCTATGAAGGTAAGAGAAAACAAAAAAAAGCATCAATAATAAATAATACATAACTTAAACTAATATGGTAAATGATCAAGCAGCATATATTAAGGGCTAAGAATAAAAATCCGCAAAACTTAGAACTTGGTTGGTTCTCTTCCCATTCAAAACTGTTTCATATATTGTGGGGCTAGGAAGCAAACAAAAAACTTAAATTAATGAGTAAGATAGCATGAGTTTTATTGAACAAAATCAGAGCAAGAGAAATATATTACATTTAATTACAAGATGTATTAAAAATGTAATTTTTCACTCATGTATCATATATTACTCCTCAGAGTTACTTTTACCAAAGCAGATATTTGAAAGCAGATTGTATAGAAATTGGGACTGTATTTCTATTTATTTGTTGTGATAGCTTTGTGAATTATAGTTCACAAAAATCCTTGCTCCCTCTAAGAAATAATACAAAGAATGAAGTAGAGACAGACCACAGCTGAAAATTATGGTATTTAACTTGAAAGAAATGTAATTCTGAAAAATGGAAAAATTGACATTGGATTCAATGATGTCAACTTTTGTATCTTGAGAGCTCAGCACACAGTATATGATCCAGAGATGTCCTAAAGATCTGGGACATGGATGAAACTATATTTCAGAACTGCAAAAAAGAAATCAGTAAATTCTACAACTACTAGGTTACATTAGAGGACAGAGTCTGAGACAAATAGGCAACCTGTACTTTTTATCTGAGTTGTATTCTGCAATAAAGAATGTTACAATGTAATTAAATGTAAAAAAAAAAATTCTTATTTTCGAAATAGAAAAGCCTTGGAAAAAAGAAAAAGGCTTGGAATACTCTTCATGTGTGAAGTCCCATTCAAGTTAAGAAATATTTTGAAATCTAGTTTTCAAAGGTTTGTTTTTTTCCTAAACTACACATCAAGTTCTTAATCTCAAATTGACCTCCACAAACCAACTTCTACTTCTGCCTTGAGATTCATGTTTCCTTGGGATTCCACACAAGAAATACTAACTCTTCACTATCCACTAGCTTAAGGCAGAATAGCAAGAATATTGTCTATAAGCTTGATAAGCATATCTAGGAGAGGGCCTCTGCAACAGAAGACCTTAAAGATTTAAATTTATTCTCTGCTACTTCTTTGTTTCCCTTCCTAAATTAAGTTTTATCTGACCTATTCTCTAGAGTCCATAAAAAAGTCAATATATCAAGAAATGAGTTTTCAGAAAGATAGAAAATAACCTTTGCATCTCCTCAACAGAACCTCCAATTGTTAAACCCCTAACAATAATGCAGTGGTATCTTCATTACAGATCTGTCTTTATTAAAATAAACACCACCTCCCACACCCCACCCCTATTTTCTGGTTCCATCTTTACACATTAAATATTCCAGATGGTGGATCCTCAATTTCCCTCTTCATAGTCAAATATGTATATGGAAATCAGTTCTGAAACTTTAAGTTTGCTGTACACCTATCTCTTTCTTGTCAGGGCCTGTGACGTATTCTTCCTATAGGAAGTATTTGTTTACAATTCAAGGAACACTAGGAAAGGTATTGCAAAGAAACAAAATCATTCACATGTGTATTTGGTTTTATCAAGGTATCTGAATTACTAGGAGGTGGTTAAATAAGGTGTGTAGGAGTTCATTTTACAGAAAAAAAAGAACACTATCGATTTACCATCTTACAAGAAAAGATTCTGGAGGCCAGGGAGCATGTCTCTTGTGCCTCAAGGAAACTGCCTTTTCATAATGCCTACTTAACTAGTTGTGCTGCTGCTCAATTAAAAAAGCACACAATGTTTTTTTATTACAGAGCCTGCAACTCAAACTATACTTTTGTCTCCTATTTATTTTCCTTAGTGTGTAATGCTGGACATTTATGAGGATTGGCCTTTTAAGACCACTCCACTCTTTGGCCTTGATTTGCAACTGGCAGCCTTGTGAAAATAGAGGAATCTTTTGGGACAATTTGCTTCTCTGAGATCTCACACCTGAGAGTTTATTCACCAAAGCTAACTTTGCTCCCAGCAAGGCTAACCTCCAGGCTCTTCCTGAAGTAAGGAGAGGCAGACCAGTTCCTCCAACTTAGTTTCACATAACCTGGCTTTCTGAATGTCTTCTCTTTCCATTGCTGGCCAGAAATACAATATATAGTCTACAGTTTAAAGTAAAGATCAGACTTTAACATTGCACTCATATTTTTCAACATAGATTTTTCTTGTTTTACAGCTGTCATTAATCTGAAATACGGCCATCTATAGAAATTGGTCTGCGTGTATCTCGGTTCTTTTCATTCCTCTGGTGCTTGCTCACTCAAGATAATCTGACTGAAAATTATACCTGCTTGGCTTATCAAATCACACAACACATACAGATGGACAGCTCCTAAGAAAATTACAAGAAAGGGGTGGAAATTTCTGAGTACTAAACTGGTAACAAGAGCGAAACATGAAACAACTCTAGGAGAAAACCATCCTCAATAGAAACTACAGAAATACCTCTCAACTACAGTGATTTCTGAGGATTCCTTCACATCTTAGGGAAAAACAAGAACCTAAAAAAAAAACCCAAACAAACACAAAACCCAAAAAACCTCTAAATAGTTCTGTGACTGTCTAAACATATTTTTAAAAACACAAGCAAATACAAAAGGTAGTTGAAGCAGTTGTTTTATAGTAATATGTCTTAAGCATAACCTTCAACCAAGTTAATTCAGTATTTATTGTAAAACAGTTGTTACAAAATTGCTTTATATAGTTATAATCTGCAGGATGCTTCAGACAGAACAAATTTATCTACAATTTTGACTGCTGATCCAAGATGAAAAACTGATGTCTAGATAGCAAGTCAAGACTGAAGTAAGTAAAAAGCAGAATGAGAAAATAAGACATTTCATGCTAAAAATTGCATTTGTCTTGCTTATGTATCTATTTTTATAAGCCACTGTTGTTAATATTTCTTTGAAACACTGCCTCAGAACCTGTAGTCTTTTTCTATTTTGGCTGTGCATTACTACCAAACTAATACTAAAAACCCCACAAACCCATAGTCCTTTTATTCACCAGCTTTCTGTCATGAATTCCTAATAATGGATTTGGGGCAATGGTATGAATCATAGTTTAAAAAGGTTTTTTTCACAGCACCCTTATTAAAAATAAGTAGAATAAGAAGCTTCTTCTGTTACTAAGAGTTCATATTTCTTATACCAAACCCTAACACTACAGTCACATGGCACAGAAAGTTCAAATTAGACCTAGGTAATAAATATTAGGCCAGAAAGAACTGTGCTGTGATGTGGGGACCACTGATCCTCTATAATGACCTTTTTATCAATAGTGATAAATTAATGAATAAACAGCTAAATTGCACAGATTTTATGCATGCAAGCAGGCAGACATACAAAATAGAGGAAAATGAAAGTACTATGTGAGTTTTCAAACCCCAGCCTAAATGTGGCTCCTGAAAAATTATTTAAACAAACACACATATGATGAGCTGTGGAAATCTTCAAAAAAAAGGTAAATGATCCCAATATTTCTTCCAAATAAGATAATTTATCAACACCTTCAAATGATTGAGAAATGTCAATCTAGTGAACAGTCCTTGTGCATTAGCTGTAATGAAAACTAGTACTCTTAAATAGAATTGCTTGAAAAATATTTTTGTTATGGAGATTTTGATACCAAAATTCTGCCAAAATATTCAAGAGAAAACACTTTTCAGTAGAAAGCTGGACAGTAAATATTTCATTACTTCAAGTTTCACTGGAGTTAAAAAAAAATAAATAAAAAATTATTTGGAAACTCAGTCATCTTGGCTCACTGGATTTACAGCTTCACGCACTTTTCATTTACACCTTTCATGAGGCACCCACTGACTAATCAGTGATCAGTGCAGGACTTCCATGAGAAGTGTAATGAGGAGTTTAATGTGGTTGAAAATTAAGCTACACTGGAGGATGAGAGCATAAGCCGTCAAAATTAATCTTGAAGAGCAGCAGCAGGAACTGCAGACAAATATTTTCTAATGCCAACTGATAATTAGTTTTGTTTTGTTTTCAGCCCAAGACCAAAAACATTTTGCAGTGTTCCTTTTTTAAATAAAAAGTCTACACTTTTTATTGTTGGCAACTTCAAAAGCTTTGGCCAGATTCCTCTTTACCAGACGACATTTTTGGGGGAAGGAGAAAGGTGACCATGATACAATTGTTAAAGAGATTTTCATATTTTTTAAATTAAGAAAAAACGTTTAATACCACTGTTTTCATTGTGACCTCTTTTCCCTTGAATCCCTGTACTTTATTCCCCTTGAATGAATATATCTTTTGAGGAGACAAAAGATTTTATACTTATTTCCAATGGCTCCTCAGGTGGCCTTTCCCCTATATGTTCTAATACATACAATATTATAGGTACTTGGCCAAGAAATTGAAGCAAAAGTGATTGTGAATTCGTGAGAAGATATTCATCTATGAAATGGAAAGAGAAAATTAATACAGAAGCTGTGCCAGTAAAATTTATAGCAATAGCACAGCAGTGGAAAGCACAACAGTGAAAAGCTGTAAAAATATTGAGCGATACACATTTATCCAAGGTTGTGAAAAACCGTACAAAATATTTGTGTTATGTTATAAGCCGTAAGTAAACAGAACATGTATTATAATCCATAAAACAAAGTGAGAAGAACTAGAGTTGAATGGTAGCTTTTCCTTTTCCTGAATGCCTAATTTAACTTTCAAAGAGAAAGTAACAAGGAACCTAATGTGGTGTAAAAGAGAAAAGTCTTAATATAAAAACAGGTGTTGGTTGGTCTGTTTGGTTTGGATTTTTTCTCTTTACTTTTTTTTTTTTTTTTCCTTCAAAAACATAACTCCTAGCTGAAACAGAAGCTTCAGGATTAGATGCAGACACTAGCATTCCAGTGCTCGGATCACAAATATGTAATCTAATTCATATAATTCTCAAATAAGAAAAGCCAAAAGAAACTGAGATTTTCATGTGCTAACTCCATCATCATTGGGGTAGATGATATAAGAAGAACACATATTTTTGTTGGTGTGTCTAAAAAGGAGGACAGTGGAGGTGCAATGTAGAAAAACAAATTAATAGTACAAAGCTATGCGTTTCACAAAATCAGTTTTTGTTGCCTGGACTGTTCTTTAAAAACTGTGAAAAAAGCAATGTTTTGAAAATAAATGAAATTATATAATAGGAAAATAACTGAAGGGCCTGAAGCACTTTAATCACCTGAATGTTTTTGTGGTTTGATCACAGTGCAAAATTCATGCTCTCACCATTATAGTGGCTTTAATGGCACCAGTGGCTACATGGCACCACTACATTACATGGGGCTTTAATCTGTTCTCCTGGAGTGCAAGAGAGAGATGCCACAAGGAAAGAGGTCATCCAAACAAGGAATCCCATCTCTCTCCCAAGTTCCCCATTAAGTCTTTTCTTCAGCTGATATAAAAACAGCCAGATGCAGAGCCAATTTCTGAAATTTTGGCAACACACTGACTTTCAAAGAAATAGTCTTCTCAGAACAGAAATCCTAATTGAGCAAACGAATTAAAAATATCTGCAGTAAACAAAACATAATACACTTAGAATTATTAAACAAACACATATTTCAGATATGTATTTAAAATTTTAAAATATACTACCTTAATAAATATGACAAGTTGAAACCATATGTCCCCTTAAACTCAGTCACAGTTGTTTGCAAACATACATAAGAATTATGCAGAAAACAAATATTTTCTCAACAGTATTTAACGTGTACTCTGAAAGTATTTCTAAATGAAGAAGGCACTGTCAGTCCAACTAAAGAAACCCCTTCTCAGTAACGCTATATGCAAGCCAACTATGTAGGAAACATAAAAAATAATTACCAAGGAAGAAATCATAACTGGAAGGGTAGCAGTCAATTTTTTAACAATCTACATTATTTGTAAGGGCAGATCCAAAGAAATCCTTAGCACACAGGGAGGGAATGTAGGTGTCTCAGTTCTTTGTAAATTGAGTCAGGAGCCTCAAAAGGATGACAAAGAAGTCTATAGGGACCTACTTAGATCAAATCAATTGAAAATAAGATATGCAGGTGTACGTCTAAAATTCTACTTTTCCAAAGCTTAGGGAGCTTTAATCAGAATTACAGAATGAAAAGTGCAGTGCTCATCATCAATTTACTGATGTTTACACTGCAGCACAGAAATAACTTTATGTTTCCACTATTTCACTTGAGCAGGAATTTCCTGTGAATACAGAAGTCCTAGCTCTGATTTTTGTGTGTCATCCAAGAGACCACCTTCCTCAGGTCAACCCACTCAAAAAATTAAAAACTGAAAAAAGAAAAGGAAAATATTGGATGCAATGTGCACTCTCTGACAAGGGAAGCTTTTAATTTTTCAATGTGCTGAATTAGGTTATTAACACATGAAAAGTAAGTACTAAGTGTTAATAACATATCACTGCTGAGTAAGTTTTATTTTACACAGACTGATGCTGTATTTTCAACTAAGAAATTAGATAGTAATTAGAAATTACCCAGCAATTATGATCTAAGTGTGATAATTTTCTACACGTGCTATAAAGTTCCTGACACAGTTTTGATTATACATTAAAAATTTACTATATCTTCAGCTTAAAATCACATCCTCAAGTTAAAGATAGTAAAGTAACAAATACTCTGATACAGGTGAGTTTCACTATTTCTAAGTTACATTCTTCAAATTTCTAGTGGGCTTTTTATAACTGCATATTCAGGAATGGTCATCGAAACAAGTTAAGATTGGCCAGTGTGCAACAAAATATGTGAGAAAATGCCTGAATACTTTTCTGAAGGTCTATATTAAATTAGTATGTGGAACATTATTTTAGGAGAATTTTGCTTTCAAGGTGTTTTTTTTACAAAAGACATAACATTTTTGAAAAACACTCTTTCAACTATCTTATGTCACAGGAAAAAAATGTTTTTATATTCTTAAAAACATTCAGGTATATTTGTTAAATAAATATTTTTGGAACTATAATTCATAGGAAGCCTGCTGAAATAATATCATGAATTGCACTGTGGTGTGACAAAAATACATTTTGCCTCTCACCACTATGATAACTTTTTTGAGTGCAATCAATTTATTCTTACCTGTTTAAAGAGTTGAAAAGCCAGCACAAGAGAGTCTATTTTGGGAAAATAGTATTTTTCATTAAATGCTGACGAATCAAAGCATTCTGAATTATCTTGTGGTGAAGGCATATATCAAAAAATAGTAACATTAAAAGTAATTTTTTCATTCAGACTGAAGGCATATATCAAAAAATAGTAACATTAAAAGTAATTTTTTCATTCAGATCTGTGACATCATAGTGGTCTTATTCATTTGAAGTGTGCATACTTACAGCTATTTCAGAACCTTTGATTTTAAATTTCAGAAATCATAACCAGTTCAAGAAGATTATGTTGGCCATCTACAAGATGTCCATCAAGAAGATTTATGTTCGAGCCATCCAGTTTTTTTTAAGTTTCATTTCTGAATGCAGTGCTGGTAAACTGCAAAGTATTTTAGAACAGAATTGACATTCTTTATGAAAGAAAATATCAGCTTCCCAGCAGAAAGAGGGAACAGTTGAAAACTTCTGCACAAGAGATTTTTTTTAGAGCATATTTGGTCACATTAAGGGATAGATGCTGCTGTTACTAATAACCATGAACGTCTCTTAGGATCGTTGCTGTCTCTGAAATACACAAGTATTTCTGAAAATACTCCAATTCCAATACAGGGAACACTCATCTGTAGGCACAGTCTCATGCTTCTGCAATTAAACACTGAAATACTGCTTCCTCCTTTAGAGTCTATGCAGTACCATTGTATTTTGTAAAATAGAGTTCTCTAAAGTACGTGAAGTACCTTTCAGACAAGAGAATGTTTTTTCCCAAGTGATACTCAGGTTCTGTAAAGCTCTATATGCTGTATAATTCTGCTTTGTGGCTTCACACTTTGTTGAATGTTACAATCTAGCTATATCAGGCATTCTCAAACATATCTCTAAAATTTTATTTTAAAGGGCTGAATATATAAGTAGAGACTGACAGAAGTTCATGGCAGCTTTAACCTAGTGACAATGTCAAAATGTTTTTGTTGCAGCCAAAAGAAATTTGGGCTTCAATCTGCCCTGTTACCACAGTCTGCCTTACAGTCACTGAAACAAGTCACTTGTAAAAAGTGACTTGCTTGAGTCAAGGTAAAAATTACCTCTCTACAGAGGGACTTCCCACAGTGCAGTGCCATCCCATACTTCTCTGTCTGACGCATGTAAGTCCTAATAATATGTTCTTTTCATCTGTTCTACATTATTTTATTTGCATAGCTGCTCTTGATCACTACTGAATAATACAAACAGATAACATGAAAATATTTTTTTGTACATGAATTGAGGTAATACAGCTGTTAAGACTGCTTGGATTTGACAGCATAAAATAGTTTTTAAACTAAGTCAACGAAATTTTCATTTACCAGTCAAGTAAATTAAACAAGAGAAATTTGCTGTTCATAACTCTAATCCTTTTAATAAACAGGTTTCTGTTTCAGACAGCATTCTGGTATGCTTTCTAATACCATATTCCAGGATATGAGGATTCCGTTTTTTACTTTTATTTTTATCTTTTGCTTGCTTTCATAAAAGAACAAACTTATTCTATTTGTTCTGAAATTGTATTCACCTCAGATAACTCACAGATTTATAAAAGGAAGCTTATAAAATAAGAGACTCAAGAAGAGAAGATTTGTGATACAAAACCAGAATATTTCCATTTGAATCTATACATACTTTTCTTTCACTCTTCACAAGATTGAAATTAGTTTCATTACAGTGCATTTAAATTACAAATTTAAATGAAAACTACAGTGGCATTACAGTGTTCATAATAGACTTAGCAAGCATTATCCCAACTTTCTTTGTTTCTTACATTATATAGCAGCACATTTGCATAATAGTCCATATGTTTGGGAGCTTCCTTAGAGACTGATAGTCACCTTTCAGTTTACAGAGATTAGACTCTCAGGAGTATTCCCCAGTCACTGGGATGAATTCATGCTCCCTTCTGCTTGCTCTCCTGCCAGCCTTCAAACCCTGGCTAACAGTTTCAACAGAAAGCTTTGACCCTTTTCCAGAGCACGAGCACACCCTGGCCACTTGGTAAGGATGCTCTCACTTTTTCCACCAATAAAAAGCCACCAGTAGCAGCATTGCCAGTAACAGAACTGTTTTACATCTTAATGTTCTTGGCTACAAGCTCCTCTAGTGTGAGAGTAGCATTCACAGATGCTGAATTTGGGAAAGAGATAGTTTCAGCAGATAGATACTGATCTAGTGAGGTGGCCATGACTAAAACATGATTCCTTCCAGCTACCTCAATCCTGGAAAAACTTCAACAGTATCAGACTTAACAGACTGCAATTCATAAAACTCTTGGAAGATGTTCCACAGTCCCTCCTTTCTCAAGCTATATATAAAAGAAGGAAGAGGTGCATACACTCCCTCGCCACACCTTCCACCTGTACAAACAAGGAGTGGAGAAAATAGCCTAGATCAGTCCCTACACCTACCTTATAACTGAGAGCACAGATCTGCATTGGACAGGCATTTGGACAGGCATTTTTCAATCTGAGGTGAATCAGTAAAGAGTAAGTACAAGATAACACATTCTGTAGCAATGCAAACAGAACGTGTAACAGAAAACAGTCCTGTAGGTAACAACTAATATGCCATTAATTTTATGAAAAACATCTTTTGCAAGATTGTGGGGAATTAACTTCTTCTGATCCATACGGATGTATGTCAGTAACAGAAACTTTAAAGTCAGTGACTTGATGAATAATTGAACAGATAAGTACAAATTTATGTCAGGGAAATATTGTAAAGAGTATTTTTGGCAGATGCAACATACATCATGGCGATTTTAGCTCTTGAGTGTGGTGCAAATGTGTTCACAGTATACGGTACGGTACTCACAGTATCAGCTACTAGAGACTGATACTGGTAATGGAGTTTTGCACTACAAAGAAAACAACACACTCAACTGTAGATACAAATGAGTTCTAAATTTGTCTGTAATAAAACCTGCTAAGTGAGCAGTAATAGCTTCAGAGTGCAGTTTTTTGCTAGATATTATGTACCTTGTAATTTTTCTATAAGGAGAAGTTTGCTTGACCCTCAAATTAATTACTTTGATGCTACTTTTCTTCTTTCTGAAGCCTATGTATAGTGATGAATTGTTTGTGAAAAGCACAGAAGGGAATATAAAGGCTGGACTGAGCTAATGTGTTGGAAAGAGGAAAAAAACCTTTGCAATTTATTAATGTATTCAAGAGACTGTTACAAAACTTTACAATTTAATTATTGGAAGATTATAGAACTGCTTCAGTGCTTCTGTACTGTGTTAAATAAACTGTACGTGCAAGGAGTAATAAATGAAATTGTTAATTTCATTGCATCCTCAGGGAATAGTAAGGGGGGGAGGGCTTACATTATTTAGAGCTCCAAATGGATTTGAGTTTATATACAGTAATAAATCTTAACTACATTGTGAATTAACCCTGTCTCAAGGCCCTTTTTGCCTTAGGGGTTGAAAGACAGTGTCTGTTAGAATAACTCACCATTCGAATTCTTAAAGATGTTGAGAACGGGGAGGATTTGTCGATAATAGGGCACCAAGGCCTCCCCCACCATGTCAGCTGACATCACCAGGTGCTGGAGGACTTTCAGGGTGATGCACATGACCTGTCGCTTACGGAGGCTCAGTGCATCTGTGATATAGAAAGAACAACAGGCAGAGAGAGCAGAATTAGAGGGAGGGGGAGGAGTCATCTAATGGACAAATTTAATTAAACTTCACCCTGCTAGGGATTGTAAGTGGGCCATTATTAGCCCAGCTTTGAAAAGATGGATTGCAGTCCTGATGTTATAAAACACCGCCTTGTCTGATTGTTATTTGTTCCCACAATTTGTGCTGACTCTTCAGTAACCCAAAGAATGCAGCTCGTTATTCCCTCATGCTGCCCGTATAACACTTGCATCGTCCAAACAGATGAAAAATAAATGTTCACTCAGTACCATTTGGGGCCAATGGAATGGTACAACTGCAAGACAACCTGCAAAGGTTGACAACAGATACATTCTAGTGCAACAATTAGTGCTTGTATGTTTGTACTAATGTATTTCACTATGATTGTATTCATTCAACTAGCAATTCCTACTATTCTGAGAATCAGTACAATGAAGCGAATGTTTATAGGAAAAAAAAACAGCACAAAAAAACCTTGTAGGCCTTTTTAAAAGACAAACATTCTAGAAAAAAAAAGTTTTGTATTGACTACTTAGATTTTTCTCTTAGCTTTCATGTCACGCTTCTAATCTTATGACACTAAGACATCTCATAAATACCTTTTGTTTCTCTTGATTTTACTAAAAGCATGTACTTTACATTCTCTTTTTTACTTTAAAATGAAACATGATTGAAATATATACTTTTGTTTCCTTTTGCTTTTTCTCCAAAATCCTTCCATTTATAAAACCTCCTCTGACACTATGCAGCTGGATGCAAATTTGGTATGCTATTATAAATTGGTATAATTGTCTAGTGTTCTGCCCACTTGCACGGAGGTTTATATCTTTTCACTGGGGAAGCAAAAACTGTAAAAGCAAAGCTCACATTCAATGCTCTATGTTTTAGAATCACAGAAGTGTATAAATATGTAAGCCAATATAACCAATATAACATTAAATATAAGCACTTGGAAAAAATTACAATACAGAACGTAATGAAATTTGAAGAGGAGTTCCTAACAATTTCTGCATGAACTGCCTTTTCACATAGTAGCAATGAAATTCAGTATTTCTGGCACAAGGTTTTGTCAGTGCACAGGAATGCCATTTCATAAGGAACAAAGCAGCATTCTCTCATAGGAGAAACGTCAATTTTTCCTTATCTTTAAGCATTGTAACATTTGTATATATAATCATTCTACCATTGTAACATTGTATCCCACCCACTTCTGCTTCTTACCACATGTCTGCCAAGAGTTAAACATCATTACTAGAGTTCCAAAGCCAGGGTGAGGCAGATTGGTTGAGTGCATGTGTAGAGACAACTTTTGAAAATTAACTAGTAAGTAACCTTCCTTTACTCCTCTTTGCATGCTTATGAGCAGTGTCCTAAAGCTACTTTTAAACAAAAGTTAAAAGCAGCTTTAAATCCACAGCATAAAGGTGATTACAAGTTAAAGAAGTGTTGTCAAATTAAAATATAGACTGAATTTCATACTTCTTATTAGTATAGTAGCCAGTCCCTACTCCTAATTTTGTGCTGTTTGTAAGCACATTAATGTGTGGACAGGAACCCCATCAATGCAGCTCATAATAAGTCCCAGCAAAGAGATTGGCTATTCCTAATTATGCTTTCAAGACTACATGTTCCAAGTCTGCTTTAGCAAAGACAGACCTCCAAATACAATTTAAAGATTGGGTCCAAATTCCAGGCAGGAAAGTATTCTCTTACAAAGGAAAAGGCATTATTCATTTTCTTAAAAGAGTGACTGAAAGAGGAAGCTCTGGGGTTCCAACGCATCAGTTTATTCATAACTAAACCATCAACTAATAGAAAAATTATCATTAATGCTTGCAATTTTCAGTACAATAATTATCAGTTATTCATACAAACTTGAATGGATATTTATATTAATCTGTAAGAGTGAATTCATACAAACATGAATAAAATTAATTATTCATACAAACACTAATAATTAACTTAGGGGACATAAAAATGAATCAATGGCATAGATCACAACTTCATCCTTAACCAATAAATTGTACCCAATTCCTTGAATAGTTCTTCTTGACTGCAGAAGCATACTTATAGGATCAGAGACCTTATTTTGGGGCACCCAGAGGGCATGATGTGAGTCAAAATAGCTGTCCAGTCACCCCTAGGAAGAACTGATTTTCTGCAGATGGTGGCAGAAGGTTCTCAGAGTTTCCTGTTTAAGAGTTCTGTCTTGTGTGATGATAAACCTGGTCTGAGTGGAAGCCAAGACTGTCCTGGTAGAGATTAATTCCTTAATAATGTCAACAGTGTGAATTATAGTGTGAATTATGTCTCCTGACTTAAAAGGTGTCCCAGTGAGTGCAGCAAACTGACCTCACACTGAATCCAGAAAAATGTTTTGGAAGAAGAACTCGTCATATAACCATATAACTTGTCATTCAAGTTTCATTACACCCGAGATGTGCTATAAGGGTGTTTGCTGAACTTTAAACAGCAACAATAGCACTTGCTTTGCCTGCATGGTAAGAAGCTATCTGGATACTTGTCCCATCTCCCTCAAAACAGGGTAATCCCATCTTCCATTTGGTACATAAAACAAAGGACAGCATTTGGAAAAAGATTTTGAGTTCTAAATTGATGGATACTGTAGAATCAAACAGATTGCAGAATTTTTGCCTAAAGCCCTTCAAATCACCAAAATCTGCAGTATATATATTCAGAAAACACTTGTAAATACCAAAAGTAAGACCAAATTGACTGCAAACTGTATTTATTATTATTAAATATTTGGACTGTGGCATGCTTAGCAGTCAACCAGCTCCTGGCTTGATTATACTAGGCACTCTCTAAACACTTAATTAGACACAGTCCCTCCCCCAAGGATATGTCTATTTCAAACATATGTTTGTCTTATAAAAATCTAATAATTATTTTCTGTGTATTACCATCACTGCAGAACATTCTCCCACATTAATCAAAGAAGAAATTTTTAATGGAATATATAGAGTATATGAAAAATAGCAGTGATGTCCCAGGTTTGACACAAATGGAAGAAAGCACCAGTATCCTTACACGGGAATAAAGCAGCACATTCACAACTCAGTACAGTACAGCTACATATAACTACAGAAGGAAACATGTTTAATATCCAAAGTATTCCAATCTGAAAGCATGCTAGGCTGTTGCCTCTCAACCTAGAAGTTTGCTGTAAGATGTGGATCTTTACAATAATAGCAAATTGAATGAGTAGTTTGCTTCTCAGGTAAAGACAGCTTCTCACTGCCTAAAGAGTTTTTAGAAGGCTTCCCACCCTCAGTGGGAAAGATTTCCCTTTTGGTCATCAAGTCTACATGCTACGCATTGTGCAATTCTCTTAAACAGCAACATGATAAAAAAACACAACCCTATAAACTGACTGTGCTGTTTGGTAGTTCTGATGTTTTCTCATTTAATGGCATATGAACTTGACTATTTTGCTTGTGATGAGGATGTACGCTTTTCCAGGAGACCTTTCAGCTTGAATAAGTGCCAGTGTATAATTAAATATTTACTTGAAATATATTTTATTTTGTACTGTTACAGTTTTTTTTCCAAACAAGTTTGGAAAACAAACTTTCTTTTTTCCAAACAAGTTTGGAAAATCAGTATTTTCTGAAGTTCTCATAACTTTCTTAAATTAAAAAAAAAAAAAAATTAGTGGGTTAAATATCTGGTGTATAAGCTCAGTATCTGCATAAGCTCCGTATTTCTACCATTCAAAGCCACATTAATAGATAATTATGAAAATTGACATCATGTTTGAAACACTGAACATTCTTGGGATGAAAGTGTTTCACAGTGCTGCTTATTAAAGCTTTTTAGCAATGAGCTTATATATGATACCTTATTCAATGACAGCTTCAGATAATTTATTTTTGTTAAATTTTATTGGCAATTGATTCAAATTTAAAATATTCTTTTGTTGATTTCCTTTATGAGCAGCAATATTCTTAAGATACTTTTCTGCTTATCCATTTAGAAAGAAGCAACTTACATATGAAGTAACAGAAATTATTATTTTACAACCTTCAAATAATCTCAAAGAAAAAGACCTAGAAGCTATGTAAGCTGGTACTTTTAATTTCTATGTCACAACCTGGAAAAATTTATCTCAGTCTCAGATCTTGCATGTAATAGAAGTCACAGTTTCCATCTCAGGGACTGATACATTTTATAAGCCTAGAAACATGACAGCATTTCTTCCATCATGCAGCAGATCTTTGCATGGCACAATGTATTTTCATTGATAATGTAATTCTCTTTAATTTGACAGGACTTTATTTTTATTCAGTCCCTTCTTCAAATATACCTGTGAATCTGTGTTTAGAAGTGCACTGACAGTTTCCATTTTCTATTTATGTCTCACACCAAATTAAAAAAACAATTTAGTTTGCATTCATATCTCCCTCCCAACTGGTAAATGTGGCACGTGTTTTAGAAAAGACTTTGCCTGAAGCAGAACAAGCTGCAGAGAGCAGGTCTCCTGCAGGGCAGAAAGCACTCAGGATAAAGCTGCTTCAGTTGTTGTGATCTACTTAATCTTGTTGATCAAGGGCTTCTTAAATTCAGTCAGGTTTAAAGAACTGCTAACATGAAGGGCTCTCAAAATGCTATTGATCAAAATGATACCTACTTCTCTTACAGATAATTTTGTCTATAACTTTTCAAATGCATAATACTTAACTACCTGAACTTATATAATAGAAATATTATGTTAAGTTTACAGAACAGTAATGAAGGCTGTTACAAAAACCAGTGCTTCAATCAAGAATGAATAAAACACCAGAGTATTAACCTTGGTTTTCTGTGCTTTTTTAAAGCCAGGTAAGATCTAAATATTTCTTCATCCAAATATTTCAGTACTACTAAAGCAGTGATGTGTTGCAATGAGGTGATGTGAAGAAGGAATAGGCAGCAAAGCACAGATTTTACAACTTGTAATCAAGACTTTGTCCTGTAAAGCCAAACCCTAAGGCACAGAAAAGGCTGAGATTCATAAATGAATCATTGGTAGCTGGAAGAAACATCATCTAGTGGAAAACTGAAGAGAAAGTCAGAGTTTTAAAATTTAAAGTTTTAATTGTGCTTGTAACTGTAGTGTTTTCCTAGATCAGCACCTATAAAACTTGAATTCTATTAGCATTTGCAGACCCTGTTTATTAGCTAGCGTAAAGCATACACTGAGAACAGAGTCCCAGAAACCTTCTTGGTGGCTATATCAATTCCTTCCCCAGTGCTGCCTCAAGCTCCTGAAGTGTAACCTGAGAATTTTCCTATGAGTACCCATCATGTCAATGAAAACAGACTTCTGCACTGCACAAATTTATAGTGTAGTGTTCTAAATGTTTTGTGGGTCCTTGAAGATGAAGAACGTACTCAGGAAAAGCCTGATTATATGGTTTTCCTACCAGTTTGGAAAGGCATTTTACAAAGGCTTCTGAAACACTTAACTGCCATGGTTTCCATGTAAAGAAATAATTTTTTAGAGATAGGAAATGAAGGCAACAATACATGATAATGGAGGAGGACCACAAAGCTCACTAGTAAAAGCCTTGCAGGAATCTACGTATAGGTGATTTGGAATTTTTTTATAATACCAAGTTACTCCAGGTGCCCAAGATGATGCTGATGCTGGAGAACTGCAGAAGGACTTAAGAGTACAGAATGACTGAGTGATAAAATGGCAGATGAAATTCAGTACTAATAAATATTAAATATTAATACATTAACAAGTTCAGGAGAGAATAACTCTATTTCCAACTTCAAAAGTGACATGTTGATTGCAGATTTTATTTTACAAACATGGAAGAGATTTTTCTTTATTGAATGAGAAACAGTTTTGTCACAGGAGCATACAGGAATAATAAAGAATTTAGCTTCTATACCTTTTGTAATTAGTTGAAATTAGCAGTTTTGAGGAAGAATTTCACAAAAACAATTACAATCTCTTGTACTAGCTGATGGAACGTGCAGGGGACAAAAGCCTTGGTATTTAAGAGTCAAGACAATTTTAAATTTTTTTTTTAAGAGAGGCCTTTGCTTTCTTTAACAGCATTTTAAGTCTATAAAAATAAATATGTTTAGAATTAATTTTCAATCTCCGATCTTAATCAACAGAACTGGTTCTCAAGAGCAACAGTTATCAGGAGGAAGACAGCAATTCCATTAGAAGTTTAATTTACTTTCTGTGGATGACAGAAATCAACTTAGACTGTTTACAGAAAGAAAAAGACCACAGCCCAGAAAACCATATGTATTCTATGAAAATATTTCAGACTTCTGTGAAATAAGGAAGTATTAATGGCTATTAAATACTCATAAGTACAGTGAAGAAATAATAGGAGGAATATATATTTAAAAGTGCTTGGAACAACTGTAGCAACAGGCTCAATTTATCTAAACACTACAGTGAGACTGATTTAACATTAAATTTGAATTAACTATACTGTAGTCCAAGGCAACAATTGACATTTTATGTGTGGAGAGTACATTTTCTTATTCTCCACATTTCAATGTATATTTGTGAAGAATAAGAAATCAGTTTAATTTAGAAACTTAAACATCTAAAAGAGCTCTGTATGTGACACTGCGGAAGGATTGCTCTGTTCATTTCTCTATATTTGACTCAGAAAAAGTTTGTTTCTGTTAAGCAAACACTCCCAACAAAGTTTAAGGTATTCTTGATCAACTGTGCCACAAGTGATTTTTAACAGCATGGAAAAAAAACCTTGAAAAGGAAAGCTTTAGTATTCCTTAGGATGGAGATAATTCTTTTTGGACACAGTCAGAAGTGATGGTCTGCTGACTGTAACTGTGTAGAAACAATACTTTCATCTAAGTTAAAATTTAAGTGCAAAGATGTGAGATTTATTGGCTTCTAGGCCTAAATTCAAATAGGCTACAACTGGAGGACAGATTTTTCCTTAAATCATTAAAATATAATAGATAACTCCAGTATTTCATTTAAACTATTTTTAAGAGCAGCTCTTTAATTTAATTTAATCTTTAATTTTTCTTTAATGCACATGCAGGAGAGAAAACTGCTTTTAAAATCAGTCTATCTGTAGAGGCTTTTTTTCTGTCTTTCTCTTATCCCATTCCCCTCCATCCTATACATTACCTTGCCTAATAATCAATTGATTCACTCTTTCACAGCAGAAATATGGTCGTGGTCTAGAAGAAGACTGGTTAATAAGATGTGAGTCACTCAGTGGGATGCTTTAGAGACAGCAATATGTGTAGAACACAGCTGAGTTTACTGTGGATGCAGCTGAGTCACAGAAATGTATAGCTCTGACTACACTATTACACAGTCAGAGCAAATTTTTAGAACTCTCAGAAGTCCACACTTTCAGAATCCTTGAGATAGTGGTGTCTTTTTTTTAATATTAATATGGCTTTAATTAGCAAGACGCCTTTACCATTGATAATACTTGGACTCTTCCCATATTAAAGCTGATAGAGAAGCTTTTTTAAAAATAAAAAATAAGCACTGTACAATAAAATAAAGCAGAACCAACAACTAAATTTAGCCATCAGATTCTTAAATGTGTTCCAGCATCATAAATTATGACTTGATTTAAAAAGACTCTATATCAAATCCATACAAATATCCTTACCTAGCAGTCTCTTTTTAATGCTACAAGCTGTGTAACAGCCAAAGCTCCCAGGTAATTATTTCTAAGATAGACTCTGGTCTCAGCAAGACTTTTAAATCCTAACTGAGTAGCTGCTGTGATAAACTTGCAGTTTATCTGAAGAAACGATTTCAGCTTTCAAAAAATGATACTACTAAAAATATATTTTGGTGGTGCTGAAAATACACATTTTAAGAAATTACATTATTCCTCTCTGTATGTGTTTCCCTTTTGGAGAGAAAAGCTTGTAACTTTTTTCCATAACCTGTCACAGCTGTCACTTACAGAATAACCATTCTAAATATCATATTTCTTTTGACATTTTCAAAATCTACAGTAAGATAGAAATAACAACCTCTATAATCAGTCTTTTTAAACAGAGAATAAATTGAATGAAAAAAAAAATCATAATCTGACTCTTCCAACACCATTTTTTCAGAATTTTCAGTTTCAAACTACATTCCTTTTCCCTTTTTCCAAAACTGTGTTTGACGCTATTCATTCTGTATCATATGCACAATGACTCCTTTTTGTTCTGTATTATCATGGATGCTGAGTTACATCAGGAAAACAGGATAAAGCAAAGAGATTATATCATTAGTGATTAATGATAAAAGAGCAGACAAGTTTAACAAATATGAGCATCTACTGGTATAGGGATAGCATGAAGGCTTAAGAATCATAATACCTAACTAAAGAAGAGTAAAGGTTCAGAATAATATCTCCTCAAGGTACTGATCTCAAGAAACAGGGAAGGAAAAAAATGTATATCTGAAGCACTAGGTGTTCCAAGAAAAGATGTTTTAGTAGTATTACACTCGTATTAATATAAAGTATTGCCTTGCACATAATTTTTCTACAAAAAACCCTAAATTTGAATATATAAAAACTTCAAAATTAATTTTTAATTGCCAAAATCTTACATACTACATTAGTCAGGCAGAACTCCCAATTTAAATAAATATATGTTTATGCAAAGTAATGAGAGTGATTATAGAAAATGTATCTTGTGAATAAATATACGACAACTGCAGAAGAAAAAAAAGGACAAAAAGAAACATAATTCTGTAAATTTCATCTGGTGATTTCTACTGTCATTTCAGATTAGCTGGTTTATACAGTAATGGACTTACATAATAGATACAAAAAATCAGGTGATAAAATGTCACTTCACATGTTTAACGTCCAGGAGCCTCATTGTAACAAGAAAAACACAAACCAGACAGTCTATCCTTCTGAATTATTGCACATACCAGGTGACTGAAGGCACGAGCCTTCTGGCCTTATATCTTAGATTTTACTCACATTTGCAATAACCTCTGTGAAATGTACAGCCTGCCATGTTTTACTGTTTAACTAGCAACTTGCCAAAAATCTGCACTATATAAATGCAATTTTAGGGACTTTTTTCCCCTGTTCACCTACTTTTTATTGGGATAATGAGCTGAGGAATAACAGGAGGAATCTTGTTTCCACCATGTTCCAGCATGTCATGGATTCCTTGACGAGCAAAAAATTCATATGGAAATGTCAATTCACAAAGCCCATCAAAAAACAAGGGCAGATAGCGATGATAGTCCAGCTTTTCAATCTCGACCTGAAAGTAAACAAACACATGCATTTTTTCAATACTAGTACAATGTAGTCAGACTAGTAGATAATTCATGCCAGCTACACAGGTAAGTTTACTTAGTAATAATTAATGTTGTACGACTGTAGAATACAATTAAGTACCAAATATGGTTTATAGCCAGATACTGAAACCAAAAATATTAGACCTAAAGAAAAGAATGAA
Organism: Heliangelus exortis; assembly: GCF_036169615.1. Lineage (NCBI taxonomy): Eukaryota > Metazoa > Chordata > Aves > Apodiformes > Trochilidae > Heliangelus > Heliangelus exortis. Next base: position 46,527,296 of record NC_092424.1, read on the forward strand.
AATAAATATGCACCCACATATTTTCATTTTTTGATAAGTCAGTGCCAGATTCTGATCTTCTTCCTTAAACACCTTCCCTTTAACTTACCATAGGAATCAAACCAGCATTTTAAGAATAACATTCTTAATGTTATTTAAAACATTAATGTTATTTAAAACATTAAAAACATTTATTTTTATTAAAAAAAATAAATCTGATCTTTTTATCTTAACTTGAGCAGTCACTAGAACAAATAAGAGAAAGAATCCAGCAGCTTACAAATACCCAAAATGGCTCAAATATCACAGTATTTGCACAGAATTTGCAACTTTCTACAGTGTTGACCTGGTTTTATTTCTGCTTCATTTCACGAGCAGAATTCCAAAGAAATTCCATGGGTCTCTACTGTGAAGAAAAGGTAGAGCAATTAGGTACCAGTTTTTAATAGGAATCTTCCTCCAATTGTAAAATACAAAGTGTGCTGACCTTTAAAATTATTGACTTTGTGAGGGATTTTTCACTCTGTCCTATTTCTTTTCCCTTTTCCTTCTACCCACCAGCACTCCGACACTACATACACTCAGGATAGCCAGAGAGAACCAGAAGTGATTTGCTTTCAGCCTGTCAAAGCTCTGAATACAGTTAAGAAGTTACTCAAAAGCAAGGCACCTCAAAATCATTTGGAGATCAATCCATTTCCTTAAGCATCCACTTCCGTTTTTTAAAACATGTCTTAGATGTTACCCTATTTTTCCAGTGAGATTATATTTTGGAATGGGTTAAATGCTTCACACCTAACACGTTTTGTCTCATAGACCAAGCTGAAGCTCCAAATATTCCCAAAAGAAATTTGGGTTAAGCAAACAAATACCCAGGCCATGATTTTAGGCCAGTAATCAGTAACATTCACATTTGAATTGTGGAAGAAATTTCTGAAATAAAGTAGTCGAGAACTGAAGATGGCTTTTACACTTTTCAGGTAAATGCCACAGTCAGCAAGTAGGGGACATACATTCTCTATATGCAGCCAGGACTCATTTTCTATCCTGCTCGACTCCGAGCAGATTTGAACCCTGGCCTTGCATTGGTGAGGCCCACACCTTGAGTATTGTGTTCATTTTTGGGCCCCTCATTACAAAAAAGACATAAGGGTGCTGGAGAAGAGCAACCAAGCTGGTGAAGGGTCTGGAGAACAAGTCTTACGAGGAGTGCCTGAAGGAACTGGGGTTGTTTAGCCAGGAGAAAAGGAGGCTGAGGGGAGAACTTATTGCTCTCTACAACTCCCTGAAAGGAAGCCATAGTGAGGTGGGGGTTGGTCTGTTCTCCCAAGTCACAGGACAAGAGCAAAAGGTCTCAGTTTGCACAGGGAGAGGTTCAGATTGGGAAACAGAAGAAACTTCTTCACTGAAAGGGTTATTGTCATGGCTAAGGCCCAGCCAGTAACAGGGAACTGTGGGGGAGGAATAGGGGGAGAAAAATCCAACTGAAGACTCATGGGTGGAGACATGAACTAAGAGGGTTTCTCTCACCAGTTATGGTCACAGGCAAAATAGAATCAACTTGGGAAAAATCAATTTAATTTATCGTTACTTAAATCAAAGCAGAGCAAAGAGAAAATAAAAACCAGACCTTCCATACCCTACCTCTTGGGCCCAGATTACTTTGTTCTGTTATGTCTTCCCTGTCAGCACAGGGGGACAGGTAGCAGGGTTTACGGTCTGTTCGACACAGGAAGAACTCCTCACAGTCCACCCCTGCTCCAACATGGGGTCCCTCCCATGGCCAAGAGTCCTTCAGGAACCCCTGGGACATGAGTCCTTCCCACAGATGCAGTCCCTCAGGAACTGCTCCAGCCCGGGCTGCACACAGGGTCGCGGCTGCCTCGGGAGCAGTCACCTCCCCTGGCACGGTGCCCTCCATGGCTGCAGGCCCACTTCTGCTCCACCCTCATCCTTCACGGGCTGCTCGACTCTGCTCCCCCATGGGTTGCTGGGGGAGGTCTGCCGCCTCACCCTGGGCTTCAGGAGAACCTCTCTCTCTTCAAGCACCGTCTCCCCCTCCTTCCTCACTGACGGTCTCTGCTCTGTGGCATTGCCCTCACCTCCAGTGTCGCTCTCATCTCTCCCTCTCCTTCCCTCTCAGTTCTTACAGCTGCTTGTTTCCCCTTCTTGTACATGTTAACCACAGCACCCCTCGCTGCTGATGAGTTCACCATCAGACGGAGGTGGGGCCGGATTTTTCTGGAGCAGGGGAAGCTTTCAGCGGCTTCTCACAGGAGCCACTCCTGGGGCCCCTTCCCCACTACCAAAATGGTGCCACACCGACCCAATCCAGTTATCAGTGAGTGGAACAGGCTGCCTAAGGAGGTGGTTCTATCACCATCCCTGTAGGTGTTTCTAAGACACGTAGACGTGATGTTTAGGGACATGGTTCAGCACTAGACTCTGTAGTTAGGTTAATGGAGTTGGACACCATGATCTTAAAGGTCTTTTCCAAGGGGAACAGTTCTGTGATTCTGTATTTCTTGAGGATATTCAGCACAGCATGGACAAGACCTGTGACATGGTAAAAGAAGTTTGCCCTCAAAATCACTGGAACAGAAGACAGTAATACAGCAATGGCAAACTTCTGGTGACAAGTCTAAGTCATAGGCCAGATTTGTTCCTTACAGTGAGAAACAAGTAGCAGGTACGAAATGGCTCAACACTCAGAAAATAATTAACAAAAAAGACTGTTGTTGATAGGACAACCAAATGTCCTCCAATATTTTCCTTTTTAACTCTGAATTTTTAGTTTACAAGATTATTAGACTGTATGTTTTGTTATTGAATGTTCTAATTTCAGAAAATAAAAAACAGTACCTACAACAGCTACATGTGTCTGGGGAAAGCTTTAGATGTGAAAAAGATACAGTGAGTGGAGGTTTTTTTAAACTAGGGGAGGGAGTGTTTCACAAAGAAAAATACCTTTATCAGATTACCATTCTTTATACAGGTTTTTGCCAATTGTATAAAAATTACATACTATTTCTATGGAAAAATATCTTGATGAATATACATCCATGTTAGACTACTGAATCAGGAATTGCAACTGTTTTGCTCAAAACACATTTCTTTTCTCCCACTCTTCACTAATATTTCCTCTAGCTGTAACTACCAGTTATCTTTCTTCTTAAGAATATGATATTTTTGACGCTCTGCAATTTTTCTTAGCTGTTTTCTGCCTTGAAATATGCTTTTCCTGTTTCGGATATAAAGAAAGCTTGTGTTCAAAAGTAAATGTTTTTCAGTGGTAATAACTAGCCAATAAAAGAGATCACCTTTATTTACCAATTCTGTCTTACAGTTGCGCACTAGATACAAATAGGAATGATATATTATCTTTAAGGTGAATGTTTCTGGGTTTCAAATCAAATTGGATATTTACACATAACTCAAAAGTTTTACTACAAAAAAAAAAAAAAAAAAAACAAAACAAAACAAAAAAAAACACACCAAACACAAAACTCTACAAAATATAGGTATGACAAACCATAGATAATTAAGCATTCGTTTTTAACTCTTGATGTCTGAATTAGTTCCAAAGCTGTAAGTGGTTAGCAACTGGCATGGCTTTGAAAAGGACTGATTTCTAACTCGTTTCTTGAAGTGTCTGCTGATGAAAGCATACAGCCAATTTTTGCTTAGCATTTTGTGCTCATAACAACTCCCACAATATGGAAGCCAGAAATATTTTGCCCTGCATTTTAGAGTGTGAAACCTTTTCCTTCTGTATTTACTATTTAGCCTTTATAAGTCACTATTATACAGCTGTTCAGAGAAAAATGCGTTTTTTCTCTTTACACCCACGAAATTCCTTTGGTTTTCACATCCACGCACAAAAAAATGCTGATTAAAACTCAAATTCTTGGCAAAACTTGTCCACATCTGACAATAATGCTGCAACTATGGATTTTTAAAAGAATTCTTACAATAATTTTTATGAACTTTTGTACTGGTGGTTAGTAAGTTGTGAGCAAACAGCCTTTGAATTTTCAGTAAACAGTCTAACTAATATAATTTGATATATTACTACGAATTATAATCACAAAACAAATCCCCCTCTATTATAATCAATAAAATCTTCTGTTTCATGAAATCTCCATGCCACTTGCATATACTACATGCTCCATAGCTGAAAATGAAACAACATACAGTTTGTAATGGTTTTTTGTAAGTATGTATAACCAAACTACATGATGGGGCTAGTCTAATGTCAATATCAAAGTTATTTTGTCCAGCAGAAAATTTGTTCCTATGAAACAGCTCATAGTGAGATGCAAGTGTGCTGAGATAATGAAAGCCCAGATAAAGAGTCCAGTTTGTAAACAGTAAACATAAGCTTCATGGCTAAACTGCGTGTTAGGTGAAAAAAGCAAGATATTTAAGAGAACTTAAGGTATTAAAATTTGACAATAAAGATGTTATTGGACTTTGTTAAATAGTGATATTTAAAGTAATCTGCTAATCTATAAAGCAAGCCTCAGATTTAGAAGGCAACGTTTAAGATACCTAACTTAATTTTTCATCTCATTTCACACAACTGATTACATAATACTATATGTCTTAGATATGATTATGCAAAAAGTGGATTTCATCTCCTAGAAACATCATATCTGCTTATTTACTCACTTAACATCTTTACCCAAGGCATTAGATTAGGTGTAGTAAAAGCAACTGTGAAATTGTGGGTTTGATAAGGACAAACAGGAGTTTTTGTAAAGATTGTAACGATTCTTTGGGAAAAGTGATAGTTGCTTTTAAGATTTATTTTCCATTCTGTACCAGCTATTTCATCTGTTTTCTAGGTTAATGGAAAGAGAAGAGCAGAAACATTCTCGAATAGTCTCAGTTTTGAGACTTTCAAATTTTGCTTCCAAGATTTCTTTCAACCTTCTTTCAAGGTTTCTCCTTTTCTTACAACATCCTCTACAAGATGAAGACTCTGGATTTCACAGTTTCTGGTTTCTTGCTCTTAGCATATTTGTGTCTTGTTTCATAAGGACATATTAAACTTCACTATGGGGTAGGTAATGATTACTATGGAGTAGGTAATGCTCATCTAGATTTGATTAGATCAGGTTTTTAATATGGAAGCTTTGCTTATGGTACTTACAGTTAAAAGCTCAATTCTGTTGTTGCATTTAGTCCCTTCAAGCTTTCCATCAGGCAATTATTCTCTTTGTAGTCCGCAGTATTTCAATATATACTGCCTAGGTTCATACTACAAAGATTCTCTGTTGAAAGAGTTTTAGTCTAAATTATTACATTGTATCGAAAAGAGAATGAGGGAAGTTGTATTTTGTGTTCTGCAATGAAATGATAACATAATTATCTTAAAACAAGTGGATGTTTCTCAGACTCAAAGATAAACAGATAATGGCAAAGGAGAAACTAGATAAACACTGCATCCGTGAATTTAGTAAACTGATTTTAGAGCCTAACACATTCTGTAGATATTTCATTTCCCACAAAAAGTTAAATAAAAGAAAATATAAATTAAAAGAAGACATAATTATGGTTTTTGAGTGTTACTGTACCAGCTATATGCATTCAGATGTGAAATATCACCTCAAGAAAAAAAAAAAAAACAACTCCAAAACACAAAAACGTTACGCAGATAATATTTTTAAATTCACGGCATTCCCAATTACCTCCATGTTAGTTACAATAGTAATGTTGTCATAAAAAAAATAATTGAGAAAAGATAAAAGACATATTGTTCTAAGGTATTTTATATAGCAATATACAGTTCAATTTTTCATAGTATGCTTTATACCTTGATGCCCTATTGCTCTTTTAAATGAAGTTGGAACAGAATAACATTTAAGTCTGAAAGCACTGAAGAGGAGTGTGATAGGAAGCAAACCCAACAATAATGCAAACCTTAAAGTAAACGTAGTTCTAAACTTTCTCATTTTAGGGCCATATAATAGATAATTACCTTCTAACTGTTATTCCTATCTCCACAGTGATGTTCCTTCTACATAGAGCTCAAAAATTAAGCAATGCAACTATTTATCCATCCAGACTAGTTGCCTCATTTACCTCTCTCCTTCATTTTTTATTGCTTTCTCTCAGCTGACACTGCTGCCCAATCCATGTGGGTTCTTTTCAAATGAGGGGAAAAGATAATAAAACACATGGACTGACTTTTGACTCATGCTTGATGTGTATGAATGAGAAACATGTCAGAAACAGAAATGGTGTGATCAAAATTATTTGGCACTGGTGAAACCAGTCTGTTAATAATCTACTGTAAGCATCAATGGATAGAACTGGATATGATCAAGACCTCTATAACATTACTGAAAATCAAATAATTTTATGTTAGTACAGCAGGTATATTCCACAGATATTATTTGGAGAACACTTGCTACTAGCAATGATGATGGACCTGCATATGATATACAAACCATTTTCTTTTCAGTTACCACACTTGAAGGTGACAACCTAATCATATGTTTACAGAGGTGAGGAAAATTAATAGTCAAGAAGAAAGTCATATTATTCCCCAAATAACTAGAGGATCAGTGATTGAGTGAGAAATAGGAACAAGAAGAAGGAAGATACAGATTTGTGTAAACCCTTCCCCAGCTAGACATAGGGTAAAAAAAAACCGTGAAATCTCTTCCTGAAAATGCAACCTGAGAATTAATTTTGATTTAAGAATTGGATTCTCAGCTATATATGTGGATCACTAATAGTCTGTGAGCTATGCCACTCAGGAAATAATCTAGGATATTTCTAGAGGCAGAAGATTCCATCCTTGAATTTTCATAAATCTTTTTAATTGTACTGCTTGGAATTAGATTTTGTAAGTATACACTTCGCTGATAATAAATATCAGGAAGGTCTTGCCAATATAGAGTAGAGTCAGCATCTCTTACAGGAAAAAACAAGATGACTAAAAAAACCTGTATTATGAGATATTGGCCTTACAGTATGACACACAATGTAAATATAACAGAATCACAGCAAGGATTCCTGCTACAGTTTTGGAGTTCATCAGTGTGATATAGTAAGATAGGAAAAATTGTTGAGTAAATTAATTATAATGAGCCACCAATATGATGAAGATTTGAAAAGGGCACTTTTCACAAAATAAAAGAAAATATAAATATTCTATTTCACAAAAAGAATTTAAAACATACGAAATATCCCTAGTATAGATAGGAAAGCATGAATGTTAATACACTAGGCAGTCACGAGAGCTCACCTGCTATTGTCATCAGTTCTCCTCTGTACTTGACACCAGCAAAAAGAAGAGGACAAACTCTTTTTCCTTCATTATAGAATGCACAAATTATAATGGTAAAAAAGAAACTCAGTTTTGCAGACATTTAACTAGACTGTTCCACTAGTAGGCAAGGGGAGAAGTCTAGCGAGAGATCAAAACCCACCCCTCCAAGGAAGAGTTTGAAGGAAGAACAATGATCATCAGGTGGATGCAAGACTCTCCCACTACTTTTTTTGAGGAAGACAAAGCAGCAGTTTTTCACTTACTTTTGCAATATGGAGCTTACAATAAACTTTATCACAACAGGAGTGGACCAGGTTGTTCACCCCAACAAAACATATACAATGCAGCATGCCAGTATAGAATTAGTTTAAAATTGACTTATTGGAAAAAAGTTACTAATGTTTTTCTTAAAGAAAGTTTGCTGCCATGTTATTAGCACGAAAACTAACACTCTTATGTTAATTAATTAATTAATTATGAAGGTAAATCAGGAGAGTGTCAACTGATTCTATCCCCATTTGGAAAACTATTGGCCAAGCAATTTTTTCCTATTTTTAGGCATTTGTTTTCTTTCTCTTTGCTAATTATTCATGCAAAGCTGTCCATCAAATCAACTTGAAATTCTTTGGTTTAATAAAAATAACACAAAACAGAAAATTTAGGGATAAACAGAAACACATGCAGAAAGAGGGACAAATGCACATAGAAAAACATTTATGTAGGAAAAGTTAGAAACAACTACCTGAAGATTTTTCTTGTTTAAATAATTAGAATCATAGAAATTTCAGGGTTGCAAGGGACCTTTAAAATCATCTAGTTCCAACCCTCCCGTGCCATGGGCAGGGACACCTTCCACTAGATCAGGTTGCTCAGAGCCCCATCCAGGGGGATTAAAATCTTCCAGGGATGGGAGTTCCACCACCTCTCTGTGCAACCTATTCCAATGCTAATTAAAACAGAGCATAAAATACCAGAAAACCTACAATGTTATGTACAACTCAAATTGTCTATCTGTCCAATTTTGTCATAAGTTTCAGACATAGACATAGTGAAAAAGTGGCAGGTTTATGGTCTTAGAAATTGTGGAGGCTTATAAAACATGTCATTATACATTATCATTTGCATTTCCACACACAATATTTTTTGAAAATCTAATAAAAATTATGAGATTAAATGTCGCAAAGGCAAATCAGAATAGTGATTTTTCTACATTAAAACCATTCTATGAGACTACTCCTACTACCTTCTAACTTTTGACATATAACTCTAAGCAGAATGGCCATAAAAATGGGAAAAAATAGCGGTAATGTGTTCACTGTCCCCAACAGAAAAGAAGAAGAGATATTTCTTCAAATTATTTCAGGTGAGTCTATATTAATATCTTACTTTGGAGATGTTATGCAGTTTCAAAGTTGAAATAAACAGGGAATAGTTACATTTTGCAACAAAAGTATATGTGCAGCAAATGTGTTTCTGTAGCTAAATGTGATTAAGCTTTTTTCTTTTTTTTTCTTTTTTTTAAAGCCTTTCCCATTATTGCTCTATTCTGAGAAAAGTGGAGGAGTTACTGATGGTTCACTACAGGAACAGACGTATTATACTCTTGCTCAAAAATTTTAAAAAATCATTGCCATGGAGGATTCCTAAGCATTTTCAGAGAAAAAATTCGCTATTTATACACCAGTTCCAATCTGTAAGTTCAGGTTTTATTACTATGCCACCAACATAAGAAAAAATCCTCTTTCACATTTTATTAATCTACAAAGATGTAACTATATATTTGTGGATATCATTATTACTTAGCAAGGAAAAGTGTACAAAAGAGAAAGAAGACAGTCTACACTCTGTATTCATTTCTTATTATACACTTAATCTTATTGACTTCGCACAGCATTTGGATAATTCTCTTAATGAAAACAACCTTGTTTTCAGGCAGATTTAAAAAGAATCTAGACTTCTTGGAAGTATAATCAGAATGCACATGCACAGGAGCCCAGTGACTTACCTGGTTACCTGAAGCTGATTTACAACACTAAATCAAGGGTTTTCTGTGTCTCTTGCTCTTATGAAACAGGCTTGCTAGACAGAGAGCAGAAATGTGTAGCCTGCATCCTGCAGATTCAGCTTGGGGAAGGCTCAGCTTTAAGAGTTAACAAAATAAACAGATAAAGGATATCTGTCTCTGTAGATGTTGAATTAGGATTTCAAAAAGCTTTCAATGGAGTCCTTTTCAGGACATTATTAAGTTAGTAGCCACAGGAGGCAAAATGAAATCCTTTCATGAATTAAAAGCTGGTTACAGTAGAAGCAGCAAAAAGGCTAATGGTGGAGCGCCCTGGGGATCAGAAGAAATGCTGCCGCTTACTATATTATCACAGGCCACAACAATTTAAAATTAAAAGTATTACTCAAAATGATAGAAATTATGGAATATTGCAAAGAATTGAAATAGGCTGACAAAATGAAATTATTTACCGATGCGGTTAAGATAGAATGCATGATAAATTTTCAATTTATAATGCTGCAGCTTCTGGTAATAGAATTGATTAATATTGAGGACAAATTGTGTTGATAACTATGCAGTCACATAGGGGAGGTGGCTCTTATTTCAAAGACTTGGAGTCAATAGTCTTGTTTGATTCATAAAAAGCCCAGCCTGAGGTCAGCAGATCCCCAGAGCAAAGGTCATCAACACAGGCACTATTAAGAAAGATTACTTTCTAATGAGGATACTTTCTTGAATAAAAGTTTTTAAAGCTCTAAAAAAGATGGACACTTTTTTAAGTTTAAGTTTTCTGGTACTCTTTTCTAACTACTACCACTTGGATCTTCTGGAAGCCATAAAACATTCTGAATTGTGCAATGCCATTTTGTAAGAAGATTTAAGTGATAAATACAGTGCTAGCGCCAAGAAAAGATGATAAAGATTTTTATGGAATAAAAATAGCAAGATCTTCTGCAAGAACTTTAGAGGAAAAGCTAATTAGGTTCATATGAGAAATGAGGCTTATCTGGGAGGAAAGTGAGAACAGTGGAAGCAGTTTTCTGTCTCTAGGTCTGGAGCTTCCCTTATAAGACTTGCTCTCTGCTTGCTCTGTCAGTGGCATGAGTCCTAACATGCACATTCTCCTCTATGAGGGGAGCATTGCAAGAATAAGTTGCTTGCACCAGAAGGTCGGGTCATCCTCTGGTGACTTATTCTGATTCTGCTAATGCCACAATGGCCTACTTGGGAGCTAAAGGAAAGTTTCTGCTAAGTGAATAGAATTATCTGACCTGTCACAAAGAGCAGTAATCCTCATAGAAGGTTGGTGGAAAACTAATTTTCGATTAATTTGTTTGCTACTTCTGGCTATAACCTTTCCACAAAAACACTGGAGCTGAGATCAACAATATTTTAAATGCATATAGTAGAACCTAAATGATTTATAGTGTGGGTTCAGATGCAGGAATAATAAGTCACAGCAAATTGTCTTATATAAAACACGGCAAAGCGAATCTGTCAGTACTGTCAGCAGATTTACTGAACTTACTTCTAAAAGGAAATGAACACAACAATACCAGTTTAAAACACAAAACACTGACATCTAGTAAATCTCTTGACAGACTTAAACTATTCCATTTTAACGATCACAAATCTAAGTAACATGTACAAACTCCACTTCCTAGAAGCCCAAGCATAGGTTTCCTAACTGGACTTTATTTTCATACTGATTAAGCCTCATTAAAGAATAAATATGTGTGAAGGTGATGCAATCACTTACTTAGGCCTTGTAATTGTATATGTCTATAGCTAAGTAATAAAATTTCAACTGAGTTCAAGAAATGTTTATTTTGTACCCAGTAGAATTTGGTCAGTACAACCAACCCAATAGGCTTGTTTGATTCTGTTTCCCACATGTGAAAATGATATTCCTTGCCAGGAAAGAGCAATGTCTGAACATCTTCAGATAACCATCCAGAATGCAGGAAACTACTAAAATGTATTGGGACAGTTACCATAAATGATATATATCTAGGCTAAGAATGCTTACATCTTTTCAACAAAGAAGTTCTGCTATCAAATCTTTCAGAAACAAGATGGAGAAAACAAGGACACAATGTGTGAAACTTTTTTAACTTCAGAAATAATACACAGGAAAACCAAAACATTCTCATGGGCTCTAAGTGTGTTTGAGGAGAAGGACTGCCCATGACCAGTTTTGGAGTAGAGGACTGTCTAAGGAGAAGAGGTCAGCCACCAGAAATCCTTTGTCCCACAGCCTCCAAGAGTCCTGGAAGATGGCTCTGAAGTTACTTCACACTTTTCAGTCATGGTGTGGTGGAATGAAATGCCTGACACCATGTGCTAGCAATACTGAAAGGTCCCCAAAGGTTAACTGCAGACAGATGAATAAGATACTTAATGAACCAAGTCCAGAAACAGGCAGAACCTCAGAAATTGAAGGCAATACTGCACCATCTGCTGGCTGACACCAAAAACTGTGGAGGTGTTGTCCTCTCCATTTCAAGAGTGAACGATGAAACAAGATAGTCAGGATATTATTGTAAATTTCAAGGTCAGACTTAGGAACAAACAGATTGGGCTACAACAGAACAGCTAAAACACACCCCTTATGAAAACCAGTGTTTTCCCAAGGAAGTCAAAACTCAAGACTAGTGCATTTTCAGAACTGCTAATCTATATCATGACTAACAGATGTCTGCATGAACTATATCTATACTTAAAACCAAAACAGGATGGGAGCTATTTTCTGAGCCTCATGCACAGTGGTGCAGAAGAGATAAATTCTGTACATCTAAATGCTTTGGTATGCAAAACAGAGTTGTTGCCTTTAAATTGTATACTGTGAACAGCCTCGGTAACTGCTTACCCTGAACCATGGATAAGCATTATCTAGGGAAATAAACCTCAGTCAAAATCCTACCAGGAAACATGCTATCTACGTACTTAACAGTGCTGTGCCAAGGCTCAAGGCAATACTATGACCCTGTTAGTTTTCTAGGATGAATGTGGAGCTTGGCATAACTTCAGCAAAACAAGATTGATTGAAGAACATATACATTAGAAAAAAAATAATAGAAGCTTGCTTGCATCACTTTTAAATATTATATTTATAATAAATATTTCAAAACATATGTAAGCAAAAAACGGTGCAGGTGTATCACTCAAGACTATTAAGCAGGTTGAGTTCATTTAGACAATATTACTCTCAGTTAAAAATAAACCCTGCTTTTGGTGGAGATTACAGTTGCTTGTGGCATCTGGCATGAGTGTCTGTGAAATGAGTCATTGAACAAAACTGTTACGTTGATGGTGTTACTGAAAATGGCATTTCACAGTTGGAAAGAAGTCTTTGGATGATTTTCAGTCAATATATCCATATGACCTCCACTGATTTTTTTCTGAAGATCATATGTTGTCAGCAGAGATTTTATCTTGTAATCATTATTTTGCTGATTTTTAGTATATTCTGTGATAATTTGTCTAGCTAGAGTTATTTGGATTTTTGTGCGAAATGCCATGCCAGCACAAACAGAAGTTTCGAAAGCTTCATAAGAGCAGGCAACAATGTGGTATGATAACTAAGTACACTCATACAACTCAGATAATTCAACAGATCTTTCTAAATTTGGTATCCATAACAAATCTAGTTAAGTATATAAGAATATGGCACTTCAATGGGGCCAACTGTTGACTTAAGATATGGAACTTAGAAACCATTCCCCATATAGTTCTAGTTCTTTAATAAGCATTTATTTGCACTTTCAAGAAAACCTTTTTCCAAACTGTACTCATTTCAGCAAAGTAGAATAAGTCCCTAGAAAGAAGTGTCAGCTTTGGTGAAAAATAATGGAAAATACTAAAATATGCTGCAATACCCAAGACTAATTTTTTGGATTAGAAAAGTAACAGACAAAATCATCTTTGAAAACTGAAAATATAAAAAAAGCTTCTGTAATGTGGGTAAACTCAATGGTCATATAATCATAGAATTATAGAATGGTGTGGGTTAGGAAGGATCTTAAAGGTCATATAGTTCCACCCCCACTGCATGAGCAAGGGCACCTCCCACTAGACCAGATTGACTGTGGCCCCATCCAATCTGGCCTTGAACATTTCCTGGGAGTAGGCAGACACTTGGGAAACCTGCTCCAGCATCTCATCACCGTCAAGAATTTTTTCCTAACATCTGACCTGAATCTCCCATCCTCAAGTTATAATCATTGTCCTTTACCCATGCAAAAAGCTCTACCCCAGCTTTCTTATAGGCAAACTTCAGAGACTGGAAAGCCGCTCTAAGGTCACCTTGGAGCCTCCTCCTCTCTAGGTTGAACAACCCCAGCTTCCTCAGCCTGTCTTCATAGGAAAGGTGCTCCAGCCTGTGTAGCTGATGTGCATGTAGGAATTGCCACTAGGAAACACGATAGCTTTGTTTATAAGGTATTAGTGCGTTTTTCTGCTTTGATAGTGCTCTTTAAGAATTGTTTCTTTGTTGTTTTAAGTATTAATTCTTATCCAAAAATCCCAGAATTCTTTTTACATTTTGTGGATCTGCTTTGTAGGTTTATTTATAGCATTTAGGAAAACCTGTAAAATACTTTTTAAAAAAGATATGTACTGAAGGTATGAACATACTACAGATATTTTGGCAGTGGCTGGCAGTATAAAATCCTAGCATACAGACATGCATAGACAGTGAACTGAAGATAAGACAACAATATTCTGAATTTATTAATAACAACATTTTGAATTTGTATAGCAAATCTAATAGTTTCTAATCGACTTCTTTCAAAAGCAGAAGCCATTAAAAAACAGCTAAGTCTCTCATTCTTAGCTCAGTATCAGACTTCTCCCCTATAAAAAATGGGGATAATGTTTACTGAAGTTTTTAGTATGCTATCAATCTGCGAAAGCAATGCTTTAAATTTGAACCATCCAGCAAACTGACTCAGAAACTTTTTTTCAGGCAAGATGAATCACTTCTGAAAATTATAGGAAAGAAAAAATTATCACAGAGGCTCAGATTAATAATAGCAGTAGTCCTATGCCAGGGACAGTTCTGGTTGGTTTTTATTCTCTTTGAAAGCATAAAAAAGTGTAAAACAATGACGGATTTGTGGAAAGTAAACTGAACCTCAGGAAAATAACTATTTGCAAAACAGTTGCTAGCACTAGCCTTTATCATCTCTGCAAACCTCAAGAATTACATTATACAAAAATCCAGTATCACACAGAACAGCCAGTCAGAGTGGGTTTCACTGCAACATTGTTCAGTTCTTTGTCTTTTCTATTCAATTTATCAGTGAAAGATGAGACTGTGTCTTCCAGAGCATTGCAAACTGAATTTGAAACAAACAGGGTTTTTTAAACAGACATGTTTTTATGATGTATTTTTTACTGGATGAAAGGTGATCAGGTCATTGGATTTGTAAACTGCTCTTGGAAAAAACATGCCTGGCAGGTCAGCGCATTATGTTGTACATGTCCATACATTATAGTGTTGATACACATTCTACATCTCTATATATTTACTTAATAAGATTTTTCATTGACTCTTCTAAGAGTTCTGTGTTTAAAAGAGTCCCTAGATTCATCAGGAATGCTGTTCTGTTTCCACATTGATCAGAAGAACAATTGGCAACTAAATTTTGCACAGTAAATTTGAGAAATCATGCTTACACATAAGTAACACATTTTAAAGTGTTAAAAAATATTATTGAAAAAATAGTTCAAAGGCAATGTTAAAGAGACTAAATACACTATCAATGAGTTGACTGAATTTGTACATCTAGTGATCAGCTGAACTAATAAATCACAGTGGTTTTGCACAGCAGAACCTGATAGGACACACTGCTAAAGTATTGACATACCTCAATAATACAAGGGGAATCTCAGTTTTTTAGAAGTCTCAGTAGACAACGATCACACAATGAAGAAATTAGGTATGCTTTTTCTTCCACAGATCTATTTCCTTAGTAATCAATTTAGCCTTTTGTGACTGCCTTGCAGTTTAGTGTAACTTGAGCAACCTTAGTAGGAATTCTGCAATCATTTTAGAGAGGGGGAAAAAAAAAGTCACACAAGCTATCAGCTGAGACCAAAAACAGTAGCACTACACTTGGGCTTTAATCACCCATTATCCTGCTCTCTGCTGAACTACCAACACAGTGCTATGTAATGAAGAAAAATGCAAATTGTTGTATATATTTTGTAACCAGTTTTGAGTATTTTCAATATTGATTTATTGTATTTAAAAAATTAGTAAAATTTTTGCATAGATATATGAGGTTTTATATTGCTGTAATGTTACTGCAGTAATTTAATTTGCTGCAGCAAAATAAGTCAGTGCCAGTCATAGATTTTTCTGTATAAATCTCTCTTGGACTAAGCTGAGGTATTTACCCAAATCAGTATATTAGCACTGCCTCTATTGTCTCAGCATTGGGGGAGAAAATTAATTTTGTTGTGTACCAAGCTAATAACAAAAGCTTGTCACTACAATTTCTTCGCAGATTTTCTTTTTTGTGAGTATGTTTTATGCGTCAAAGAAGTCTTACTTGTCACCCAACTGCAATGAGCCTAAGGTTGCTTGTTAGATGAGTTGGGATTGAAATGGACTATAAAGGCTGATATAAACATAAATTTATATGAAATGTAATACAAATCAAAAAAGTGGAATAATAAATAAGAAAGAAAATGGAATCTGATATATATCTGAAACAATAGCTGTCAAATGGGATATGGAAAGTAAACTTGAAAACAGGGTGCATAAACATTGCTGGAACACTATAGAAAAAAACATGACAATACCCTTTTTTATTATTTCCCATACCATCATTAAGTATTGGGTATAGCAAACAATACCTCAAGAGGTACACAATTAACTCAATTTCTGCAGGAACCCAGCAAAGTTTTAAGCAGGTAATTACTCAAAATTACAGCTTTGCTGCTATAATATGAAATACAGAAAGATCAATTATAGCTTACAATATAGTAACTTCACCTAAACACACCAGACAAGCATTCAAGATGGGTAGTCTCATAGAATAATGAGCACTAAAAAATGACGAAACATATTAAGATTTAAATAATTATAATAAAATTTCGTAATTAATATCTCTGCTAACACTGATATTTCTGGTTTTATCTCAATGGCATTACCATTATCACACAAGATGTTTCCTTGAGAATTCCTAAATGCACCAAAATATGATTTTAAATGCTTAGATACCAACAGTATCCAGTGTAAAAAAAGGATCATAAATATTGACCTTTAACATCAGAGAATGAATTTGCTATCTTACGCCAGAGGCCGTATCTCCACTTCAGACACAGGCAGAATAGTTAGGGAGTTAGGTACACACTGTAAATCCAAAGAATGTTATTTGTGCATGTGAGCTCTGCAAAGAAGAGAGTGGAAAAATGGAAAAAGTGATACCAGCTAGCATATTGTAGAAAGAGAAATGTAAATCTTCCATTTCAAATCAGAGCAGCACTATCTCATGTCTTATGCTGGGTAATACGGATACTTCAGGAAAACAACCAAGAAATGCCCACTAAAACCATGTGTCTCTCCAACACTGATAAATGAAGCTTACATGCAGGGTGACTGTATCTTTCAAATTTTCAAAATTTTATTTAGCCAAAAATCTCTTAGGCTCATTGGTGTTGCATAAGGACACTTTTCATTGCATAAGGACACTTTTCATTGCATAAGGACACTTTTCATTGCGTAAGGATTTATTATTATTTCTTATCCGGACTGAGGCTGAGACCAAGGTGTGGTTTAAATTACATGTGAAACAAGAATAGCTTCCAGCTCCTCAGCACTGGATAATTCTTAGCTATTGCTAGAATCCATGTTAGGGAGAGAGTATGAGGCCACATACCATTTCCTCTCTCAACTTTCATCCTCCTTCAAAGAAAAGCACCTAAAAAGGAAGGCTGGAAATACTCCCTATAAAGCCAGGTCCCTCGGCATCCCTGGATATACTGTGGCAAGCACCCTTTACAATTCAGAAATAACATAAGATTGTACCATCATACTCATGACAATTTGGTTCACTAACCAATGAAATCTATGGAAATCCTTGTCAGTGAGCCAAAACTTATGTCCTCAGCTTACTCCAAAGGCTCATTAGATCCACTAATTTTGAAATAATGGATTGTTGTTATGTACAACCAAACTGCTGAAATAACACAGTGTACCAATTTCATGGTACAAAGGAAACCATTTTACAAGAGCTCCATCATAGTTCAGTCCAGGATCTTTTACTGAAAATGGACATGGTGTTTAAGAACTTACTTTCCATCTTCATTTATTAGTGGCAAAACTGCCTGAGTAGGATTGGCAGAATTTGTCTTTTGGAATCATTTAGCCAGATATAAGTTTCAGGTACAAAGTTTAAGGCCTGTTTTTAAGTGAAACTGCATGATTGATTACACAATAAAAAAATTGTTTACTCATTGGCATGATAAGAGAAAATTCTGGAACAACTAATCCTTCTGAAGGTATCAGGAGAACTTTGAAACAGAAGCTATTAGTGTTATTCCATGTTTACTTCACATATGTTTCCTTGGCATCCTTTATCTTCTATAAATTCTTGGAATGACAAGTCTAAGTCATTAAAAAGAGCTCTTGCCATATCACAGTGCCTTCAGCTACCAACACTGTTATTTTATCATTTTATGAGTATCAAAAGTATCTCAACTACCATATTTAGGAGTTTAAAAAAAAAAGCCAAGTATTACTAAAAGTAAAGCTGGAAGTAAAACCATCTGCCAGTTCTTTGTGTACCTTTGGTCAAATACAACCCAAGTAACCTCAGTCAAGAGAAATCCTTAAAAGTAACCTCTTTATAACCTTATAGGATCCTCACATACAAGAACTTATCTTACAAAAGATATTTTCCTATTTAGGAAAAAAAATATTTCTTGCTGTCATGCCAAACATACTCACTGCAATCACCCTAAGACTTTTGAATTCAGACTTCCTGTCATTTCAATTTGCCAAAAAATTGCTGTTACACATAGTGTGCAATAAAGGAGGTACCCACTAGAAAACAAAGCAAAACAAAAAAAAGCAAACAAAAAACACGATATAGAAATGGAGAATTAACACATTCTGTTTGGAAGTAGGGTAGATTTTGTCTTACAGACAGACAGCAAAGCCGTTTGCTCTAATGGCTTAATCTACAAACATCTACAAACAAACCAAAAAATAACATCTATCTACACTGAAGGGTAACTCATGAAAAAAAGCCTCTTATTAGCTGTCAGCTCAGACTAACTTCAAAAGCAGTCTCTAAGCATCCAACAAGAACTTTCTGACAACCTCCTTATCTCTTACAACTTGTTGTGAGAACTGAATCAAACCAGCATGTCAGGGAACTTCTTTCTAACAGAGTAAATCAAAAGAACTACATGTTTCTGATCATTTAACTACTCCTTCTCAGATCATCACAACAGGTTAAGTTTATAACATGAAAAATATCATGGACAGATAGTCTGCTTCTGTCACCTGAACCTGTTTGGTTGATTTTTTTTTACCATAAGAAACACCATAGACATTTATTAAAAATTATTAGCATATGCAATTCCAAACTTCAAACCTTTTTAACTGAATTCTGATTTCACATTGTCACATTTAAACATTACATTTTGAAAGCAGAGTTAAGAAAATATCCTGGACTGTGCTTTCACATTCCAGTGCTTTCATGTGACATATTACTAGCTGCATTTGCATCTGCTTTGTAAACATATTTGCAGTGACAGCTTCCTGAACACAGAGCCTCTGTACAAATCCAGGCTGTGAAGGCTGAAATTACTTATGTATTTGTTGCAGAACACCTCAGAACTCCAGATAAAAAGTTATATATTTGTGTTTAAATATTCTCACTTGTAGAAAAGCAGGTGGTATGTGAAAGTTTTATTTTACCTCATTTTTGTAGCTCTGAAATTTACCTGAACATGCAAAATATTTTTTTTTCTTCTCTGCTCACATACACAAAGAGACTAAGACATAGGATATTAGATGAATTATCTCTGTAAGTCCAAGAGCAATGTGACTTTTGAGTAATAATGGTGGTACATTTCAGACTACATAAAAGAAGACCATCACACTGTGGAGTCAATCCCATGTATATAAATATATAAATGTTTAAGTACATTATTTCTATTTCTTCCAACACTGCACACACACATATTAAAAAAAAAACAAACAAACAACAACAACAACAACAAAAAACCAAACACCAATGGAAGGAAAGGAGTTTCACCAAGATTTCTGATCATGGTACAAAACATTCTTCAGTGGTAGAGAGAGTAGGAAACTACTGACAGCAAAGTAGACGAAAATACCTAATTTGTTTAAGAAGAAAGTTTCACATTCTTAGCCCTGCAATCTCCAGAAAACCTCTGATAGCCATAGAATAGTTTTAGAAATGCCCCTAATAAGATTCTCCACTTATATGCATCTTGCCCCCACAAGCCATCATGTCCAAAGGGTTTATCTTTAATTCATTTGTTCCCACATAGAATCATAGGAACATTTAGGTTGGAAAAGACCCTTAACAACACAGACTCCAAATGTTTGTTGTATTAATTTACAGAGAGAAGAACTAAATCTGGTGGTACACATCTAGCTGACCAAACTATTAAAAAATTCCAAATTCATTTTATTCCCCATATTCTGAATGTAAATATTAGATGACAGCCATCTGATTGTTCACAGCTTCTGAGAGTTGTTATTGTCATACTTATTCTTTGCTTTTGAAATTCAAGAGGTTTTAGATAAAGGTGCCAGCTTCAATACTATCAAGTAGAAATCTGCATAACTGATTTCATCTTTTGTGAGTCTCATCATATTTTTTCTTTAATTCAATTCTGTGGTTTTATATCCTCCTAAAATTCTTCTAAAATTACTAGCATGCAGACAGTGAATGTGACAAGACAAAAATTAAATTTTGAAATCAATACTTTCAAACAACTGAGCAGCTGAAATAAACAGCTTCGTAAATTTAATTCTCATATCAAATGAAAAACATTATAGATTTGTTAAAAAAGAGGTTTCAGGATAGAATAATATTTCTTTAACTTCAATATGTATTTGTCAGTAAGCCCTTAAGGGGCACAATAATTTTAAAAATCAAGTGTTTTCTTTTAATTAGTATTAGTAACACTTTAAAACACTTCTTTATTCACAGAAGAATCCATATTACAGTAATTTATTAAGACTTTGGGACTGATAAAAAAGGGAATTTGTATAATAAGGCCATCTATCATACAGGTCTAAGGAAAAAAAACCAATGAAAGATAAGAATAACTCTTGCAGTTATAACATTTTATACCTGCAGTTACACTATGTCTTAAAATGACAAGTCCTAAAAGGTTTTTTAAAAATTAAGAAAAATCCACTTATATATACCTATCCACAGGCTGTTTTCTTCAGTTTCTTTTATGTTCAACAGTTTTAATGTTTTTAAATTCATAGTAATTATTTAAATAATTATAATTAATTTAATAAATAATTCAATTAATTTACATTTTTTAATTAATTCAATTTTAAAATTCATTTAATTTATTTTCAAATTCAAGTTAAAGATAAGGTAATAAGTTGGATCAAGCCTTCAAAAGATCTTTTTATGCTATTTCCTTCTAAGAAACCATATGATTTCTGTGGAAGTAAGCTTTTCTGAGGATCACTTTGGCCAGAGCATGTTTTGCATTATGTGTGGATAAAAGGACAGATTTTGAAGGAGACATTCAACTTTCAGAAAAAGGACAAAAACTTTGGGATGTTCTTGGAGAAAACTTAAAATTAGGCTTTCAGTGCAGCGTTAAAGTCTAAAAAAAGGTGCCGAGAGTAGAAGCTGTTTCTAGTTTTCAAATTCCCCTTCTGTTTAGGGAAGTCCCGTTTAGGACTTCACACTTTCTTCTTCACTTCATTAAAAACTCTAATACAGTTTTTCTTACTACCTGGAAAGATGTACAAGACTTTTAACTCTACTTTAGTCACTTGGCTAGATGATATAAAAAACAAGTAATGTATCTAACAGAAAGAGAATTATGTTGGTACGTAGCATGTAAATATACTTTAAGAGGAACACAGTAAGCATGTTCATAGGCAAATGAAATAGCCCAGTGCTCATTTTCACATTCACATAACACAGCACTGTCATACAATATACTAAGCAAAGGATTCATATAAATTGAAGCTATATAGATACAATTAATCTTTGAATAAGAAGATACAAAATGTTCCTTCACCATCTCTCATTTTAAGCTATCTTTTCCTGTGGAAACAGCCCAGTGAAGCCTTCCACTTTCTTTTTTTTTTTTTTTCTCCTTTTCCTTTTTTTTCTCTTTTTTTTTCTTTTTTTCCCTTTTTTTTTTCTTTTTTTTTCCCCCCTCCTTTTTCCTTTCCCCC
Organism: Heliangelus exortis; assembly: GCF_036169615.1. Lineage (NCBI taxonomy): Eukaryota > Metazoa > Chordata > Aves > Apodiformes > Trochilidae > Heliangelus > Heliangelus exortis. The sequence goes on from NC_092424.1 coordinate 46,548,989, forward strand.
CCCCCCCCCTTTTTTTTTTTCTGTTACAGCAGAACAGGTAACATCTGTAAAAGATGGACAGAAATTGGAAATTTCTTCCAGCCAGTTTGAGAGGCAGCCAGGTTCAATCAGTCTACAGAAATGATCCCCCAGTGCAAACTTATCTAGATCCAGGGTGAAACTGGGCTATGGTGTGTGTATGTTTGTTTACTTTGTGTCCAAGCAGCAATCAGTGAATAAAGACACATCTGAAATCTAGAAAGGTAAGGAAAGAAAAGATCTTCTCTGGAAGTGCACCATTGGAGCTCTGTCGCCTGGGTATAGCCAGGTATCAGCAAGAACTCATAGATTATATGGAGTTTCAACTAGTTTATTGACAGTGAGATGGACCTGAACATGAAGATCATGAGGGCCACAGAACTTGCTACAGAGTTGGAATCGTTCCTTCTGAAAAAGCAAAACTAAAAGAGGATACAACTATGCTTTGCTCTTCATACCAACTGCTTTCTCACAAGTTTAATGGAAAATGTGACACCATTAACGTTTATCTGAATACTGAGAAAAGCAATATAATCGTTTACCAAACAAAATAAATTTACAGAGGGAATGTCACTACTGAATGCATACTATGATTTATTACACTGACTAGAGCAGATCCAGCTAGAAATAGACTAGATCATCCATCAAGCATATTAAAACGTAATTTCCAAAATTGTTGACATATGGAGCAATCTCCACCCAAAAAGTCATAAAAATGGTTTTGAAAATTGGTTTTCTGAAACTCAAGCATGAGATTATACTGGACAGTTTAGAGAGCACAGAAGTAACTATAGCCTCCTATACTAACAAGATGGGAAAACATGGTGACAAATAGAAACAAAAGTTTTAGGATTATGTAGCAAGTCCTTTTTTTTCCTCTCCAAACATAAAATATCCTTTTGTTTCTTCAGAGACTCATAAGTCTTCAAGCTTTCCTTGTAATATTCAAAAATTACATTGACTTTAATTTCCCATTGTCTTATGAGAAAGTATCTATTTTCCCCAGAAAATATCATTCTCTAATGCACTTTGTTTGGGTTACTTCTGAAAATACAGAAATATATTCTACAGAATAAAAGGTGTTTATGCAATGACCTTATAGTATTGAATATAACCTGGTCTGTGAGCCCTTATCAATGCCTTGTCTAATGATTGCTTCTTTGCAAAAAACACCTTGCTCACCCCAGAAGTCTACCAGCATTTTTTAATTGTCCTGGTAGTTTACAGTTCTCACAAAAACTCTATCATCTCCATTAATATCCTTGCTTTTTCCAGATGAAGAGTCCATTGTCTGAAGCCAGAGATCTTACGATTCAATTTCATTTCGGTCTAATTCTTTGAGTTTTCAAGTTTTGGGGTTTTTTTTGTTTGTTTTGTTTTTTGTTTTTGTGTGCGTGTGTGTGTGTATTATTATCTGGTCTTCTTCAGTGATGTTGAAACCTTTCGAGTTCATATTATTCAGCACTCTCTAATTTTTCTCCCTTGGTTGCTACAGGATTCATTAAACATATCATCCCTAAGTCTGATACCTGACAAATATTATTTAAAAACTCTTTCCACTCCAATAAGTTTCAATTTACCAGTCTCCATTTTACCCATCTCTTTATCAACACTGAGATTTTTGCATTAATCCGTACTACTACATTAGATAAATATATACATAAAATAACCAAATGCAAAAATAGAGGTTTTTTTTTAAACCAGGCTAAATGAAAAGCTTTACTCACATGAGAGATTAGATTAATTGCATTGCACTTAAACCAGAAGTTTTTCAATTAGAAAAATAAGCAGATAGTCTAACACGTTCTATTTTTTTTAGAAAATAAGGCTTTATATTATCTATCGCCTTCTCTATTTTCTTCCACTATTTCAGTTTAGACTTAGTTTCCAAGTTCTAAGAAAACCCCAGCTTTACTGAATCAGTCAGTTTTCAGGACTGTAGTTTGGCTTGGTAGTATGATTTTAGCCATTTCAGATTGGAAGTGCATATTCACTAACACTATAAAACAAGGAGTCTGTTGTAATTTTCATCTCTATTTGCCTCTGCCACTTCAGACATCCTTTTACTTTCCCTTGACTGAACTGCAAATCTCCTGTTTTAATGGTTAATAATATAATGAGTAAAAGAATCTGCAAATCTACATAGCTTTAACATTCCAAAATTGTTACTACAACCAGACCTACAATTATTTAATCAGTAAACAAATTAGTGGTAATTACAGACATATATGTATAGCTATATACAGAGAGTGCATTATCCACAGTATTTACCTGTCTTTAGCAATAACAGGTTCTAAATTAGTCATCCATGGGCAATGGTTGCCTTCTTGAAGCTGAGTTATGTAAAGAGAATACCGACTGACCTCTGAAGACACTTCTGCAAGTGGGGTTCCTTCCTTCTACAGAAGTTTTCCACAAACATCATTTTGTAAGGCTAATTTCATCAGGAAAAATGTTTCTGATCTCTAATAAGCATGATCACTGATCAACAGTAATTGAGTAACATTTTCCTGCTTCATAGCACGTAACACAGAATGCTCTATGAGAGACCACAGAGGCAGGAAATAACACTGAGAACATTTCAAGAGAATCCACTCAGGCTGGAGAAGTGCTTTTCCTTTGTGATACAAAACTCAAGCTTTTGCAAAGGTAGAATATACAGCACTGTTGTGAAGTAGTAGTGAGGACTGTGAAGTAGGTTTTTGTCCTTTCTAGACATTCTTTCCTTTAGAATGGAATATTATATTAATATATTAACGGCATTGCCCAAATGCCTCTTAAACTTGGAGCATCCACCATCTCTCTAGGAAACCAGTTCCAGTGTTTTACGAGTTATGAAGCTCTTCACTCATATTTGTTTTCAGCAGTGCTGATACATTCTTGAATTAATAGAAACTGAAGTTAAATTCTATTACACACTGCTAAAAACAGTTTGCAGCATAAAGGAATTTCAATAAATGTGAAGACCAAAGAGATTTTAAAACATTGTCCTGTGTTAATCTTGTTAAACAGAAGACATCTAGGAAAGGACACAAAGACCTCTACTGAAGTCAGTACTTGAAATGCCTCTTAAGTGTGCAGAAATGCAGTGTTAAGGGCAAGCACAGTAACCTTAATGCTCAGGTAGGTTACATCATTTTATTTCTACTTTCAATAGCTGAGGTGGAAAAAAAGGAAATGCTATGCAGTATAAAACTCTTAAAATGTTACAGTTATTAATACTGGAATCATATATTGATTGCCTTTATTGATACAAGACTGAAGAACTGTTGGAAGGGTTGGAGTAGAAGAAAAGAGAATAAACAAAAAAAAACCAACTTCTAACCATCATGTTTGCCAAAAAAAAATAAATACCGTTCTTTGTCATAGCACTCCATAGATACTGCTTAATAGAAGTTGGAGCAATATAACACTTCTACTTATTCATAAAGTACATTAAAACTATTTCTATGAGACTGTTTAGAGACAAATTATATTGAAATTTTTTTTCCAGAAGGTTTTTTTTAAACCCTCTTCTTTTTTTTAAATGAGAACTGCCATATCTTCATACCATTTTACCTCTCATCTCTTTCATCAGCTGCCCTTTCTGCCAATGGAAACACCATCATTTCCACTGCTTATATAACTTAAATTTACATTTAAAAAGAATTCTTCCAGGGACTGAGATTCTTCCACATGACCCATTCTCCAGGAAGACTTAAAATACATTCTTCAGCATATCTGCCTGTATCTCAGAAACACATCAAACACTAGTTTTGGGTTGGAATTGTCTTTGCACAAGTATGTAAGGGATGAGTGCCAGAATGATGGAGTAAAGCTTTTCTCAGGGGTCACCAACAATAGGACAGGGGCAATGGTTATAAACTGTATAAATATAAGGAGGAATTTTTCCACTGTGAGGGTGACAGAGCACTGGAAGAGGCTGCCCAGGGAGGTTGTGGAGTCTCCTTCCCTGGAGACATTTAAAGCTCACCTGGACACATTCCTGTGTGACCTCCTGTAGGTGACCCTGCTCTGGCAGGGGGGTTGGACTAGATGATCTTTAGAGGTCCCTTCCAACTCCTTTCTATGATTCTACGATAATTTTTAACAGTCATTAGAATATATAAACATAATTAATTGACAGTGAAAATAAGTTTCGAAATGAAAATATTTTTTTTCTCTTCACTATAGAAAACTTGATTTTAAACCTCACAATTTAATTTTAACTTTGAGTCTCTTTTTAGAAGATTATTTGGCTATATTTATTCTTTTACCTAGTCAGAAAACAAATGTTATCTTGCAGTTCTCTAATATTATATATCACCATCTGCTCAAATTAAGCAAGAAAAACGAAAGCCAAAGGCTGTGGACCTGTTGAATACAGCAGAAGGTCTTTGGTACAGGATACATGTATCATAACTATTCTCTATGGAACTCGGTGCCAGAAAGTACCACAATATCACATTCAAGGATTTCAAGTAAGTATCTATCAAGATAAGCAAAAGAAGAGAGATTAATTCAGTGAAAGACAAAGCTAGAATACTTGTAAATGTAAGTGAAGTTTCAGTAGTAAAAACTAATTCAAAGTTTTAAAATTCAGCTCTGAAACTTTTCTGCTACTTTCAGGACATAATGGTAAATGTACCTGGATTGCAAAGTTCTGCCATCCATAAAACACAGAGGAGCTTTTATTGTGCTTCATCACATTACAGTGCATCTGTGCTCTATTCCAAGCATAAACAGATGCACTTAAAAAGAAGTTGTTTGCTTAAAATAATTTAGTCTGATTTTAATTGCTTTGATAATAAGAAGAAATTGCTAAAAACACAAATTAATGTACTTTGCAATACTGGAATAAATCAACTTGCTAAAGTGTATATGAGACATTTCCTACAGCCTTTGTTATCACCAAACACATTTCAGAGCTAGAAAAGTATTCTGAGGGCATCAGTCTCTTCATTTACATGCATTAATGTTTTGATCCATTATAAAGGAACTCACTGCATGACAAAAGATCCTTTAAATTGTGTGAACATGCAATCACACTGCCCCTTAAAATTCAGACAGATAGATCCAGGAGAAGTAGAGCCGTGGTAGATCATTAAAAGAATTTCTTTACTTTAGACAAAATGACAGGAAAATGAAAGCTTAAATGCTAAAATCTTTTCTCTCATGGAGAGCAAAAGGAAGTGTGGGACTTATTGCCTATTAGGGAATGAAGCGAACCATACAAACTTCAACAAGATTTTCTGTCAACACTACGTAGTTGGTGCCACCAGTTCATCTTTCATACCAATTTTCCAGTTACCAAAGGTAAGTAAATTAAAATTTGTGTCAAGTTTCATTATGAATGGATGGTGTTTCCTAGCACGTCTTATTTGAAATTGCAAAGTAAAAGAATGTTTGACAAATCTAATGGGAGGGAATTTGAAGGAATTTGCACTGCTTGGAATAGAATCCTGGTATAAGGAGACTGAGATGGGAACATCAATGGAATTAGCACTTATTCTGTCAGAACTAGATATGTTTCCTATTTTTAAGAATTTTTAATATTTTCTGTGTTACAAAAATACATTCTTCACTCATAAGAATGTTGTTTAGCAGCAGTTTTTCCTAGCTACTAACTAAAATTAACATTCCTAACAAAAAGCGTAGCCAACAAGCAACTGTGGACCTTGACAACTTCAAGTCCCTACTCTTGGAGCAATGAATATAGTTGTACTGTTTCAGTTATCTTCAGTCCATATGACACAGGTGGGTTAGAGATGTGGGAGATGGAATGCTGGGAATCTCAGTGGCTTACCAGAAAACTGGATAGAATTATAGTGGGAATTTGCAACGATTCAAAAATTTGTTGTGACAATGCTTCAATGCTGTTCTCAATACTACTGAGAAAAAATAGAGGGCTTTTTCTGGTAAAATTAATTACTTAAGAAAACTTCTGCAAATCTGAATAATCAAAAACAATACTTCAGAAATATGCTTGGATCTTTAAATAAGGCAGTAAAGTGTCATTGACACCACAATACCACATTCATTAAGGTTGGTCAAATATAAGGCAGCCTGATAAAAGGGAAGACATGAACAGGTTGCTCTCCTCTTTAAGGGTTCTGTGGGCAGTCTCTTTCCCTGGTCAAACCTCATGCTTAATTGAAAACTGAGTTAACTTTGTGAGCTAGATTTTAAATATTTTTCCCCTGGTCCTGCTTTGAGAGTTATACAGTGCTTCTGTAAACACAGCATCAGTAGGAGATGTCCTGTTAGTGAAATGCTTCATTAAATTGCCATCAAAAAGAACTTTTTAGGTAATAGCATTATTTTTAGAGATAGTTACAGGGGAAAATTCAACATCAAAGGGAATATAAAATTATGGAGTACACAGTAGCAACTTCGGAAAAAGCACCTAAAACCTCATCTTTTTATTTAAAAGATTTGTTTACTATATATTGGATTACAGATAATTAATAAACTATGGCTCTTAAGTCAGATGGTAGCACTACTTTTTATTATGATACTGCTTCAAAAATGTTTCCACATCTTTTTAAGCCAATTAGTAGGTTTACAGACAAGTTTAGAGAATCTGAAATGCTTTTGTTCCTTTCTGCACCTCTTCGTCAGTACTCTTACCTAGACAGCTATCATGCTCTTAAATAATCTATTTCAACTACTTTACCACCCCAAAAGTAATAAACTCCTTGAATTTGAGTTAAGGCTGATCAGTGCTCTGAGAATTGGATCATTCAGGAGCACTTTCTCAGAGGAAACCTTTGGTCTCATCTAATTTACAGGATTCTAACATTCGGCTGTTTATACACTGGAAACAGAGTTTCACCTCAGCAAAGGTAAAAAGCAGTACCCTGTTGTGCCTCTTGAGTAGAAATTTAAAAAGATAGTTTTGAGTCTACTCATCACTCATCCAGCCAATGTAGGAAAAGATACTTAGTCATTATGAAAGAACTTTTGAGCATTACTTTTTAATGAACACTGCACAGATCAAGACAAAACTAGAAATATCCATATGTGAATTGTTTCCACCCCACTGAAAGACCAGTTTAAAACATGTGATCATAAAGTCTTCATATAAAATGCCCTCCAAGCACCACCAGACAAGCCTGGCAGGGTCAGAGGTCCTGCATAATGGAATGAAGTTTCAGTGGAATCAAATGTGTCCTTTAAGAATATTACATGGGGAACACCTACTGTATTTTTACAGCAGCAAACTTTTCCAGTCAAACAGACGAACAGCTCCAAACAATATGCAAATACGTTGCATATGCATAAGAACTCTAACACCTTGTGTTCACTACATGTATTATGAAAGCCATGAATATATGCTGTGATATGCTGTGTAAAGAAAGAATGGAGTAGCCAAACTATAGCAGACCTCAAGCAGCACAGTCCTCAGTACCTACAAAACTTTTTGAAACAGCCTCTCCCACTGGTTCCCTACACTCATGCAGTTTAAGCTTCTGCCTCTCCCTGACCTGACAGAGTATCTGTTTGCTCTAGAAGAAGGAGCTGATACTTCCCAATATTTTCATGTTGGGATTCTTCATGCTCACAGTGTTCAAGTGAGGCTGTCTTCAAAGGATGTTCAAAGTTTATGGTCCATCTAGTGAACCTCAGCAAGATATTTGCAACTGCTACTCAAAATTATCATTCGAGTAATGATCCTCAGGCACTGGTGACCTTTGCTGTCTTACTTCTGATATACAGAAATGTGTTCCATCTTCCTCCATAAATTGGAGACTCTAATCCAGATTGGAGATTATATCCAGAAAGCAGTTAGAGAAATAAAAAAAAAATTAGAAATTCACATGAAAGTATTCTCAAAACTGTCACATTTTTCTTGGGTAATTATTTCTGTTTCCAAGATTATAAAATTTACCAGAGGAAAATATATGATCCAGAGTTCCATAATTTTTTGTACTTCATCAATCACCACTCTGCAATCACACAGCATTTTCAAGACATATGCTGACTAAAGTTATTCAGCCTTTTTTTCTTTGTGTAGTTCCTGTTGCTGTAACTGAAGCTAGGTAACTAAACTAAAAATACTTCTGTCACTAGTATCAGATATGACTCAAATGCCACAATAGAAATAGATCTACCAAATCAGGAATTGATGTTTTTATATAATCACTTTTCAGAAGAGAAGTTTATTTTGATGCTGTCAAGAGGTATTTCTACTTTATATGAAAGATGCTTTGAAATGGGAAAAATACATAGTCTTGATATTGAATTGGAAAAATATTAAGCAAAATATATATACATTCCTACACACACACACATTATATACATATATAGATAAGCATATAAAAATAAGTCTTCCTTTGTAAAAGATAACAAATGAGTAGGCAATTTTCTCACTAGCATCACTAGGGTTATGTAAATATGCAAATCTTTGCTATTTCTCAGCAAGTTCAATAATTACTTTAAAAGTAAAACCAGTATAATTAGTTTTCAATACATAACGACTTCCTGCAACCTCAAATATTTTTATAGTTTATTATAAAAATAAAATGAGCTTTACTATAAATGCTTCAATGGACTTTCTTTCACCAAATATTCTAATGTTAAGAATAATATAACAATCAGAATATAATGAACATATGCCCATTTACCTTGGCTGAGAGACAACCAGTAAATTCCTTAGTGGAATAACTCATTAGTAAGGGTTTATCTTATTTCTTCCACTTCTCTGTATTAAACCTGCACTTAAGGCCCAAGACAAGAATTGAGATCATGCCTAGAAAAGCTCAGATGACCTTCATTCTCACCCCTTTCTCCTGAGTGGGCTTTTGCATGAATCTATTTCCTACTTCTCTTTTTTTTTCTTCCTCGCTTTTTAAAAGGTAGTTTTAAATCTTCCATTTCCTACAAACCCCTTTCCTTGCTTTCTGCTAATCCATTTTCACTCTCCCTGCTGTTCTCTGTAAAACTTTTCAGATCTTCTGTCCTCAATACGTTTGTCTCATCTACTTCTACTTTGTCCATTCAGATCTCAAAGACTAAAAAACTGAAATGTAGAAATACAAAACTATATGCAAAGTCATGACACTTCTTGTAAAACATTATACTTTCTTAATTCTAGGCCTATAACCCTGTTGCAGCTTCATTTCTTCAAATTAATTAATAGACCTCACTCAGAATATTCTCAAGAAACAAATATACTATTCAATCCTTTGTTACCTGTTACTCTGCTCTTAAATTTATTTCCTTCACTTGCATTTCAATGTATTTGATAGTTCTCATTTCAGAAATTATTCTACCAACTTTTTTATCTACCTTTGTCAGGATAGCAATTTTAACCGAGCTTTCCAGCTTTCACGATTGAAATAATATATATTTCTTTTAATGTTATCCCAAGAAAACCCATAGAGTATCAGCACAATGTTCAACAGGTTGTGCATATGTTTTATCAGTTATGTAAGATGTAAGAAATTGCACCCTTTGCCTGTGTGAAATCCAAATGGTTCCATATTAATTTAATGACAATTGATTTTTAACAGAAAAACAGATTAAAAGAATGATAAATGCTTTAGAGTCAAAAGCCTAGCAGACAAGACTTCGTTTGATATTTGTTTACTTGCTTGCCTTTTAAAATCGAGATGATTCATTTCTGCTGACTTACAGAGCTTTATTTTCTCAGTGTACCTATTTACAAGAAAGTCCCTACTGTCTTTCAGTAGTCTAGAAATGTGAAGTAATGCACATATTCTCTTAATCATCTTCAATGACTTCACTCATTATGTAGTATATCTAGAGAAATACTGTAAACCCTGAAAAACGTAGGCATTAATCTTACTGACTCCAGTGATGATAATTTATATTTAGAAATCATGAATTCAATCCATGTATTTTGTGGCAAAACCCCTCACAAACAGAGGGCATATGCACCACTGAAGAGAAAAGGTAAGTTGAAGTTCGGTACATCAGATTTGGATATAGAATTAAGAAATACGAAAGATCTAGGTTGGAAAAAAAAATTTTAAAAATTAGTTTTTTACTGAAGTTAAAGTTGGGAGTTTATTACAATTCTTCCTCAGAGCAAAATACATTTTAATCTGCTAATTTAGTTGGGTGTCTGAGCAATGGAGCCTGGTAATTTCTTTCCTAAATGTATGTCAATTTTCAAATATGCATCCAGGTCTTCTTATTAGGTTTTGATCCTTTTATTTTGGGCCATAAAGTTCCATGCCACTGCAGTCTGATATCTCAAAGAAAATATGCAAAGTTATATTGGCATTGCTACTGTTTTCAAATATTTTGCAGATAAGCTTAGGTTTAATATTTGATACAATAAATATAAAGACAACTCCAGACATCATAAAAGAAACTTTTATATATAAAATAATCAGACTATAAATAGCCTATCACTTTTTTAGGTAGATACTGATTTAAGCAGTAAGTAAACTACATATTTTTAATAAAAAGGTACTTCAGCCTAGATAGCTTTGTGTCTTATTCAAATTCAGTAAGAAGCTGTAAGAAAGGAAACAGCCATCCATGATTTCTTGATCACAGCCCACAAAAGAATACATCAGTTTATTTTGATTTTAAAATAGTATTGGAGAGTTTTTCTCTGACAAGGCTCATTTAGACAGTAAATGCTGGTCTGCATTTATTACTGTAGGAAAGATTTCTGTGAGATATAGGTTAAAAACTAATAAATCCCTTTTTTGCTTAATGCAGCAACTGAGGATAATGAGGTTACAGAATTGCACTTTTACAATTGTTCCATTATTTTTTTTATATTTCTCAGAAATACAAACTCAAAATCCGCATACCCTAAACTATATGGGGTTTTATTCCCCAAAAGATTCCAGACATGCTTTGATAATATTCTATCAGTAATAACAAATACATAATAAAAACAGGTGCTAAAGAAAATTGTTCCTTCGAAAGATTATAAAATGTTATATAAAACTGAAAAATATGGTATGAATTGAGTAAAGACTTGGTTTCCGATATAAACTGGTTTTCTCTGTATGGAAAAGCACTTTTCAATTTGCATGTAAATGGACTTTGAGATGCATGAGCTGAATTCAGCAGTCCAGTCTGCTTAATTCATAATGGACTTCTACATACATTCCAAAAAAAGGACATCCCTCACCTACTGAATTCCTAAAAAAATTGACAAAATGAACAGGACAAAATGCTAGCAATAACCTGCATCTTGCTTATTGCCTAAGTAACTGAATGGACACATGACCTAAAATGTAATGAGTATTATTAAATGCAAAGCAAGCCGTACAGGTCAAAAAGAGAAATACTCAAGCAAATTGGCTAAATGACCTCAAGAAAAAGGTCAACTCATCAATCATTCACAACTAAATAAAAAAGATGGTTCACTAGGGGACTGTGCCTTAGCAGTTAAAAAAAAAAATAAAAAAATCAGAATTTAGAAAATGTGGAATAGAAAAAATACAGAAAAAAAACCAGTAATGCAAATCATCTGGACTATTGTAGGAAGGGATTATCACTTCCCTTTAAAAGAAAATTCAGGATTAAAGTGAGTTCAGAGATAGTGAAACCATGAGACTAGTTTAGGATTTAGAAAAACATCTCAGGAGTTAAAAAGCCATGATTACTTCAAAAAGGTGATGAATAAAACTTATTACACTGGAGGTATTTATATTTGTGAATAGTATATATAGACCAGAAGCTTCTGTTTTTCTTGCTGCAATGAACAGTGGGACAGTCAGTGAAATATTGAAATTAAAACCATTTTTTAAACTAGTAAATATTTATTCATAAGGTGCATAATTAATGCATGGAACTCATAATGTACTCTTGTTGCAAAAATAAAGGGAGATTCAAATGACTGAATAATCATTTGACTATCTTATTGAAAACATATCAAATAATGAATGTCATAACACATTTAGCACTAGCTACATTTTAACACTAACCAAAAGTACTAATTAGCAAAAAAAACCCATTTTAGCCTGTGTACATCATATTTTCATTCTGTCAGAACAGTTATAATGATCAGTAGCCTTCAAAAGTGTGATTTTCACAATACTCTCTTTTACTATTATATAAAAAGAATACACTTGCCAATGGTCTGTGTGGTTTTGAATAGTTTTAGAATTAATATCTTTTTCCAATTTTCCATTTTGTCCTTCAAATTTCGGATTATCTTTCACAAGTTAGAGATTTGCAAACTGCAATCTTTGCCTACAATAGGTTTATCCTGTACACGTTGACAGTTCACATTGATGGCATATTCTTTCTCACGAGGTATGCCAGCCTACTTTTAAAGAATCTGTGTGCCATCAAAGATGGACCAAAAATTTTAGTAAGATTACAGCACAATGGAAAAGTGCCCTGCAGGACAAAGGGGACCAATAGAGCTGGATGACCACTTCAAAGCATTTCACCCTCTTCAAAGCCAAGCAAACACGGCAGGACAACAGCACAGATAAATGTAACATTCTTGTCTGAGCTCAGCCATCCAAGTATACAGAAGATGGAAGCAAAGATGGACTACTCATCACAAGTATAGTGGGTGAAGAACTGCAGTTCAGGAAACCAAAGCTCATCTGGAGGTGAAATGAGTGAGAAGTTTGAACAAGCATGTTAGCAGGAAAAAGAAAACTCAGGAAAATGTGGGTCAAACCTTCAGCAGAAGAGGGAAATGAATGACAAAGGAAGCTGCATAGCCAGCAGGTAAAACAAGTTATTCCTCCTCTCTATTCTGTACTTCAGAGACCATGTCTAGAATACTGTGTCCATCTTTGGGATCTCCACTGCAAGCCACTGATGTCTAGCAAAAGGCCACCAAGACAGTCAGGGGACTGAGACACATGACATGAGAGTGACAGATCCTGTGCTCAGCCTTAGGAAGGAAAACTTAAAGGAGAATTCTGCTGCTGTCTTCAGCTACTTAATAAAAAAGAAGGAGCCAAACTCTTCTCCCAAGTGCACTGCAGTAGGTCAAGGGACAATGGGCATGAGTCATGACATGGGAAATTTGAACTGGATGCAAAGCACTAAAAAAATCACTGTGATGGTGGGCAAATATTGAAATAGTATTCTGTTGAGGTTATAAAATCTCCATCCTGGGAGATGTTAAAATAACTGACTAGGCAACTTGACCTGCAATGTTTCTGCATTGGGGTTTGGACCAGATGACCTTTAAGAGGTACCTTCCAATTATAAAGCATAATTTATTTTTATAAGAACTCAGTATGAGTAATGGAAGTTTTTAAATTAAACTGCACTTATCTCAGCCTGTACTTCAGAACTGTAAGAGAAAAAGAACTCTTACTAATGCTTACATACCCATGGAATATAGAGTTGCCTCCTACTTTGTTAGCAATGCTCCAATGAGAAATCATTAAAAAAAAGTTCCTGAAAACATGAAACCATACTTAATTTAATTTTTTTTAAGCATGCCATTCTAGGTACTATAGTAAACACTAATTCAAATTTTGGATGATTTTCTTCTTCCAAAAGACTGAAAAGGATTTAGGACAGAAATTATAAAAAATTTTTCTTTCTTTAGCCTCCTCGCATTTTTTAGAAATGTAGTTTCCGAGTGCTAAATCTCCTTGTAGTGCCAGAAAAGAAATTATGCTCTGATCAAAAATGCCAGATAAGAATATTTTATTTATTTAAATCTTTTTCTAACCATTGAAGTGGTTACATTTTTACAACACCATTTTTACATGTAAGGAAATACTGTACCTGTTTCATCATTATGGTGCAACTCCTAATATTTAAGATGGAGACCCCATGTTATTTTTTTTCCCATGAGATCATACATTCCTCTGTAGATAAAGGCATGCTTGAAATCATGAAAAAATAAAGACAGATAAAAACACTCCAGAAGTTTGTACAATAACGAGGATGCAGCAGGAGGGACAGAAGTTATTCATAAGCTCAGGGAGCTACTGTACATGCTACCATACTTATTCATGAAAGTACAAAAATAAGTATGCTACCATACTTACTCAAAGGAATAAAGCATAAAAGAAACATAAAGTAGTATATCTGTTTGTTTATTTTGCTAGGGTAAGATCTTCAGAAGTACTAGAGATTACCTGACTGAACTTGGAAATTTTTTTGTCTCTGTTTAATCTTTGCACAGTAGTGGATGGGATGATGAGGGGGAGACTGAAAAATAACTTGAAAATGTGGTGGAAGGAAGAAAATCAGTGGGAGGTATTATCAAGATACAATCTGTAACTGAGTCTTGCCATTGGAAGACTGAAATTACATGTATAAGAAAGCAAATGCAATTAAGTAAATGCTAAGTTTAAGAAAATATACCAGATGCTCAATAGATTTAAATGCTACATTTAATAAATATCTACTTGTATCAAAGCTACACATAACAATTAACCTTAAAGGAAAATACAACTACAAAATTTCTGCATCATCTACTACAGGATGCATCCTATCACTTAACTGGATACCAGCAGCAGCAGAACAGAACATGACAGATGTGACAGCACTGAAACTGGTAAAACTGATCATAAAATTAATGGATATGGGTATGCATATAAATATGATTTATTTGCAAGGACACAAAGAAACGTCAAAAGCCATACAAAAGCCAAGCCATACAACAGCCATCAAGTATATGAACAAGGATGATTCTGTCTTTGTGTCCATATTGCTAGAAAATTTAATAAAATGGTGTATACATACCTGCAAAACCTTAGTGTAATATCTCTGAAATTCACTTTATATAGTGAAAAAAAACCAGAAGTGCTTTTTAGGGGCGATTTTGGATAGGAATCTAGCTCATTAAGTGAGAGAAAGGTCTACGTTAGTGCACTCCTTAGGAGAATTATGCTTTCAAAGCAAACCTCCTGACTATCTTCACTTACATCATAAAGTGATCTTGGAATACTTAAATTGGTTCCTTTCAGATAAAGCTGAATCAAAGACATGCTCCAAGAGCATACTTAGTCTATCCCAACTGATGATGGCTCTTCAATATAAAACCAAATCACAGCTCCTCAGAAAGAAAGCTCCACTAATAAACAGTATGGATGCAGAGTTATCATTACTGTTTTACAGGCCTGTTTCTACTGCAACATTCTGTTTGCTAAAAGCAGTAATAGCTTGAATTTGCCCCTGAGAAAGTTTTCTTTCTCATTGTCTGCAGAAGATGCCCAAAAAGACTACTTAGCTAAGTGCCTGAAATTGCACACAAGCCTAGAGCCCCAAATCCACCAAAAGATTCCTATGGAAAAAAACCCAAACAATAAAAAGATAACAAGGAAAATACTTTCATAGCTTAGTAAACTGTTGAAGCATAGTAATGAGGGATGTAACCGAGCAGTCAGCTTCCAAAATGTGGAGAAGTTCCTGGTAAGATTCCAAAGGAGTATGTGCTAGCCCGTGCTCTTTGTTATAGTTAAAAAGAGTGATAGCATGATAGATTAAATTCATTATTGGTAAATGCACAGTAATACATATGAGGAAAAATAACCCATCAATCCTAATTATACCAGTGTACTATACAGGATGACTAAAACTCTTCAAAAAAAAGAGTTTTTGAAGCCCTTGCAGTTATCTGAAAATGCAGGCACAGTATTTGGTGACAATGAGAAATGCAAATAAAATGGTTGCAGTTATTCCTAAACATTAAATACTGGTCATAAAACTTCATTATTGCAAATCCACCATGGCAAACGCTAGGTTGCTGCAAAATTTTGTAGTCATATGACTTGAGTGTTTAAAAGAAGTTGAGAAGATAAAGAAAAGTGCAGCAAGGATTATCAGAAGCACAGAATATTTTTTCATAGGAGAAAGAATTAGGTAGTCTAGAACTGTTCTGTTTGGAAAAACTGATTACTGCACAGGATACATTAAAAATCATTAACAGTACAGGTGGAGTAAATACGTAACAATACTTCAACCCTTTTAATAATATGAGAACATATAGCCTGGCATAAATCTAAAATGAAAGGAAGCATTTTTTCATAAAATGCATAATGAAACATAAATGTCCATTCAGTCCATTCAATGCAAAACTTTGAATTCAACTTCTCAGTTAGGAAGCTGCTAAGCCACTGATAGCTGGAAACCAGAAGGATCTACCAGGGAAAGAAACAGAAGAAATATTTACCCTGTTGATCATAAGTTTTCTTAAGTGTTTCATCCCAATCACTGTTAGAAATGAGACAAACAGACCTCTGAATGAGTGTGACAGTACCTTGCTCCTATGAATAACAAGATTAAAAAATTTCCTGGGCTGTGAATTGAAAAAACAGTATGATGACTGCAATCTGAAATCTACTTTGGGTAACAACAACGAATCTACAGTTTTAATATTCACTGAGTTCCAGTGTAATCTTTTTTGTTCTCATTCAGGGCTCAGCTTGTGCTCATTAACATGAATAGGATGCTTTATATCGGCTTCTGTAGCAAGCCTGAAATTCAGTTTGAAGTGAAATGTATAACTGTCAGTCAAATATATGAGCTGGATATGAAAAGTGAAACAAGTCAGTTCTTTCTCCATGTAATTTAGTAGTACAAATAAAACTGATTCTGCTCCTGCAACTACGCAAATGACATCTAGTTACATGTCAAAGGAACTTTAAAGATATACTAAAAAAGTGAGTGTATCAAAAGACTACGAAGGAAATATTTACCTCTCTCCATAACAGAAAACAGAAGCATCACTTCACTACCATACATACAAAACGTAGCAAAACTGCTAAGGAAAAAATTATGGAGAAAATAATGGAGGAATCAATGGTACTGGAATACAGAATTGACTGAAAAGTTAATTAACAGTAATAATAATTACTTTTTTTTTTTCATTTGCAGAAGAAAGCCTGTCATAAGTATTGCAGAGGTAGACGTAAGTTTGTCAACTATTTTGACCACTAAGAATAGCCCTATTTTAAAATAAATAAAGCCTGTTTTGTAACAAGTAGTAAGACTTTTTAAAAAACAATGTGACATTGCTTAAGGGGAAAATTGAGGCATGTCACTTAAACCTCTCTCACTTGGTATTGAAGATGGTATTCACTACATTTTCACTCACTGCAATATGAACTAAGTCTTGTGCTGCACAGCTGCATTTATCAGAGAAAGGCATTAGAAGCATCCCTACAATGCATACTCTCATTTCAAGATATTTTTTTGCATTGCTACTTCATAACTTTCTTATGGAAGTAAATGGACTTGTGTATTATGAATAGTAGAGTGCTATCTTCCTGCAATTACTAATTTCTGCAACCCAATACTTTTAAAAATCCTTTCTCCTTTCTTAATATGCATTCCTTGGCTGTTTTTAATCTCATTAAAAGCATTCTGGCCTGCTGGGGTTTTATTTTCAAACATACATTTTCAAATTAATTATAGGGAGAGTATAAAATGAATGATATATGCACGATTTTGAGGTGCCACTATTTAAGCCTTCTCTTTGAATTGTATAATTCTCTATATTATTGACATTATTATTATTATGCAACTATATCTAAATCTATTGGTTTAATGTCTGAATAAATTATTAGACTTGTACTTTAAACTTTTTCCAAGTTGTATGAGAAGTGTTTTGTATTGAAGAAACTGATAGCTACTTCAGGAAAACTGCTTTTAAAAAGTGGGATGCAAAATATTTTCCTAGTATAGATCTGCTTTCTTACTCTCAATCACCAGTCAACAAGACCAGCTTCCACTTAGAAGTTCAATTCTTAGGGCAGGATTTCCTCTGT
The DNA here is from genome assembly GCF_036169615.1 of Heliangelus exortis. Taxonomy (NCBI): domain Eukaryota; kingdom Metazoa; phylum Chordata; class Aves; order Apodiformes; family Trochilidae; genus Heliangelus; species Heliangelus exortis. The sequence goes on from NC_092424.1 coordinate 46,566,676, forward strand.
AGTTTCAGAAAGAGATACTGAGCAGAACGGAGAAAAAAAACAAATACGAAATGAAGTATAAAAAAAGTTTTGTGACTTAAAATTAATTAATCAAAAAGTTTTTAGCCAAGTGATATACAGTTCTGACATTGACTGCAATGCATCTCTTCAGCTTCTGGACTATCTTGTAGCAATTACTGAGACAATATTTATTGCCATATAACAGATCTAGCTAATCACTAAAAATATTTGAATACTATCATAAAGAGGTTAATTAATCTGTGTGGTTTTACACTTCAGTATTTTTTTCTGGCAACAAAATACTTTTCGACACAACTGGGTGACATGACTTGCTTTCGTTCAATTTAATTGTAGTAATATAAAATTAATAAAATCCAAGGAATCATAAATATGTCCTGTAAAAATTAAAAAACTAGTAAAAAAAAAAAAACAACTATAATTTTTTTCAGTTTGTGGGTTTAGATTCCATTCCTTCTTATTCCTGACATGGTCCTAAATATCACTTGCCAATGGAATGCTTCCATAAGATATTCTTACTGGAGCAGCTGTAGGTTACCCAGCAACCAGTTCACATCAGTACTGTTGGGTGTTCTGTCAAGAGCAAGATATCAGGTTTTTTGCTGTTGTCTCTTTCTTTCCTTCTTTTAAACTCTTTTGAAGGGAATATTGCTGTTCCATAGTCATAATGCAGAAGCTACAGATACTACACATGAAGTATGAAATAGTTGGGTTGATAAAAGATTGTGTTCAATTACAGACAAAACGATAGTTCAGTTATACAAATGCTGAGTGCTTAAAAGCAAATAAATCAAGAGAAAAAAAATATTTCTAGTACAATGTTTTTTGTATCCCCTTCTATTGGCAACAAAAAGAAACCCTGAAGAACAGAAAAAATACAGTGCACATAACAAGTGATCCTTTTATTTTCAAAACACTTTGAGAAAACCATACTTAACGGAGCCATAAACAAAACTATCATAATCACAGAATGGTTTCAGTTGGAAGAGACCTTAAAGATCATCTATCTCCAACTCCCCTGCATGAGCACAGACACATCCCATGAGACCCAGCTGCTCAAAGCCCCATCCAACCTGGACTTGTACATTTCCAGGGAGGGAGCAGCCACAATTTCCCAGGGCAAACTGCCAGCGTCTCACCACCCTCTCACTAAATAATGTCTTCCTAATGTCTCATCAAATCTACCCTCTATCAGTTAGAAACTGTTTCCCTTCATCCTATCAATACATGCCTTTGTAAGAAGCCTTTCCTGTAGGCCCCTGTCAGGTACTGGAAGGTTGCTTTAAAGTCTCCTTGGAGCCTTCTCATCTCCAGGATGAACAACCCCAACTCTCTCAGCCTGGCCTCATAGGAAAGGTGCTCCAACCCTCTTTGTATCATCCAACCTCTTTGTATCATCTTTGTATCATCCAACCCTCTTTGATCATCTTTGTAGCCCTCCTCTGGACTTGCTCCAAGAGCTCCATGTCCTTCCTGTGTTGCAGAGCCCAGACCTGGACACAGTACTGAAGGCTGTCCTCAATCCATTCTCCACCCAACCTATAACTGTGCTCAGGATTGCTCCAGGAATAACAATTTTGGTATATAACCCTTTGATAAGCCTTTCAAGTGGCTGCTGCCATACAATTTGGAAGTTTATTCCAGATTTTCTGACTATATTTCTAATCACAATTCATACCCATATATTTATTCTGAGTAGCCATGTTTCCTTCTCAAATTTTGTTAGCTTCTCAGCTAAATATGCCATGCTCTTTAAAAATTTTTTCATTCTCCTTGTCATCCTTTGTGAATCCCATGCAGGATTTTTCATAAGGTTTTTCAAGTTGCACACATGGCCATATTAAGGGAAATTTCTCATTTATATTATGACAAATGAGAAACTGCAGCTAGGTAAAATGATCAGTTCTGCTTTTTGTTAGATTATGTTCAGTGGCCTGAGCCTATTATGTACAGTGACTGAGCTATGAATCGGATTACCCAATCACTTTTGGGATACCTAAGTGTTTGGTGTATAACCTAGATGACTTTAATGTGCTGATCAACTGGAAAATCAAACAAAAGATTACACCAACACTTCCTATACAAAAGCATACAAAAGACATGTTAGATGCGATCAAAGGAGGTAAAAAGCTTTTGAAGAACACCTCCTGAACAATTTTGTTAGTGGAGAGAACAGAAATAAAGGTACTAAATACAGTCAAGGCCTACACAGAACATAGTTTCAAGAGATGACTGAAACATTCTAGCTGCCTGACACAGATGATGAGGCGAGGACCCACTTCCTCTGCTCCCTCCCTGTCTCTGCATCTGGATATGCAGTACCTGTCTTTCTGCTTGCTCCAGTGTTTTCCCATTCCCTCACTGATCATTTTAGCTCAGGAAACCAGAAGAATACTACATCCACTTTTAGTTTAGAGAGCAGTAGGATTTAGCAAGGGAAGCAGTGGGAGCCAGCAGGGGAAAATTATCATTTTAGCATCAGCAGCACTTTCATTGACCAAATAATTTCCTGAAGGACTAGGTATCATGGCTTATCCAGAGAAGTTCTTAAGTCAGGGCCTCGTTGAAAGCAGTAGTTTTGATTCTAAATGAGAGGTTTGTGCACTACTGGATCATCCATAATTCATGAAATGTCAGAATCCCTACCAAATCACTTTAAGTGTCATCCCAAAAGGTTCCTACGTATTGCCACCAAAGCTACCACACAGCCAAAACACACTAGAAAAGTCTTGTTTTTTAAAACAATTGATAATGAAAGAAATATAGCAACTTAAGCAACATATCCTTGCATGGTATAAATGTGACATTTATTTCAGAAGAATCAGGGATAAAAGCTTACTCCTCAGTTGCAAGGTTATGAACAAATCTATAAGACCGTGTGAAACAAGCACCAATAGAACCCTTAGACTAATTTCTTATTATTATTTTAGCACTCCACATCTAATCTTTATTATTTCTAACACCAAGATCTCTCAAAAACTGGTATATCCAACAAAATTATGAACTTATGCATCAATGTTATCAAACCATCCGGCAGTGAGTTGTTTCACTGTGCATAATTTTTTTAAAAATATTTTCTTCGTATTATTGTTGTTACTGTTTTGTTTCAATTATTAACTTCTTTGTATCTCAACCCACAAGTCTTTTTACCTCTACCTTTCTGATTCTCTCTCTGCCATCCTCTCAGAGGCACGGGAAGACAGAGCCATCAGCTGCATGGTATGTATGTGGCTGCCTGCTGGGTTAAAACCTCAACAGTCCTTTTTGTCCTCGGCAGACATCCTCAGAGCTTTCTGAATCAAATATACAGTGATCCCTTCACACCAACTGAATCTACAAAAAGAAAATTGTTTCTCAAATGTTCCTTAATGAAGCCAGGTTATGTGTTATACGCATAGTACTATCCTCAGTCTAGTGCTTATTTATGGACAAATTAATCTAAGGATTTCTGATGTGACGCTATTGGCTCATGTAACAGAATGTTTCAAATAAATCTGTAATGAGTATTAATACATAAAATGAAAACTGCCCTGCCCTCAAAGTTTCATTGCTAAAAGATCAGACTTCATTTGACTTATATATATGCTGCTAATGTTTCCTGGTAGGAAAGAAAGAAAGAAAAAAAGAAAAGAAGAAAAAAAAAAAAAAAACAAAACAAAACAAAACAAAAAACTAGTAAATTATTTTTATCAGTCTCCTTTCAAGGCAGATTTAAAATCAGCAGTCTTTGGGGGTGATAACAATAAGATTTGTGACAGAGGTCAATAATACTATGACAACTTAAAGAAACTTCATCAGTTTTCTCAATATGCATTATGGCACTGCTAGCAAGGCAAACAGCAGCGTGTTTATTTTTCTAACATTCCATCCACTTGCCCGAAAAACAGGTTGCAACATGGCTGTCACAAAGGGAAAAGTCAGAATATTTTGAAACAGTTGCATTTTATCCAGTGCAAGTATGAGCAAAAAGGCAGCATTCTTACCCTTTAGACTAAGTCTATTAAAGGAATGCTAAAGAGAGCAGAGCATGCTGATCATCTGGAGAATTCAGAACTTAAAGTGATTAATTAGACCTTATTTTGTCTCGAGCAGATTTACTAAGCTTTTTTCAACTTAGCCCCATTGTTTGTAATTGCCAAAATCACACCTCCATTGGCTGGTCTTAGTTGCTTCATGCATGAACAGCAATCTGATTGAGCACTCTTGTTAGGATTTCATTCGTCATTGTAATTAGCCATAATCATAGCCTTCCTGGGTGCATGAGAATGTGCAAACGACCGATTCACAACCTCAACCTATTTGAATATGAATCTTCTCAGTAAGTAGCAATAAAATAGTGGAAACAAAGCAGTTTCTCTAGGGAATTTTGTAAAGCATCCCTGTCTCTAACTCTCTCTAACTCTCCCCCCCTCCGCCCCCCCATTAAAAAATGTTCCCTTTTTAGTATCTGAATTCTGTTTGCTAAAACAAGGCTTGCTTAATGAAGACAATGGCTTATTATTTCTTTAAGTGGCACAGCAGGGCCCAAGTATTACAGGCCCAGCTCTTTCAGCCTCTGCCAAGGACACGGGGAACAAAGGGGCAGGCAGCAACGCCGGGCAAACAGACCGCAACTCACACTGCACTTTGTGAGCGCTTTTCCTCAGAGACAGGCAGACACACACAGGTCTCGGGGTCTTTTTCTCCTCGTTGCTGTAAGTGACTCACACAGTGAAAAAAAAAAAAAAAAAAAAAAAAAAAAAAAAAAAAAAAACAAAACAACCCCAAAAATACCACAAAAACCGGGAGAAGTGGAGGAGGGGTGGCAAGGCCAGGCCCACCGCAAACGCATTCGTAGTGAGCCACCTAATGGCGGCAAAATGGCCGCTGCGCCTCAGTCCCATTCAGAAGTTGCTGGGTGACCGCCAAGTTTAGTCTCTGCCAGAGCAGAGAAATAGGTGGGGAAACATGAATTTTGATGACCGCAGCTCTGGCAAGACGCTCTAGTTAATTTTTCAATACGCCTAGCAATATTTCCCTAAGAAGTCTCAGAGGTGCGTTAAATGTATAAAGAATTATTAGTTAAGTTGCCACACACCTCTAGGCTGGAATGGAATCGTGACTTGTATGAGCCCCAAAACACCCTTTCTTGAATAATTAATATTAATTTATTTTTTGTTTACTGAGGAAATAATATGTGAGTACAGCCTGGGATATCTTAGCATATAGACTTGCAGCTTTGGTAATACATTTATTTTTGAAATTATATTCAATGCAATGTGCTAAATTAATTCATTTTCTCAATACAATTTCTTATTTCTAGATTTTTCAGCTTAATAGCATAGCCATGCAATAACATCTAATTCACACAAATACTTTATTCAGCAACCAGTTTAATTAATAAGTAAATGTTAATTATACTAATAAGCTACAGAGTGAAAAATTAAGCAGAAAGTCCCTTCATATAACAGTGTAATAAAATCCACAGTATTAAACTTAATTTCAATGGAAGATAAAGATACAACAATGAACAATGGTTTTTTATGTATAGGTCTCTAGCCATGTAGCAGAAATAGAAGATCTAAGTGCTTCACATTTATGGTCTTGAGTCACCAATTGTTAATTTTAATTAACACATTTTTTCACCTTCATACGACTAAGCCCAACACAGTAATGAAAAAAAAAAACACTGGAAAGCTCAAGATTTCTTGTAACTTCTAGGTTACATACAAAATGATTTTGTAGATTGAACTTCACTACCTTGATAAATCTTGCTAAATGTTGGGATGAGAGGGTTGAAACTTCTACCATTTCTAAAGAAAACACTTATTTCTGTGCTGAGCTATGCTCTCAGGGACACTGGTGAATTCTGTGGTCAGACGATCCTAAAGAAACTGTGGCATGAAAGATGAAAATTAAATGGTGCTAAATGTTGCTGTGCCATACTAGCTCAAAATAGTTCCATAGCAACCATTTCCCTGTCAACTCTTCCAGTCCATGCTGAAGAAACTTTGCAAGATGCTGAAAAAACAGTAGTTTTAATTATAATAGCAAATACGTTTTAAGTAGTAATGTTCATCAAGCTTCATGAGGGCATGGAGCAACATAGAGTTTTATGTCCTCTTAGTCTTCTCCATTACCTTAGAACAAACAGAAATCAGGAAAGTAAATAGGGCAGATTGAAAGTTTTGTGATAGTAGCTGCTGCTGTTGAAGTTACTCTCCTATTTCATCCCTTTGGGTACATCTCAGTATGTTGCCTGCTGCTGCAAACACTCTTGTTAACAGTATTTCTATTCTGAAATCTTCATTAAAAGTCTAAAACAAAGATTGCAAGACCATCTCCTGCTCCTCAGTAAACAACCATGCTGAATAATCCACATACCTGAATACATAAAACATTTAGCAGCAGAGACAGGACATTCTGAAAGCGTTACTACTTTCTCTGGGTTCAGTTTTTCTGGTCAGTTGGAACGAGAGTTCCAGACACTTCAGTAACTTTTGGCAAAGGAGAAGGTGAAAGAGATTCTTCTCAGTACTGTGAGATTTATGTCACTCTTTACTATTTAATTTAGATTTTAGGACTTCATCATCCATAACTGACTTATGTTTTGAGTAATCACTAGAGAAAAAAAACACTTTAAATTCTTTATACCTGTATGTATTAGAATACAGTCCATTGAAACTGATAGGTTAAAAATGGAAGAAAATATTCACAGTGAGAAATCTGACTTGAAGAGGAGTCCAGTAGAAAAAGAACCAAAACAAACAAACAAACAGGGTTTAGTTTGTTTTCAAATGGAAGAGATTAGAAAGGTCTGTCTGGAAGCAACATATTTGAGGTTAATTAAAAAATTGTTTTCTTTTACTGAAATAGTATGCTTTGATTCTAAGCAATTTTAAAACATTTAATTCAAAAATTTGAAAAACAGTTTTTAAAGCCTTTCAATTAGAGCCTTCATAAAAATTGTGTAGGTCAGCAGGAGCTGCATTTTGAACAGACAAAAGAAATAAAATTAAGTAATCTGAACAGTCAAGTCTTAGACTAAAATTACCAGCTTCTAATTAATAACTAAATCATTAAAATAATTATGAGTGTTAGGTTAGAGTCAGAAATCTCATCTGAAATCTTCCCCTGTGACCTTTCTCTTTATCTGGAAGACAGGTTTAATGGCATAAACTGTGTAAATAAACTGATGAACACTGATGAGTTGATCTGATAGTCTAATGAGAGCACAACAAAAAAAATCACAGATTAGAAAGATATAAACCAATATACTCTTCATGCATTGTTTCTAGAGACCACTGATTTGATATTTTATATTTTTCAATTTTATCCATGTGTGAAATGGATTCAAGATGTCTGCACTCTCTTCCTCTACTGCTTCTTTCTAAATACTGCCATGGCTCACCAGTGCAAATTTCTATGGTTTCTGTAATGACCTGATTAAAAATAAAATTAAGAGCAAAAAGCCCAAAACCAAAACAACAAAAACCACCAAACCACCACAAACATATTTTTACTGTTATTAAGGTCTACCATTTTAGAGACCTGATTAATAGAATGAAACCTAAGTAACTGAGAGAGCATTCAACTGTGGCATAGGACATGAAGAAACAGATGGAACATTTAAATCTGTTTTTGATGCAACAGCAAGTGTTCATGTAGCTCTATCCCAAGTGAACTATCCATCCTGCATATCAGATGAAGTGAGATCCTAAGGGAAAAATATATGATTCTGTAGTTAAAGAGCATAATAATAAATCAAAATATTGTTTTTGTTGATTGTGATTTATGTAGTTTCCTAGTTTGTTAAAAAAACAAATGAAAATTTAAGATATATTTGGCCTCATACCAACACCAAGAACATTCATCAGCAGGGACAGAATGCGTAGTGCAAAAATGTGACCATTTCCACATTAATAAGGGTATGTTGATCATTGTCCCTGGGTATATAAGAACAGAACAGCATCCAAACACAGAAATTTCCCCAGATATGCAGAGGTACCATGAGAGCACAGAGACTCAAAAATCCTGAACACTACCATAACCTTCCCCTAGTCTTTCTCACCCAGAATCTCCAGTTGAAGAAGTCTGTTTTTAACAGCACAAGTTATTCTTGCAAACAACACTACGAGCAAGTGACCAAAATGTTACCAGCCTAGATAAATATGCTCAAGTATCATTCTTAAAGAGCAGCTGGATTTATATTGGTTATTTTGGTTTAGCCTTTGTAGAGGAACGAACTGCCACCAGTGCCACTAGATCCAGAAGACTGGAAGGATTTTTTCATCCCATGGATTAGATATGGTCTGCTTGTCCATCACCCTATCTTTGAGGCTTTCCAAACATTCCTATAGTTGCGTATTTTCTTTAGTTCATGTTTGAAAACTCATCTTTAGACTGATTGTTCTAAATTAACAAAAAGGAATCAAATGTTAATAGGAGGAAAGAACATACAGGTCTTAAAGCACTTGAAGACAGTAAAACAGTAAACATAATTAATAGGGAAACGGGAGGTTGATAAAATCAGTCTTTTGTTTCTTAAACTACAAAATGTCATACTGCCTTTCTGATATTATTGGAATCTTCATATGAGCAAAATCATCCATGTATACAAGACTTCTCTGGAGCAGATCCCCCATTAGAAACCCTTCAGTTTCCTATACTTTTATATAAAAGAAAGCAAGGTAAGATCTGGTGTTAGATTTTTAGCTTTTCAGATTTCTACATTCACATATATTTTAAAAAGATAGCTTCTTTCTGTCTGTTTCAAGTTCTTTTCATTTATTTGAAATATTTTTTCAGTCTTAATAGTTTATGTACTTGCTTGGAATATTTTCTTCTCTTTTTTATTGAGTGAACTTTAATTTCATAAGGTTATTTCACATCTTTTGCCTTCTGATGCTTATTATTAAAAAAAAAAAGTTTCTAAACTGCATTATTAAACCCTCATTACTGCAACAGCAGCAAGCAATTCCAGGATGTGTAGTTTATTTGTGTATGTACATGTGTATGTACATTTATGCACACACTTGGGTGCACATTCACACCCCCAGACCTTGGAGAAGATATTTTCATAGAAAAACCTAAAATTATTATTGACTTTCCTATAATATGTGGATTTTATATTTCCATTTTGCCTCCCAAAAAAACATAAAAGGCAAAGCCTAAGAACAATGAGTAACTGTATGGCAGTGTTTAAATTTAGAGGGACCATTAGGAACTTGAAGGGTAGGCAAACAGAGATATCATGATACTGAACAGGGAGAACTGCAAAGCCCTGCAGCTGGGATAGAGCATCCCTCTCCCTGTATTAGTACAGTTTGGAAACATTGGATGACAGTCCTGCTTCCATGAGGTTTATGGTGCTTGCCATGCTGAATAACAACCAGTGGTGCTCCTATATCAATAAAAGCCAATTACATCCTGGGCTGCACTAAAAAGAACATGGCCAGCAGGTAGAGGAACATTAATATTCTCCTTTAATAGACAACAGTGAGGCTATATGTGGAATACTATCTTCTTCACCACAGCTTAAGAAAGAAGTTGAGGAACAGGAGAGATGATTCAGTTGATGGTTACTGAGATGTTTACCATGTAAATTAATTATCATTCCATGTATTGTCTCTAGGGTCTGGTATTCAATAGCTCTGTATGAGATCTGTGAGGTATTTTATATTTTTCCTCATTTTTTTTTTTTCACTTAAAAAGAAAATAGATAAGCCTCTCTACTTGAGTCACTTTTAGAACCTAATGCTACATGACAGTCACTGTTAAGATTCTTCTACTTTCATTTAAATCACATGAAATCTAGAGGCCCAAAGCACTTTGTAAAATGTCAATAGACTAATCATAGTAATTTTAAATGTTTCTGGCTTTCCTGCATCAAGGAGAGATCTTCTTCAGTAAGCTACATCAATTTCAAAGTCTTCAAGAAGAATCAGACTGACACAAGTTTAGAGAGCAGCTGCAGTATGTTGACTGTAGGTAGGATCTAAAACTTGAAGGTTTTCTATATTTAGCACTTAGTTATGGTAAATTGGACATGAATACAAATCTCAGACATGGTATGAAGGCAATTGTAAATTTACCTGATATGGCTAGAAAGTGATAACAATTATATTCTGAATAAATATGTATGTACATATAAATACTGCACATAGGTAAATGTGATTTTAAGTTAAAGCAATGTTAATAATATAGTCGAACAGCTTAGGTCCAGTAACAGCATTTAAAGTTGTACCATTATTTCTGTGCCTCTACAGGCATAGGCCTGTAGAACATCTCTGTTTCAGAGGCATAGGGAAGTCTTACTCATTAAGCAGTAGTATGTTTTGACATTTTTCAAAAGAAAGGTAATGCAGAAATACATAATGATAGGCTCATCCATCTAATTTTATAGAATGACAGAATATTTTGAAAATGTCCTCTGCAGAACATCTTGCTCAGCCCTTGGCCCCAAAAATAGATAACTGTTTTTCTACTGTCCAGTTGGAATTTCCCTTCTTGGAAATTGTGCCAGTCACCTCCTGTTTTGTTGTGCACCACTGAAAAGTGTCTGGCTCTGTCTTCTTCGTTAGGCACCTATTTAGGCATCATGAGACTGCAATTCCATATTCCTCAGCCTCCTCCTGCCCAGCCTAACTTAACCCAGTTCCTTCACTGCTTCTTCCTATGTCCCATATGTGCTGCATCCCCTTGGTCATCTTGGTGGCCTCCTTGTTAGACCCTCTCCACTATGTTGATATCTGTCTTCTGTTTCTGTGGGCTCAAAATCAAACACTGAATTCTAGATGCAGCCTCATGACTGTGAGGTAAAAGGGAATAATCCTTTCCCTGAGCTCCCTGACTGTATCTTGCCAATGTATTCTGAAAGAACCTGCAGGTTCGTTTCTGTATAAGTGCTACTGCTCTATCAGTTATTTTTCAACATCCCATTTAGTTTATTTTAAGCAAAAATAAATCTGTCAAGTTTTGGGCTTCAGAAATCAATCTCTGAGTCAATAAGAATAAACATAGTAAGACACATGTTAGAAAAAGAACAAACCCAATCCCCCACCAAAAAAAGAAATAATACAGAAATGCATATAGTCAGTGAGAAATATGATAAAATGCCAGACAAAATATTTGTGGAATCTGATAATTATCTGGGATCTTAGATCATAATTTAGAAAGCCAGGGACTTTGCTGAGAAAGTAAATACCATCTTTGTTATAGTTTTGAATATATAATGTAAAAACAAGATACAAACCCAAAGACTTCTTGCTTTATAGCTATAAAACTTAACAAATAAACTCTTGAATAAACTCACAAAGTAAACCAGATGGTGGGAGCTTGAAAGGACTACAGGGTGGCTGATGTGCTAGAAAACATTCACAGTGTGATTAATAGCATCAACCAGGCCAAAGACCTGATGACCAGGAAATATAATAACCTTCCAGAAATTACAGAACAATAGTTATTACATCTGTAGTTTGTTAAAATGTTGGGACCTTAAAAAATATAATAATACTCAGATGAAGATTTTATAGGATATAGATATAACACTTTTTGGTAAGGAGGAATGAATTACTAGAATTCTTGGAAGATCAATAAAATTACAGGTAACAAATATTTGCTGTTATAGGCTGCACTTGAATTAGGTCTTTCTTTAAAAAGTCATTAAAATGGCTTCATCATTTGTTATTAAAGAAGTAGTATATATTGGAAAATAGGTTAAGTATTTCTATGAGAAATACTTACTTAATACTTACTTAAACCCCCCTGGTTTAAAGTTAGAAATAAACAGGAGTAAAAATTCAGTTATAGTTAGTAGAAAATATTTGGCCCACTAAATCTATGATTTAGATAGATTGACTTAAATGGGAATTCGTGAAAAAGAACCTGACTATTTGGCAACTTTACCAACTAGGGCCACAAAGATGACCAGAGGGCTGGAGCACCTCTCCTATTAAGACAGGCTGAGAGAACCGGGGCTGTTCAACCTGGAGAAGAGAAGGATCCAGGGAGACCTTACAGAGGTCTTCCAGTACCTGAAAAGGGGCTACAAGAAAGCTGAAGGGAGAGTTTTCACAAGGGCATGTAGTGATGGAATGGTTTTAAGCTGGAAGAGGATAGCTTTCAGCTATATGTTAGGAAGAAATTCTTTCTTGTGGTGAGACATTGGAACAGGTTGCCAAGTGAGGCTGTGAATGCTTCATCCCTGGAAATGCTCAAGACCAGGTTGGATGGGGCTTTGAGCAACCAGGTCTAGTGGAAGGTGTGCCCTGCCCATGCAGGGGAGTTGGAGTTAGATGATTTTTAAGGTCTCTTCCAACCAGTGAAATTTCATATGTATGGTAGGGCATGGAAGACCTGAATCAAATGTCTCTCATATAAGGTCAGATCAGACATAACTACTTCTAAAATCCCTTTAGACATAAAAGACAGCAGGTTTCATCCAGATAATATTTTAGAGGCTCACCATATTAATTATCTAAAGATGAGAATGTGCATATAAGTGATTTCTTAGCTGATATGAAAATTATATTTTTTAAAAATAAAAACTGAAAAAAACATTCTAATGTGCTCATGCACATTATTCGCCATCTTACATAACCAATTACTAAGAAATTTAAATCATTATGATTTAAAAAAATTAAGTATCTTTTTCTAAATTTACAAGTAGGTACCTCATCTCACTAACACCATTCCTACAAGTATAAGCAAAAGTATCACTTTGGAAGGTTTGATCACAAGACATTAAATATATACTTAAATCTGTGAAGAACAAAGCTTTTTCATGTCACATTGAAAGCTATTTTACTGAACCAAGTTGTCAACAAGTTTCCAAAGAAGAGAATTTGGAATAATAATAATAATAATAAAAAGGTTAAAACTTAGGTCTTGCTGGTTTAGGAAGTTTTCATGACTCATAATCTGGATTATCTCTATTCAAGGACACATTTGCACCATAATAACACATGTAAAAAGCATTCCTGACATGAAAAAGTTCCTGCTGAACTGTCCTCATTATTTAATTCATATGAAGACAAAATCTTTACAAATAAGCAAGAGGAGACACAGATCAAAAGAACCAACAGGGATGAAAGTAAAATTACTATAAAACTAGGTATTAAACAGATGCTACTAAGTAGCAGAATAACAATGTGAGGACTGAGAATAGTACTAATTCTGTATCAGAACTCTGCAGCAGAGTAGATGTGAAAATGTATTCGATGTGAAAGGTTCATAGAGGCTATTGATGATCAAATGACACTGAAATGATGATGAATTAGTTTATGCTTTGTAAACAGTATGGGAAATTAAACGGAACTGGTAGAGAGAAATTTGCCCCATGCACATATAGTGGATAACAAAATTAAAGAGTAAAAAAATATAGTGTTTTATAACCAAACTGATGAGAATAGACATCCGCAGTATTACATTTCTGAAGTGGAGGCATTTGTTGAACGTGCTTTTATGTTTTGAGAATATACATTTTCAGTGGTAGTGAAATTACCTCTATTAATTTGTGTTAGAGAACTAAAGTGTGTTTTCTTACACATCTCACGTTCTCCTTTACACAACCTCCAATTTTTATAAAGCTGCATTATATGTTTAACATATCTCTTCAACAGAGTGAAAATGAAGATGCTTAAAATTTCTATTTAATTGTACCTACATTTTCATAATCTTTAGTCAGACAATAGCATATACAATACATGAATATCCAGTATATATGCTGGGTTTGAGATTGCATTCGAAGAACAGAAATAATTCATAATAGTGTTCCGTTTAACCTGCATTGCTCTGCTTTTCTTTAAGTGAAATAATGTTCAGAAAGTATACTTGTCTACATGAGTTAGGTCAGGATATCCATGGCTGCATAACACCAGATGATTGTGGAAAGCTACTAAGCCATTTTTTTCTTAGAGAAACTATAGATACACCACAGATAACTCTACATCAAAAAGCTCATACTTGTAGAGGATGAGTCTTCCTATTACTCACAAGTACTTTTTATTCTACATCTCTGTTTTTCAAGGCAAAATCTGACCCCAAATTTCACCTAAGACAACTATGTTTGCATCATTTCTATATTACTTTTCTTAAATTAAAATCGCACTGAGATTTATGCCAATTTTAATATGAAATAGTATTGAAAAATTAAGACTTGATAAGACAAAGTAGTTGAAGAAATTATTCAGTCTCTGAGCCTCAAAGTAAAATGGTCACAGTATCTGACTACCAGAAATAAAACCAAACACATATTGATTTTTATGTTGTCAATTCCATTTGTTTTGTCACTTCCAAGAGAACTCTGCAATATTTGGGTAAAAGGACAAAGGCTGACAACTAATGGAGAGAGAACAGGCCATCTATTAATTGGTATAGAGCTCAGAAATCACCTTCAAAGCAACAAAAAATTAATCAATGCTGTGTTTGTGACTCTGAACAAAAACTTTCTGACAAACAAGAAGTGGCACTTTTAAAGACAGATGTTTCTGCTTGCATCTTGAAGTGGAACAAGTCTTGGAACTTCTAGATGGCAATCGTAGCTAGGAAAAGCCTTTTCTGCCTGGAGCACAGGATAGTAAGTCTTCTGTGTTACCTACATGCTTTCTGAAAAGTTTCCATTCCTAAGGAGAGAGATAGCTGTTTAACTGAAGCAGGAGGAGCAATTTGGTATTGTCCTACATGTCAATCTACCAGTTTCTGAAGCTTTCAACATCACTTGTGTTCTCCAGGGTCCACAATAATCTGAATTGTCTTTATCCAAGTGCCCAACAAATCATTTTCATATAGCAGCAGTCGACCTTTCTTTTCAATCTACTCACTTTTCAGGAGTTACAATCAGTTGACTTTCAAGCTCGATGAGATGGCATATGCCCTGGTTTGAAGAACAGATGGAGGCTTGGGGGAAAATTGTTTCTGCAGGCTTGCTACAAGCAGCACTGCTCCATAAAAGTGAACCATTCGCACTAATTTCTCACATAAATTATACAGGCAGGGAGCACCAGCCCATTCAGCAGAAAATCTTTCATCTAGCTTTCAGAGGTCATTTAGTAAATTTAAATTAAAGCTATTTCTGATACATGGCTGGGTTTTCATTCCATACACTTTCAAGAGATGGCAATTTGCATCAAATAAAGGAATGGCTTTAATTGTGTATGCAGGGGGAAAGGAGCAGTAAATTAACTGCCACAATATTACTGGGTTTTAGAGTCCTGGCATAAGTTGCAACTATTAACTAGCCACAGAAGAATAAATAATTTAAATATGGCAGATCTTTACTATAGGAATAGGGTAGACTGTCAGTACTCTTTGCAATGCCCGTTTTAGACTCCAGCTGAACACCAGTCTCCAGATTTAGCACTGGTGTTGTTAAAAGAAAGATCTCAAGTCATTTGCAGAAAAATATTCCTTACTTTTTAAGGGAAAAATATTATTCAGCTGTTAAGCAAACGTATGTGTCATATTTTTAATAACTATGGTACTTTATCTGAGTATGGAGAAAAGAGACATTTCATTAGATTCTTAAATTATAAATGTGAGACAAATGGCAAAGACCACAGGACTGTAAAAAACCTAACTCTAGAAAGAATTACATTTCTGTGAGTCACAAGTGGTAAGAAAGAAGAGATTACACTGAGCAACCTTTAATACATAACGTGACATAATTGGGTGTTTCACCAGCTATTACCTTAAGCGTACAAATTAAAAACAACCAGTAAGAATGTTGTTAAGTAGAGTAATAATTTCCATTAAAAAATTGAATTTTATGGGATTTCATAGAGCAGTTTTTTTGCTACAGTGTTCTGAAATAACATTTTGAAATCATTCTATTTTAATCTCTAACATCAAAGATTTCTTGAAGATCTGCAAAACCATCTCCTTTTCAGATGTGAAAAATAACTCAACAGAAAACAGTAAAGCCATGAACGATTTGTAGATTAGTATGAAGAAGTAGTGAGCCAAGAGAAAAATGGATGTTACGCTGACATTGGCTACCTGAGTTTTTTATGACGTTTATGCATGCAGTTAATTGACACATATTATTAAGAAGTGATTTTCAGTTGAAACATTTTTAGTATAGTACTCTGGAAAAGGAAGATTTGAACAGACTATATTTTTTTTTTGGAATTAATGTTATTTAGTGGTGGGATCAAATCAATGCTAAAATTTCAAATGTAAGAAAGCCTTCCCATTCCTTTATGTACCATGGAGGCACCCAGCATTACTCAATAGCTTATAAAATGTTGCCTTGATTAAAGGACATATGCTTGGTACCTATTTCAGTCTGCAAAAAGATGGTGAGTCTTGACTAATTCACATAATATGCCAGTGTCAATATAATAACGACTTTTGAAGAAAAAACCATGCGTACCTATTCAGTATAAATATAAAATTAACCCATTATTAAATATATAAGTAATTAGATACAAGATACCACTTTGTAGATGCAAGAGAGAGATTTAAGTCTTCTGGTATCCAAAGGATGATAATAATTTCTATAACTTCAGTAAATCAAGAAATTATAATCTGCAGCTGATCAGATATGTGTTCCTGTGAGCATTATCAAGGTCTAAAAACCTAATAGAACAGCAGCAAGATTTATAAAATCGTTGGGAGAAAAAGGGGAGAAGATAATGGATAATATTGATCTATAGCAATTCGGATACCGTTCTAATGCAGTAAAAAGGAATTTTGGTGTTTTATTTGCTAGAAAACACTAGCACATTCATTCTCTAGCTCTTCTGTATGATTTCAGGTCATAGACTGGGTGTAAGTGTAGTACATATGCAATGTAGCTTAAAACATTTAAAGAAGTTTTCATTTAAATGAAAATGAGCCATTAAGATGAGGCTGGTTTTTAGTATGCATATAAGAAAGGAAACAAGAACAGACTTAGAGGCTGTTAAAAACTGCAGTCACAAGAAAAAAAACACGTGCACATCATTTTTGCTTGTAATTTTTACTTATTACTAAAAGTTTGATTCGTGATGATTTAAAAGTTATTGCTACATTTTTAGTTTAAAAGTGAATAATTCTTCCTTGCTACCATGTTGCATCTCAGCTTTGTTATATTACTATCCATGGAAAACTGAGGTTTTTCCTGTCCTTTAAAAACCAAAATTATTATTTTCCAAATTATTCCTTTATACTAAATATGCTAATATAATGTATTTTTTCCCAGAGGTAACATTTAAAATTTGTTTCTCCTAGACTTTATTCCTTTACCTCAACTTGTATTTCTAGTATCTCTAAATTATTATATATTATTTCTGTCTTAAGAAATTCTTACTTTCAGTTGTGTTCTCTTAAACCCACGCAGCAATTTTCTGTTATACCAACACAATTGTGTTGGACACAGGCCTAAAAAGGATCACTAAAATGGTTTAAAAAGAGGAGACCTCTGGGGAAGATAATCAGAAGTCTATTGCAGAAGAAAATTATGAACTATTTCTTAAAATATTAATGAAGATATTAAATAAAGTAGAAACTAACATCACTCTGTGCCTTACCTACTGTGCCTAAGCACAATACATGGTCACTCCTCTTTGTACATAATCTTGCAAAAGCAATTAATTCAGCTAAACATTTGTGGAGTATTTGCAAGTTTTCTTCAAGATGATAGTGTCACATCAAGGTTTTATTAAGAAGACACAAAACATAGTTAGGAAAGAATGGAAGCAGAATAAAGCTCTATTAAATAAATCTAAAAGAAAAGCATTTTTCATAGGCAGGTTGTTCTCTTTGTTTTCAGATATGAGGTTGCATTCCATGAGCAGCTCAACTAATCTAAGCAGTTCATTGCTTTTGAAAGTAAAAAGGTATTGAGATCTTTCAGCTCTGTCTTCATCACCGTACTCCATTACTCTTTCTCTCTCCATTACCAATGCACAGCCCCTGCCCTCATAAACCCTTTTCTTAAAAATCAAAGTTCACAGGACTGTAAACTTGTTGCTAATCTAGAAAAAAAAGCATGCACCTTTTTCCCTGAGTTTATGAGATTAATTTACTCACAGAGGGCTCTGATAAGCACCCATGACAGTGCCCCATATACCTTAGAATTACAGGGCAGAAGAGGTAAAGGTTGGACCTTCTTCTTCAGCAATAAGCCATTAAACCTACTTAACTTCTAGAATTATATCTCACCTCTATAAATTGCGAGACTTTAGTATAATGATGGGATCATTCTACAGTGTAAATTAGTTCCTTCCAACAATTTTTAGTTTGTTTGTGGATTTGTCCTTTGGGAAGCATTACCTAAGTTTACTTAATACTATACAGGGACTAACAGAGTAAGTGTCTATCCATGTGGTTTCATAGCAAGACAATGCCACAGAAATGAAGAATACTGAGAAACATGACTTGAAAGCTCTGTAAGTAAAAACTCATGTCCCAACTATATCAGTTAACATTAAAAAATATACTTTCTCTAGCTTTAAACCTATCTCTCAAGCAAGCAAAAAAAGGTTGCACTTCAAGGAAAAGGAAAAAAAATTAAACAGTTATATTAGGTAAATAAAAACCCTAAAACAAAGCCCAAAACCAAAACCATAAAAAACCCAAACCAAACAAAAAGGAAAAAAAAAAAAAAGATGTTTAGTGGTGCTAGCTATGGGAACCAGCTTAATCATAGCGGCTCAGAATTTTATATAAACTAATGTTAATAATTCAGAAATACTTTCTCGATTTCATCAACTTTCTTAGTCAAAAGTTTAATTGCATTCTGACCTTTTTTAATTCACTAATGTATATTTTAAAATGGAAGTCCTCTTCAGACCTGAACTATGAGCTTTCATTATTAGTAGCTTTGTATGAGATTGTGCAAAAGAATATCTTGCTACATTTTGAAATAAAATTGGAAAATACATAGGCTAAAAGAGAACTGCATAAGTAGTCCACATAAGCAGTCAAAGGGTTTTTAAGTATTTAAATACATTCTTTTTCCAAAAAGATAATGTTCTACTGATACCTAGTTCTAAATAAACAACAATTTATGTTCCAATCTTTCATATTTGATAAGCCACACCATTATTATTTATTCTCTGTTAGTAGACAAAAATAAATGCTTCAGATTTGGAAAGACCCTTGAACATTTGTTGAATAACTTAACCAAAGAAGTAGTTTATCTAGATCTCAAAAGCTATTACTTTATCAGAAAATATGAGTATTATATATTTGCAGGAATTTTAAGGCATCTGTATAGTTCTATTTAATGACCACTGAGGGAACATAAAAACAAACCAGGGATTTTAATTAGAGATTACAATATTATATTAAGCACATACCATTTAGCAGAGAATTTTCTGACTGCCAGTAGATCCTCTGAATGGGGATGAAAAGTCTGGAATTAATTTTGTATGGATTCTTTCACTTTAATTTTGATCAAAGCAAAAAAATTGTGTAGTGAGTTACAAAGACGGTGGGTTTCTTGCTACATACATAATAATCCAGTAATTCTTTATATTCATCTTTGGACAATGACAAGAGGACAACTTTTCTCTGTTTTGAATACAAATATTAGGAAAAACAAGCCAGGTCATCTTCTTTTACAAATAAAAATGATTACAGCTTCTACCTCGTGGTTATTTGTTTTGGTATTATCAGAGCTTTTTAATTCTTAATTTTTTTTTCCTCTGGATGGTATTCTTTAAAACCAGGTTCAGTATCCTGTTTCTGAATATAATGATTTCTAAGTTGTAAGCATATTTTACCTGTTAATGTTTTTTTGCACTAGGTCCAAAAAGTTTTGTTTGAACTTGCAATAATCATAGAATCATGGAACAGTTGGTGTTGGAAGGGACCCTAAAGATCATCTAGTTCTACCTCCTCTGCATGGGCAGGGATACTGCCCACTAGACCTTTTTCAAAGCCCCATCCAGTCTAGCCTTAAACATATCCAGAGAGGAAGCATCCAGAATTTCCCTGGGCAACCTGTTCCAGGGTCTTACCACCCTCACACTAAAGAATCTTTTTCTAATTTCTAATCTAAATCTGCCCTCTTTCAGTTTGAATACATTACCTTACATGATATCAGTACAGGTATACTGAAAATCTCTTCCCTTATAGAAAGTCTCTCCCCAGCTTTCTGTAGTCCCCTTCACGTACTGGAAGGTTCTCCCTGGAGCCTTCTCTTCTCCAGGCTGAACAACCACAACTTTCTCAGCCTGTCTTCACAGGAGAGGTGCTACAGTCCTCTGATCCTCTTCATGGCCCCCCTTTGGACACACTCCAAGAGCTCCCTGTCTCTCCTGTGTTGGGGAACCCAGCACTGAACACAGTATTTCAGGTGGGGTCTCGTGAAAGTGGAGTAGAGGGGGAGAATCACCTCCCTGGACCTGCTGGTCACGCTTTTTTTGATGCAGCCTTGGATACAGCTGGCTCTCTGGGCTGCAAGCATATATTGCTGGCTCATGTTGAGTTTCTCATCAACCAGCATGCTGAACTCCTTTTACTCAGGGCTGTTCGAAATCCATTCTCCCTCCAATCTGTAATTACGCTTGGGATTGCCCTGACCCAGGTGCAGGACCTTGCATGTGGCCGTATTGAAGTTCATGAGGTTGGCATGGATCCACCTCTCAAGCCTGTCCAGGTCCCTCTGGATGGCCTCCCTTCCCTCCAGCATGTCAACCACACCACACAGCTTGGTGTCTTACCAATCAGATAGCCAATCTTACAGGAGTATTCAAAGAGTTGCCTTTCTAAACTTAAAGACATATTCTGAGAATTCACATAGAAGACACATCTTGCTGTAGTGATCTTAGAGTGAGATCTAATTTGCTTTCGTCCTTTTTTAAAAAAGAGTCAACACACTGCACAGTCTGCACAGTTTCATCTTCTCTATGTATAGCATTAATTTTGAGTAAGAAAGCCTCTTTCTAAATTTAGTGTATTTTAGAAATAACTAAGCTAAATGAAAGCAACAGCAAAGTGCTACTGTTTCAGAATTAAATATTCAACACACTTAGTTATTCAGAAATAGTTCTGAATAGTTCCTGAAATTTAAATTTGTATCTTATATAGATCCACAGCCATAGTTATATGGAGTCAGCCTTTACAAGAAATTATTCATAGGTTTAAAATTAGAGATATGCAAAATTACGTGCATTTTGAGTATTTTTTTGGTACACAATTCATGGATATTGAAACATTTCAGTTTCTTCTAGGACAAAATGAATGCATTCTGTCTGCAGAATTACAATGAAATTCAAAGTCTTTAAAAAAAAAAAGTCTAACAACTATGGTTACGTTGTTCTGTTTCAGTAATTACAGAAAACAGTCAAACAAAAAGAAACAAATAAAAAAACAACTGTGTATTTTTCAGGAAAGAAGAAAATTCTGTGCTATTTTTTTTTTGTTAGAGTAAATCATGTTTCTGAGACCCTCCTGCATTTTCTCTCATGCACCACTAGATAGACAAACAAGAGTGAAATGAACCATGGTATCCTTTAGATCTAAACAGAGCAAAAAAGCCCTCTCACAATAAGACACTAATATAGTGCTATGACAGAAGGATTAAAATATCACTGTTACCATTTATTTTCTTTTATCCTTCCATTAGAATAATGATTCATGCAAATATAGTTCAGATGAGATTTCATAGAACATTTTTCCTAGGCATATTTTCTCATACTTTTTAATATAATTTTTATGTTTGAAAATATTTTTTTCAGTTTCGTGGGTAAAACATATTTCTAAAAAAATACTTATTTAATTAGATTTACAGATAAGTGCAATGAACTGATAAAAATTAGCCATTAGATATAAGTTGTAAATTTTTACTATTCACATGTTCCTAAAAGGACTGAGAAATATAGAACTTAATTTATGTGCGTCCTTAAACGTTAGCTAATGATGAACATTATCACCCTGTTGCAGCAGTGGGCAATCTCTAAGACTTTAGAAACTATCTAACGTAAAGTCTGAATTAGAAAACCCCCATTTGCCTGCTTCATCTATTTAAACTGCACATTAATCAATGATGGTTGCATGCCAAATTAAACAACAGCCTCAAGTAATTCTACTAACTCAGTATTGTTTTCTTGAGTGCCAGCCACAGAACTCTGTCTGAACCGGTTTGTGTCTAAATGAAGTAGTATGGAATAGGAGAAAATATATTGAATACTGCTACATGCTAATATAAGAATGGAATTGTTCATTTGTAGAAAGCAAATTAGCAAGAAGACATAGAATCACAGAATATTTCAAACTGGAAGTAACCCGTGTCACTGTCTAAAAATAAATTATAGGCCTGAAAGTGTTGTTCAGGCATTCCTTGAACTCTGCCTGGTGCAGTCACCACTTCTCTGGGAGCCTGTTCCAGTGACCAGCCACCCTCTCTGCAAGGAACCTTTTCCTAATGTCCCAGCTGAATTCTCCTTACACAGCTTCATTCTGTTTCCTCGTCCTATTTCAACCAAGCAGTTACTGTCATCATCTAGTGAAATGCTTGTCATTATGACAGAAGTATACGCATCAAATAGCAATTAAAATGAGGTGAACCGTCTGTACCTCTTGGTCTGATTTTGAGAAATTAGGTGTTATAATTCCTCTAGATAAAAACTAAATTCTGCATTTTTTTGCAGTTGTGTGCAAATCACCTTTGGGTCTGGTGACAAAAGACAAGAGTACAGACCTATGTTATAAACCTATGAGCTTCAGTCGAGGAAGGGCTTTTCTAGGCTTGCCTGAAGACTTGCCTGAGGTTGCACTGGAATATCATTCTTGATCATGGGTTAGGTCTTGTTGGATAGACATTCCTTTCACTGAAAGATCTGTTAATTGTTCCTTGTGCTGATTAAGCACTGCTATGGGCAAGAAAACACTAGCACAAATCTCTCTTCTGTACTTCAATAAACAAAAAAACTGCTTTAAAAATCTACTTACTAACACATTATATAGTGCCACTTACCACACTACAGGTCTAAATCCTGCTGGCTTCATTAGAAGTAGAATCAGCTGTATGATTACAGAACCCCACCTTTTTGTGCTGAATGAACGTATCTATACATCTAAAATTGGTAACATGTCCTTGACAACAATTTAAAACGTTCTACAAATCTGATATATTTTGCTCCTCCATATAATTTTCTTTACCTATCACTGGTTCCCGCAAAATCTTATTGTAGTTCAATAACAAAGAAAAATAAATAAATTACTGCTAACCAAAATAATTAAATAGTAGGAGTGGGTTAAAGATCAGCATTCATTTCTCAAATTAAATTTAAAAGTCTGCGATAGTTACTTAGAAGATTGGCAAGTTTTACAAATAACATCACCAAGCCTTTTAGAGAGAAACACAGCTGCATTAGAATGGAGTCATTAGGCAATACATTTATTTTGAAGCCAATTAACCTTTTGTCAGAGAAATGTCGGAGCTGTAATGGCTTCAGCAGTGGAGGTCAGCCTCTAACAGGGGCACGTATGACAGCGATTATGCTGTCTGACATATGCTGTAGACTGAGAGTACAGCTATGGGATGAGAGTCTGCCTTCGTTTGTATTCTGCTCTGCATTTTCAGGGAGCAGGCAATCTTGACCTATCCATTTAGGTAATTAAAGCTTCTATTTGGAAGTGTCCTGCAGGAAGGTGAAATCTGGGGGAGATAAATGGCTGCTGCTCACTGTATCCAGCCACTTCCATCATTTGATGGACTGCCTGAAACAGGAGGCATTGCCAGGTCCTCATAAAAACAGAGATGAATTGAGCAGGATACAATTCTCTAAGGCAAAGCAACTCTGTCATCATCCTTTTTGCAGCATATAATTTAATTGTTAGCCAAGGCAGACAGCTGACTCAGAGGTCTTTCTCTAATGGTTTCCCCACCATTGTCCATGAAATAAGAAATTATTTGTGTTTGTTTACTGGTAAGTCAGGTTTGCTTGACAATGAGAGATGTCACTTCAGGAAGCTCAGCAGGCTGTCACAGCTGTGCCATGACTTACCTTCCAAGCAATTTTGTTCCCTCTAGTATCATGGTCAAGGGCAATTGGGAAGTCTCCTCGGTCATAAAACTTGCGAAATGCTGTGGGCTGCGTTGGTCTTTCCTTAAATGCTCCTGCAAGTGGTGGCCCTCTTACCTTAAAAAAAAAAAAAGAAAACCAAACACAAAAAAACCATAGTTCAATGGTAATATATTTTTAGAAAAAGCCTAATTTACATGGCTCAAAATAGAAACAGATAAGAAACCAGAACACCAGTGTTCTCCCAAATTATAATTTGCTTTCTTCCACGTGTTATGTTGGAAGTGCACTTTTTCAATCATCTACAGGTTTTGTTAGCAGCTTTATTTTTGGTAACCAGTTTTAGATTATCCCATAAAACTTGTTTATACTTCAGAGTATCTATCTCCATTTCTGCAGCATTTTAAAACATGAATAAGACACTAAAAACATGTTCACATGATGTACCACTTCTTGGACAAATACACATTTCTGCTTGAGAAATATTTTTCTATTTTTTCCTTTATAGAAGTCATTTTATTTGGTTTCCATCTCATATAACTCTCTTCACTCTCCACTGTCTCACTCTGGCCATTACCTGATCTCCTTCACCCTATCCTTTCCTTTGAGGAAGAACATCCAGCCCTTCAGTATTGATGGCCAAAACACTGGAAGAAATTAAGGAAAGTCTTCTCTCAGACTTCTCTCTGCCTCTGTTGCTTTGGAGGAAGAAATTTAATTCAACTCTGCTTAGTTCCTTCTCTGAGTTATTGCTGGTCAGCATATTGCTTAGCCAGGTTGTCTGAACTACAATAAGATTCCAAAACGCTCATGCTGGAACTTTTTTTTTTCCAGCCAAACATAGTAGTAACAGCAACTAACAATTGGCATGAAGATAACAGAATTACAAGTACTTATTAAAAAAAATCTATTGTTTAAGCTAATTAACAAAGCTAATCTCAAATGTTAAAAGAGACCAAGAGAGCTAAACTAATCTCAAATGTCTTCAGAACTGATTCTTCCCTGAGAAACTTTTGCCATTTTTTGTTGTTATAGCTGTACACCTGGGTAAGAACTTCCTAAGATTCTCTGCAAATCTCTTTTTTCAAAAATGCCTTTATGAATTGCTACCTTTTATAACACAGAAAGTGTCATTTTCAAAAGAAGGTGAGAGTTTCAAGGATCAAAAATCGTACCCAGTATTTTCTATTGTTCTGTTTGCCTCTATGGCTTCAGTGACCCTTACATGAGTTTCTAGCAGTACAGACACTCAGCTTTCCATTGATCAGAATGCAAACTTACAGCACACTTTGCTTTCATTTGTGCTATTCTGTAATTTAACTGTGCAAACTACAGAGCTAAATATAACTTGCCACCTCAGAATTGACACAATTTTCCACTGACTGAGGTAGAGGGGTCCAGAAGTGATATGCCTACACTGTACTTTACTAGAAACTGCTTATATGAGGACTACTAAACTGTGACCTGTTGTATATTGCTGTCACATATAGACAAGGTCTAGTACACATACATTTGATATGCATAGCTATAGCTTTTCTTAGTATCTGCAGAATTGAGAGTAGTAGTCCAGGAAAAGCATTTCTAATCAATGTAAATAAATCTACACTTATTTTTCTGCAGAGGAACAATTTGTTCTGTGCCACTACTTTCACTTTTCTTTAATTTTTTTTTATTTTTTATTTCAGGCAAGCCTATGATTCACTGCTCATTTGAGGCTACTATAAAATCACCTACATCATTTTTGTACATTTTTCACACACATGACCTTCACACATCCTTCAAAACATTATTTTATGTAAGATATTAGGAGCCACTGTTCTATTACATTTTAAATTATTGATAAATAATATGTTGTCTTGATTACATAAGACACAATCCTACTCATTTCTTGCAGACTATCATCATTAGGGGCAGCAAATGCAATCCCAAATCTCATTTAAATGAAACCAAACATTTTCCTCTTCCCAGCTCATGTTAGTAAATTTGCTGTGGACCTTTTTTTACTGCACTTTTACAGATTTTCTACAAAACATACTTGTATTAATTTGACTTTTTCTTTTCTTTATTCAGGAACAAACAAAGAAGAAGGATTAAAATGATCCTAGTTATCAAATCCATTCCTATACTATTCCTCTAATATCCTTCTATTGTATCTACAAAGTCTTTGAAAATTTGATTAAAAATATGTTTATTTGCACCTTGCCTGCTAAATGGCTGTTATGCCTTATCCTTACTTCAGTTGTTAGAAACCACACCTTAAATAGAATGCCTAGTCTGATCTTCCACCTTCAAAAAAAGATATGGTAGAGTTAGAAAAGGTTCAGAGAAGGATAATGGCTGAAGGTATGGAGTAGCTTTTACAAGAAAAAAATAAACCATCAAATTATGACTAAGGAGGAATAAAATGAAGTTCTATAAAATCATTACTTCATGGAGAGGATGAATAAGGACAGATTTTCCACTGTCTCTTTCAATAAAAGTAAAGGGTATAAAAAAAAAAATCTAGTGACTGACAAGTTTGGAACAAACAAAAGTAGTTATGTATTCATACAGCAAGTCATAGATTCATAGAACTACTTGCCAGAAGTCAGTGCTGGGTATCCTAAAAGTTTCTGTACAATCAAGGTGACTGGAAAAGCTGATGAAAGAGAAATCCATTCAGGTTTACTAAATCTATGTTATCAGTGAATAGAAATACAATATTATCCTTTTTTTCACACAACACAGTCTGTCTGGTAGACCTCCTAGAATTATATTTATCCTCTCATGGCCACATCACATTGCCATCTCATAGTTATCCTTTGATTAACTGCCACAACAACTCTTTTCCAGTTGATGAGCTCTACACTAATAACAGAATTTCTTGTCATTAGTTTTAAGTGCATTATCTTCTATTCTGACCTGATATATTTAATTCCATTTCTATTACATCAGTTCTCAAGGGCTTCCACTTCCATCTGTGTGACACTGTGGTCTTCATCTGTTTTAATAACAGCTCCAAACATTATGTCACTTACAAATTTCATTATACAAACCCAATTCTTTTCTCAGTGTTACTAATGAAAATAATAAATATGGTTTGCCCTGAAGTACTTCTTAGGAAGTTTCATGAATAACTTTCATCTACTATCATGTCTCTCATATCCAAAGTACGTGTCACTACTGTCTCTATCTCAATATAGAGTTTCTTATCCTTCTTAAGGGTCTCCTTATTCTCGCACTGTATAACTATCGAAGTAATGAGTATAGCCACAGATGCAGCAATAGACAAAAGAGTTGAAAAGGGTCTAGAAGAAAGATGTTTTTCCCTTCCTCTTAAACATGTTTTTTGTGGTATCTATAGCCATAGAGACTTGTTAAATATCAGGATGAGAAACTCTGTCCAAAATGATGAAATGATCTAGACAGGAAAGAGCCTAAAATCTGCCTAGAAAAAAGAAATATCACCTCTTGGGAAAAGAGTGGAATTGTCCCTGTGCTAAAGAAATGATGCCTTGCATGACTTAAGAGTTTAAACTCTACATTTAAAGTTAAGAGTTTAAGCTCTAAGTTTATTACATAGTGGCAACTTGTTCCTTTTGTTTGCATCTGATAAAAGTAGATTTTGAGACATTTGCTACAGTGGCTGCATTGAGCTGATACTGTTTACCTTCTGCAAATAGTTTCCTTTCCTTCCTACGGTTATTACTAGAGACCATCACCATCCTATTTTGTACTCCAAATGCTGTTCTCTTATGCACACCTCTCTGGGTCATTCTAACCATGTCACTTCATCAGCATGCTCGAGAAAAAGTAAATGTGTATAGTTTACTTTCTCACCTTTTATAATTCCCAATCTATTTTGTTTTATAGATTTGTATTCCTATGCTTAGATTTTAAGTAGTGCTTTTTGAGACCAGGCTTCTTTATGTTTTCTATTTGCAGACTGTCACAGTGCAGAAATGCCAGTCATGAATTCAGACTAATTGCTACAAAAAGTAACAAATGAGCAAAAACTAAATTTTGGGACAGAGTATGCACAGTGAGTAGCTGTCTCAAAATATTTTGGTGAGTCAAGTTCTCCAGGAAACAAAGTAAATTTTTCTGCTTTTTGCTTTTCATACAGAGATACATTTCTCACAATAGAAAACTGTTAAACAGTCTTTCCTAACAGCAGAATGACCATTATTAACACCTCTTTTCCTCATGCAAGTTTAGCATTTCTCCTTATACGACTCATTAGGACCTTCCTACCCGCAATATGACAGTTTCTGAAGACATATCTGGTCCATAATTTCAGGGCAAAAATGAAAAAATCAGAGGAATAATACCTACTGTTCCTGCTGACAGTTGAAAAGATCTGATTTATCAAGCCACG
Organism: Heliangelus exortis; assembly: GCF_036169615.1. Taxonomy (NCBI): domain Eukaryota; kingdom Metazoa; phylum Chordata; class Aves; order Apodiformes; family Trochilidae; genus Heliangelus; species Heliangelus exortis. The sequence goes on from NC_092424.1 coordinate 46,594,987, forward strand.
TACATATCCCACGCTTCTCCAAATCTCAAAGAAATTTTATAGTTTTAACTTTTAGACTAATATGCTTCCACTGCCACTTAGGCAGCTGTTTAAAAAGGGAGGTTTTGTACAATACCTATAAGAGGTTTGTATTGAGTCTGGTATTGTTCAGCATCTTTACAAATGATCTGGATGATAGAATTGAATGCTTGCTTACCAAGTTTGTGGATCATACCAAACTGGAAGGAGAGGTACCATCTATACATCATGAAGAAGAGCCACCATGCAGAGAAGCCTTCACAAACTGAAAGACTGGGCCAAGAAGGATTGCATAAATGTAAGGTCTTGCACATCAGGTAGAATAATCCCAAGCAGCAGTACAGGCTGGGTGGGATCTGAGTAGCTGGGTTGTAACTTCACTGAAAAGAACCTAGGGATTCTTGTGAACAGCTCTAAACTTGAGTGAGCAGGGCCTTTGTAGCAATGAAGGCAGAACAAGCCCTGGGTTGGATTGGTAAGGGTATTAGACATGCAGATCAAGGGGTTCCACTTACTATACTTTTGCTAGGACACACCTGAAATATTTTGTTCAATTTTGGTCTCCCAGTTCATGACAAAAACTGAAAAAACAGAAGAGAGTCTAGCAGAGGTCCATGAAGATCATTAGAGGTCATGACAGAAAGTTCTAGAAACTGGATACATTCAGCCTAGAGAAGAGAAGGCTCAGGGGAGGATCTAATCACATCTTCTGGTCCCTAACAGAAAGTTACACAGAAGATGGATATATCTCTTCATAAGCAGGCAAAACATATAAAATGCTTCAAAGGAAATTGTGTCTGGATACAAGAAAACAACTCTGCACGCTCAGAAAAATTAAATAATGAAATAGGTTGCCCAGAGGAGTGGTGGAATCTCCCTGAAAAATATTCAAGATTGGGCTTGGCAGGGACCTGAAAAAACAAATCTAAGACCCAGCTTTCAACAGAAGCTGAGACCAGATGATATCCAGAGGTCCCTTGCAGCTAAAGCTTCTGTGATTCTATGTTGCTAAGTGAAATATATTAAAAAAAATGCACACAAATGTTTTTCCTTGTGATGAGTTTTATCTTATATTTTATATTGCTACAATTAATGTCTAAAAAGCTCATTCTGGAAGCATTCTATTTATTGGGGAAAAAAAAAAATATATACTATCTTCTACCTTACCAAAATATTTCACTGCAAGTAATATTCCATAGCTAGGATTTCATATTAGTGATATTTCATAGCTAGAAAGATTAAGATTAGAGTTCAAGTTAACTAAAGGCTAATATTCATTATGGTAAAGTATATGAAGCAATAAACAGCTTCTGAGGTTCATTTAATGCCAAAGAGAAGTTCAAGAGTTTGATAATTGCAAAACTAATTTATTGTAACTCTATGCCATCGAACTATGTGACAAGATGAAAGATACAAGTCATTAAGGAAAAAAAAAGAAAAAAAGAAAAAAAAAAGAGACCATATTTCTTTCATTGACTTGTGGGCATTTAAAACCACTTTCTTAGACTTTTCAGTGATGGCACATTAGGAAAATGAGTAAGAAAAATTATTTGATGCCAGATTAAAAAAGCTATTAACTTGACCGAAGACTGAATTTTCCAAATTTCCTATCTGAATGTCAAACTATATACATACTCAGGGACCCAAACACACACCTGCACAGGACAACTGGTGAAAAAACTTTCATGAAAAGATTCATGTGCAGTTTAAGCAAGACAAAAATTGTCACTGACATTAAGAAGAGTGGTCTTTCCCTTTCTCATGTACCTATACTAGAACAGTGTACTGCCCTCCATGAATGACAAAAGCATGGAGTAGGACAGGAAGAAATTATTGATTCTTATGGGAATAGTGATGAATTTGTATTGAACATCTATAACTGTACATAGTTTCTTCTCTCTTTATGCAAATATAGCTTGATTTATCCAAATCATATTATTGATCAAGTGTTGTATGGAAAATAAAAGATGTGAACATATACTAAGTTGTAGGGAATCAGGATGTTAGGCGACTAATGATTTTTCTTCCTAAAAGTAGCAAGGACTGAGATTGTACTCTGTTAGTATATAATTATTCAAATATTAAAAAACCAACCAAACAAACAAAAACCAAAACTGACCAGTGACAATGTAATCAAATTTGTTTAGTTGATTAAACCACGTTAACCCATTTAGACAACAACTGGGAAGAATGAAAAAAAAACTTCTGTTTTTGTTCTGCCAAGTTCCTTACAGGAAGACTGGAATTTAACCAGGTCTTTTTATGGGTTTTTTTGTCACAAAAAAATTTAACATCTTTTTTAAGCTATAGGGATCAAAAGTTGTATGAACAATCAACTGTATCACCTAAAAAAATGCAATCTTCCTTGAAAATACCACATTATCATCTTGAAGATCAACTTTTCACAAATAAAATAATAAATCCTCTTTCTTTGTATTCAAAATGAAAAATATATTTGTATAAAATTGCAGTGTATCCACAGAATTGAGTTTACTAATGCATCTTAGTATCTCAGAGCAGACGTGAAGGTGGTGGCATCAAGAAAATATTTGTTTAACCACTGACGATATCTTTTTCCTCATCCTCCTCTTGAACTGGTGTTAAACTCAATGTCTACCTGCTTAATGCAGCTTAGTCCAACTGCCAACCCACTGATTTTCTCACAGGAAAGCCCACCATTCACTTCCTTGTATACTGGAGCCAGAAGCTGCTGCCAAATCCTAATACAGACCTCAAGTAAAACGCAAGATGAGACAAGCCGAATAAATTACAGCATGCAATGAAGAAATATTCAACCCAGCAGGAGTAAAGGCCAAATAATATAACTTGTTTGTTGACATAAAAAGCTTTACCAGAACAATCAACCACCAGGTCCTCATCCATCTAATGCAATATAGCTCTTAACTTGACCAGCCAGGCATTGGCACAAACACTGCCTACTTACAGTTGATGCTCAGAGGACAAGCCAAAGTGAAACAGCCATGAAAGCCAGCTCATGGTCGTGGAGTTAGTATGCCCAAAGGTGCCTTATATGTTTATATACTTGTAACATAGACAAACCTATCAAGACAAGTCCAGCAATCATGTATTAGAAAACATCGAGATTTTGCCATTTAGATACCAACACAACAAACTAATAGCATGATAATAGTGTTTGGTGATATATTCACAGATTTTCTAAAACTCATATGTAATACTAGTAAAGTTTTGGAAACACAGCTCTTATCAAGTGTTATCAGAATCTTCATTAGACATTCCCAGTAGTGTCTACTCTGACTGGTAATAAGCAACATAACCTGTACTACTCTGCCTTCCTTTACTGATCCTAATTTGATTAAACTAGAATAGGTGGCTAATCAATTCTACAGTCATGTTCTGATTTTGCTACACCAGAAATTGAATGAGAAACTTCAAACAGCAGGAGAGGCAGCATAAGATGTCCCAATAGGTACTCTTGAGTTCCACATTAATTCCTTTTCTTTAATATCAATAGCACAAGCATTCAATATCAAAAGAACTCAATCCATCAACATGCATCAGACAAAAGCTTTTTACATCCAAAAAAGAAACAGGGAGATCTTTCTCCACAGGTGCCATTCTTGATAGGCTTTAAATGGTGCCACATCTAATGCTCAAAAGCTGCTTCTGAGGCTGTTGCACAAATCTGGACAACAGATCAAAGCTCATCTCATAGCTTCAAAAGTTAAAATAGAGAAATCAGTTTTAAGGCCCCAGAATGAAACTACTGATAGAAGGTCACCAAACATTACAAATGCTTCTACAGCATCAGAACTTGAAAGAAATACTAGACGTGATTTTGTACAAAGATAGTGTATCTCATTATTGCCTTGAGACACTACTCAAAGTCATAAGCTGAATGCAGCATTGCTCTACTTTATCACCTCAGAATTGTTATTTTTGACTGGGGAAAAGATAATATGTTTCGATAAGCCAGGTGTGCCTGTGTTACAAACTGCTCTACAACACTTTGTCCTCAGAAAGTTCTCTTTTATTCTCTGCTGGAGTATGGTGTAGCTACTTTGTATCATTTAGATTTCTCTTCCAATTTCTATTGCCAAGCAATTTCCCTTAATGCAAAGAGAGAACAGTGGCAACTGTTAATATATTTCTCTCTCCTTCTTCCAGTCATTGATAAAAACAATCTCTTTTTCCTTGATTTATTAGTTTTGCATGGCGTGGCTCTCCTGTGCATCAACTGCACTAAATATGGGAGCCTCCTAATTTTTTTCTGACTGTGGAAATTCTTCCATCTCCAATCTAATGTTTAGAAAAATACACGTTCATTGTGAGTACATTTGTATTCATGTTTCACCTGGGATCATAAGTGTACTTTTGAAGTGGCACTCAATTATGAAGGAGTTTCCAAGAGCATGAATTGGAATCCTTTCAGACAAGTCTGAATGAAGAAAATCTCTGAAATATTTAAACATCATTTTCTCAGCATCAGCTCTTTTCCTTTGGTGATCATCTCCTATTGGCCTGTCCTCCTCCTTGATGTAGAAGAAACCATAAAATTATTTATGGCTGCATATGTATTTTTGGATGCCAAATCAATGAAATAAACCAATAATATCTATAATTTTATTACAGTTTTTTCTGATTTCTATAATCTTTAAATCTTTATAACATGCCTACGCATTATCACGGCATATCTCTGTGTATTTCAAAGTAAAGAACAGTTGGTAAAACTGTAAGATATTAGGAGATTTATTCTCAGTGTCTAAAATTTTCTAGGTTTTTTAAAAAAAAAGAATCACAACTCTTAGCCAATCCAGGTGAAATACTTCCTGAAAGACATTGACTATGAAAGACTGGACTGACATGTGAGCTAAGAAGAAACTTGTTTGGATCATGAAAGAACATTGTTTAAAGAATGAAACACTGAACCAAGAAGATAAAATCATTGCATTCTAATTCTGATTGTTGAGAGACTCCACCCATGCTTTTGCTGAAATAACACTTTGGCACTAATTTTCCATTTTAGATCTGTATTAGAATTTCTTACCAAACTTATAAAAATCCAGAAATTTAAGTGAGATTGTGATGAGTTAGCTGCCAATTTTCATGAAGTCATGCTTCAGCTCTCTATTGGATTCACCTGGAAACCTTCCATGGCTAGAGGCTTCATCTAGCAGAGCAGTTAGTACAGGGGCCCTCATCATCCTTAACTAAAAAGTGCAAAAGATGCCATCCTGTGGCTATGTCCAGTAAGAAATTACTTGACTAGATCTGAAGAGATGGAATAGGAACACTAAAAGCAACAGGTAAAGAGGAAAAGTAGAGGAAATATAAGAGATGAGTAATAGTAGATTCCTTGTCACTCCTGTTACCCATCCTCATTTACCCTATCTTGAGTGAACAGCACAATCCAGTGTCCACATCCCATATGTCCTACCTATGTTTTCCCACCTACTACATTTTCAGTCTGAAGAACCAAGTGGTTCTTGGTGGTAGAAGTGAATAATAAACCACTATGAGAAAAAAGTTATGAAATCAGAACCCCCCGAAATAAGTTAGGAAAGTGCTTAAAAAGCTACTACCTACTTTATCCACTTTATCAAGTAATTATCAATAAGATGATGAATTTTTAAGATTACCCCAAAATCAGTCTTTACACATGTTACATACTCTTTTTTCCTCAAATTACTTTAAGAATACAATTACTTATTTTGGAAAGAAAACACTCCGTAATTCAAAAGAACATGCCTATTACAAGCCTGTGATTTCCACTAAAATCAATACATTCTTATGGCTATATTTCACATTAAAATTAAGTGGTATTTTCCTAACTTTTATATTAACGAAAGCAGCTTCTTATACTGTTAGGAGTATTATTATGAATAACTGTAGAAACTAGTCACATGAACTGACACTGCTGTCAGAGAGCCTTTCAACAAGTACTCAGTCAGCCATTTGCTACTTGGCCATCTGTGCATTTTGCAAAGTACATGTTATACAAATATTAAACTGCCAGTGGCAAGATATAGAACAGACTTAGTCAACTTAGATCTGTTGATGTGTTGCCACATTTACCAGTAGTTTAACCAGCTTTCAAAAATGGTGTACCAGAAACCATACATTAAAGCCTTTCTGCATATCTGAGTGGGGTTCTCAGTTGACTTAATGGCTTTTATAGGGCTTTTAGAAAAATCTTAAAATCTGAGGAGACTCAGCATTCTTAAAGCTACACATACATTCTATACATAGGAGGGGTTCTGCCTCTTCTGTTAAAATTTAACTCCATATAATCAGTTATCTTCATGCTTCTTTCTTATTTAACTGCAAGCCAGACTAGCACTTAAATTAATTTCTTTGTTATAATTAGAAACAAATATAGAAACCCTACACGCACAAATACTTCACTTCTATTCCTTTCTTCCAGGCATATCCATAGAGCTTGTCAAAATCTGGTTTGGGATGTAAAGTTTCATTTATGTGAATATTTTTTCTACTTATCTAATTGCCTTAGTTCTTTCAGATTCGAATCTATGACAAATGATAGTGTAAGATATTGTTAGGACAAAACAGTAACAAAAAAGTTTGTTCCTACAGAGATTAGAATTTAGCAGAATTTAGGACATGATGCAATATCTATTCTATTGCAAGACAGGTGTTTTTCCCTTTCTCTCAGTACTAACATTACTGATGAACGTATGTATTAACCTTACAAGTATCTGTCCTTTATTGCAAGGGCAACAGATCAGATGTTAAATTTAAATCATTCCCTTATAAGATGAACCCTAGTAGGAAAAGAATAGTTGTTTAATTCAAATTATATGCAGATGAAAAGGTTCTAACAGTCTCCATTTGTCTACTTTGCATACAGGTTAAAAAGTGCCTCAGGAGAAGTAAAATTTTCCTTGGTGAAAAAAGTCAATTTTGCCTCATATCAGAATTCAAAATAGTAGAATGCAAGTAAAAAGGAGCTGCCACAGAATATGTCTTCACAGATAATGACAGTGGGTAGGTTATGACTGTCGAGGGACAGATGTGTTTTTCATAGGTAATAATGCTATTATGGTAATAGATTTTGTTATTTGAAATGTTCTTCATGTTTGCAAATGCAGGATTAGTAAACAACTTTTTGTCATTATCTGTGTTCCCCAAATAGTTGGTTTCAGTCTCCATAACCACCCAGACTTAATGCTTGTTTGCATCTTTTTTTTTCCTTGACATATGATTTTGTGTCTAAAAACGTGGCTATGAGATTTTATTATGTTCATGTTAGTAATTTAAGCACAGCTGGAAGATACACTGTCTGTTACTGATGCCTACTAATTCTGCATGGAAATATACTGATCTTGACCAGAATATATGAAATATTCTAACCCAAAACTTTGACCTTTCCACTCTGTGAGCTTCTATTACCATTTCTATTTAGTGAATGTGGCTATTTCTGATACTAAAGCTCTTACAAAGCATCTTTAATTCATGAAGCATTGTTACCATGGGCTAAATCAACCCATCCTGAATGTAGATTCAGGGCAGGAAGAATTTCGTCATGTTTTTGAGGTCTAGAAGATACAGGGGACCCATCTAAGTTCAAAATAATTCTTAAAATGAAGCTGCCATCTTCATACATGGCAGTTTAGCAATCATATGTTGATTTTTGTTAGTCTTCATTGTCAAGTTTAAAATCTTTCCCACATCAAGCCCCAAGCTTTTCTTTAGCAGTTTTTCCATTTATTTGAGCTGTGACTTAAGAAATGAACTTTAATCAATTTCATCACTCTTTGCCTTAAGACCTTTTCTGAAGCCTCCTCTTTTGAGCAAATTGTTGAATTTTCTTCAGAAGTATCTAAAGTTAATGAACTGCAAATTCTGCCATCATTTTTTAAAAGACTATTTGGAAAGGAGTTGATATTATTTGGACACTGTAATGTCTCAGGTATGTGGTGAAGTACAGCTAGATTGACTTTTCGTACTGAATGTTAAACCCTTTTTTTTTTTAAGCTTAGTATTGTTTATTTTTGATCCATTATTTTTGTCATATTACCAAAGTGTCTAGAAATATTACAAATTTCGCTTCAATAAGCTGATTAGTTTGGGCTGGTTTTGCCATTTTTAAAAGAAATCTGAGACCCATATTCTTTTTAGTATCATTGTCATTCACTGACATCCACTGTCTAACTGTGCTTGAGTTTCTTCCTGTATAATTAGACCATAAAACATCACTTAAGCATTTTGCTAGCTTTCCTGTCCTACATATTTATGCAATTATAGATTCAGCTAGATACCATTTTTTTCTTATTATATAAATATTTTATTTCATCCAGACACAGAAGATTGACCTAAGTTTTGACCTAAGTTTTTCCGTTGTTCACAGGAATATTTTTAGGTTTTTTTTTTTTTTTTTTTCATGGGAAGACATCTTCTGTTTAGCTATTTTTTTCAGATTTTGGAGCTCATTTTATTCTTCATCCTCCAAGAATCCCCATGACAGATGCAGAGCTTTTTTCTTTATCTTGCACAAATAGGACCAACTACCTATTTTCCTTTCGTCATCATGATTATTTTCTCTTCTTATAGTCCTTATAAACTCAGCAGCTGATCTGCATAGACTGCTGATGGGAGCAGAAACTTAGCCTACCCCACTTTAAAGCATAGCAGGAAACATGAAGGTACTTACAGGGGAAATTCAACAAACAGTATCTTTTATAATTAAATAATTATCAGCAATAATAATAATTTTCTTGCTGATCTGAAGAGTCCCAAAAACAAAGCCTTTTTTACTTAAGAGAAAGGAATGTACAATGGCATGCACAGTAAAAGTGGTTCTTTTAGATGTTATGCTGCTTTTGAGTCAAATTAGGCATAATTTATCCCACCTTTTGCATTGTAACATCCACAGTCATACTCAATTGAGTTTAATCTGACACCTCAATTTACTGCGTATGGACTCTGAACACAACAAAAGGTCTGGCTCTAGCAGAAAGGGGATAATGCCCTAGACATGTGACTGCATGGGACTGGGATGCTTTTTTCCTAGTATTTTCTGATGTGCCTCTACCAGTTTTATGCTACATATGCTATTCTGAGTAGGCACTGGAATGAAAGTATCCAGTTTCAACAAGCAGCCCCCTAATCTGGTCTTCTTTATTGTGTATTTTTCATACAAGTAGTTCCTATAAACTTCAACAGTTTCAACATCTACTACAACACACTGTGGTTACAGAACCCTTGACAGTATTGTTTTAATCGATTAAATAGGGATTAAGTTACACTCTAAATGCATCTGTGTGTTAAGTTTGAAAAAATCTGAGGTCTCCATACCACAGATGGATGTCTTGACTCCAAGATGCCACCATAAAACAATATTTAATGAAAAATATATTCCTGAAGTTTATCAATAAACTGAAAAAAGATAAACTACGGTGGAATTGTGAAAAAACTGTTCGACCTAGTAACTAGAAAGAAGTTAATATTGAAACTATTAATAAAACTCCTAAATGTTCCTAAAATTTTCTCCCCATTGTACAGATAAATTTAAATGAATGAGTACTAGCTCTATAGGTTTATTCAAAAGTAATTGTTCTGAAACCAAATAACCTATCCACACCGAGAAGTGAATAGTGTACATTATAGACTAGGGTGATGAAAAGACTACTAATGTTGATAATTAGTAACTGGAACCTTTCAGATGGCATTTTTATTTACCAAGTCCTAGATCCTTAATACAGATACAAAGAGACCAGACTGCATCAGAAAATCTAGTACCATGAACAAACTGCTACAATTACACTTAATGTAATATAAAAAGTCACCACTCTCCTTGGAAAGTAGGCACAATCTCAGGGGATCATATTCTCTCTACACATATGACAGGAATCTTACTTCCACTCTAATTAAAAAATAATTACCACCACTTTGTAAAGACAATAAGGAATGAAATAAAATTAAATTGATGGTTAGTTTCTTTTTAGCCTGGTATTCTAATGAAATAATTTAATCATGCTTCTATAAAGACATATACTCTCTCTTCTGTAACTTTTGAATCCAATAGCCAATTGCAAAAAAAATAATATAATGGAGTTTCAAAGGGACAGAATTACAATTCTAGATTTGTGAAAACCTGCAGCCAGGTAAAGAAGGCAAATCTCAATTAATATTCCACTGAATGAGCGGTGGTAACAAATATATTGGCTAATGTTCTGTTTGACCTTCTGGAAGCTATCTGTCCAATTAGCACATGTAGCTCACAAACAACAGCAGCGTGCCCTACTCTCCCATGTAATGGTTAGAAGGGTCACAGAAAGGGAGAAGAGAGAAAACAGGTAGAATTCATACCAAGGTAAAAGGGTATGAGAAAAGAGACATCATGGGCAAACATGCCTTTGTTACTTACTTCACTTACCATTTCTTTCTTTGCAATGTCCTGCTCAATTTTGCCTTCTAAATAAAAAAAGGGACACAATGAACGTATTTTTTTTTAACCAACCTACCAAGAGTTATTCAATGTATCACTGTATTGTATAACTCCACACAACTGACATCCATTTTAAGACCTTTGATAAAGACACTGAATACCTGTATAAGCCTGGCTAAGGCACTTAAATATCCTGCATCACACCTGAAGGTGTAAGTACTTGTAAACAATTAAATGTCCTTAGGACAAGCGTATTTGCTGAAGTAGATTATGCTAGGAAAACATTAGTTATATTAGTAGAAAGCCACAGCTTAAAGGTTGCTGAATGAAAACTGGATTGTAACAGTGCAGACCAATGAAGAAAAAGGCAACTGGCTTAGCAAAAGTGGCACCATTGCCTTCAGGACCCAGACACGCATTAGAGCACAGCATCAGCAGAAGGCACACAGGTACCAGAAAGCCAGTGCGAATAATTTTTATTCATTTCATTACTGGACATAAGCACTAACAATTGGATAATTTGGCTGTATATGTAAGTATTGTCTTAACTAGACAGATAGTATTTTTTTTTATATCAGACTGTTAAAACTTCAATTAGATGAACCATAAACACAATGTATATTTGTGTAGCCCACAGAAACTGCAGAGGGTGTTTACTCTGGTAACACTGCCCTTATGGCTTTACTATTAAATCTCAGTGCAACAACTGATCGAGAATGCAGGTGACCTACACTGCAATTCAGATGCAACCTCATATATTTACCATGTGATTAGAGGCCATCATTGTGTATTAAGCTTTTTAAAGTGTTTAAGTGTTTTATCATTTAACTTTGCCTTTTGTCGGAAGATTCAGACTCTCATTTCCTGAGACACATCTGGACTGCCAGCAGCTTCAATTATTCATTTGTGGCTTCATTTCCTAACCCAGGTACTTACGACTACTATAATTTTCCATGTCCTTGCAGCTTCTCAGACCAGCATCTCTTAGTGAAGATAATTGATTTTTCAAATTACCAGTTTGATCTTCCAGACAGGGAACTAATACTTTGAATATCACACCTATCAAAGAAATTCCATTTCTATTGTTTTTATCATAAAATGCAATATTTTCAAATAAAACAACCAATACTTCAGGAAAATAAAGTTTCAGTAAAGGCTTCAATTTTCAGTATGAAAAAGCATCATTCTGCTGTGACGTGGCAGACTCTTCAGGTAAAAAAATAAAGAAATTAAAAAAAAAATAATAAATGCATTTAACATTGTGTAGCAATGTAGCAGTAGATGGAGTTGGGGGAAGAGGAGGTAGTATTTTTAGGTCAAAATGCAGAAAAACAGATTATTTTCTTTATCATAAGTCATGGAATTTTCTGAAATGGTCTTCTTTCAAATGTGCCTGTATCATTTTCCTACATAAAATGAAATGAAAAAAAAAAAAAAATCCCTTTATGGGATTGGACCAATGGTTGAAGCAATATTGAAAACAGAGTTTCACTGTTCCCCTCAGTTCAGAATCTTTATGACAACTGTTTTGCAACATCCACAGCAATTTTCTTGGTGGCCATTTAACTATATCATCTTTGAATGTCCATCTTCAATGCTGCATGCAAAAACAGACACGTGGATAAGGCATAGGAAGGCTTTTATGAACGACATAGCATAGTCAGATGTCATATGCTACCGTATATGCCATTTTTTTTTTCTTTCAGAGCAGCCTGTTTTCAGTAACTTAGAATAGATACTAGAGATAACTGGCAATGCTAACATTATTCTCTACATGCCAAAATTTATTTTTATTTTAATTTTCATAGTTCCTTTATTCACTCTCATGGGTTGGGAAATTGCAGATATGACTCTCACAGAGAAGCTGATGCTGGGAGAGATCTCTGGAGACTCTTTAGTCCAATCCTCCTGCAGAGGAGGCTCAGCTATAGCAGGTTACTTCAAGGCTGTGTCCAGTTGGACAAAACCCAAAAAAACAACAACAAAACAAACAAACAAGTTTAAATTGAACTTTTTCCTTTTATGCTCATTGCCTCTTGTCCTCTCATTGGGCACCACTGGGAAAGAATCTGACCACATTTCCTTTATCCCACCACCCACCCCAGGCATTTAAGCCTACTGGTAAGAGCTATGGTTTATACACATATTACAAATTATGTGTAATGGATAGACATATAATTGTATATTATAAATGTATTTTTATATTACATAGGTATAATATCTACAGATAAATGTATATTACCTATCTATAACCTAGGCCTTACAAATCTATATCTCTGCATTACAGATCTGCATCTCTGCACAGCTCTGATAAATGGAAACTAGTAGTAAAATGTTAGGCTTCATCCATCTTTCATTAAACTTCCTCAGCTTATCACAAGGTAAGCACTAGCACAAATTCTTAACAAAGGATCAAGAAAAAAAAAGAACTGTTGTCAAAGATGAGTTACGCAGCTATTGAAAACCTTCCCATCCTTTCATCCTGATGATTTTCAAAGTCTAATCACACATTATGATAGTGATTTAAAAAAAATCAACTGATGAAATGGAAGATGACATTCTGTGGATGCATATAAATTCTTGAGGCATGCACAAAGTCTAGCAATAAGGTTTGCAGGTAGGGAAAACATTTTTATCAGATGAATTAGTATAATGGGCAAAATGAATGGTTTCAAAGTTAAACAGAAATTGAGAACAATTTCTGACAATTTAGTTTCATATATATCAGTTGTACCATCTCAGAAAGAAAAGATAGTTGGGTAATTGTAAAGTAAAGATGTGGAAGAAAGGTGAGCAGTAACTATTACTTATCAGACCAACTAAGATCTTAAGAAGGTATTAATTTTCAGTAATACAGTATTTGTTAGTTCAGCTGTCAGCTGAGAGCAACTATAATATAATACTGATGTAAGTGATAATAAAGTACAATAGATAATCATAACAGAGAAGAAAGTCATATGACTAAGTTAAAAAAAGAAAAAGGGTATAATATCTTTACTAGCTTATTTTAAGTTTTTGCAGAATTAGTGCAGTATAAAAAAAACCAGTGCAGCAGTATTTGAGTGATCAGAATGTATTGGTCTATGAAATTTGGTGATACAAAACAAAACCACAGCATTTTTTATTGGAGTTTTACTATTTTTTAGGTTCTCAAACAGCTTTAAGTGCATCACCAATCTCAATAAAATTCATAGTTTTTTAATACTGCAAAGATCAGATCAAAACCACCAGTGTGCTACACATAAGTGATTAATCTTTTCTATTAGGAAAAAGCCCAGGGCAGGTCAGATATTTCTTTTTCTTCAGAATATACGGTATTTTCATAATAAAAATAGATATCTATATTAATAATTTGAGTATAACTCAAAATAGTGATTTTGCCTGAAAAAATAAAATTCATTCTGATCCAACTAAGATGGGTGCCAAAATTGAAAGTTTTTCCCACCAGCTGAGGCATTTTTTTCAGAAGGACAGAAGTTCTAAAGAAAGCAAGCAGATACTTCATAAATGTCTTCCCATTCACCGACTACATTTCCTAAAATATAAACAGTTGCACAAGGAATAAAAACTTTTATGGGACTTTTAAAATGTCAGAATTTCTCCAGTACAAGACAGTATTTTAATAAGAATTTTAATTTTAAAGTAGTTAAGAACACTGTGTCTTCCTGTGAAGAATATATTTACCTGCTGGCAATTTCTCATTTTACTGACTATAAACATTTAGCTCAAACTTTCTATCTTTATTTTCATATTGAATTCTCTAGAAACTTATATGGAAATGGTTTCTAATAATGTATATGAATGACATTTATATTTCCAGGATGCTTCCTTTCTGTAAAAAAGGAATCTAAAGAAAAAAATATTTTCTACAAAGCTAACACATTACTTGGTGAATTTATGTGACTATTGAAAACAAAGAGAAAATCTATCTGACCAAATATTATATTTACACGCAATGTCACTTGCAAAGTACTTGCAATGTCACATTTTATTGTCCTGTATGAAACAGTAATTTTCTTAAGTTACTCTCTGAAGTCTCTTTGAGTACTGTTCCTACTCTATACTGTATTTACTTTTTCAAAAGAAATGGTGGTCTTCTACTACCTACTTTGTTGACTAAGAGGGAATGAAGATGTGCCAGAAGTGGGGTCCATCACCTGATGTGCCTATTTTGAAGGCTGACCTAATCAAAACTCTGTTTTAATATAAAAAAATATTCACATTAAAATTAATTTCCAAATCACTGAAAATATTTATACAAGGAATCAGTACAATAAATAAGATTGAGGGAATTAAAATATTCTCTTAAATACTTTTGGAACAATAGAAGGTAAATTAATTTAAATTCAATGAGCAAAATATTTGCTATGAATCATTTCCTTTATTCCTGAAAATAAAAATAGGCTCTAAAATCTCAAGTTTATGTAATCAGTCACCTTTGCTTTACATTTATCAATAAAAATACTTTCAGCTAGTAATAACAAGGAAGGAAATGATCATATGTTTACTGGTACGATTAAAAATTTTAAAAATCTCAGCAAAAGATGCTTCAGAGGATTATACAGTATTGTCATGAAAAGAAACTGCAAAGATGCACAGGCAGAGTATGCACTCAGTTGGAAAACCTAACTTCCTAAATTAATCCAGATTGTAACTGGCATAATAAAAACACTGAATTCACAGACTGGAGTTTGCAATAATAAAGGGATTTAGAGAGGATTACAGAGGATATAAGAGATTATCAGACTAATCATAACTGATATTGGAACAAATCAGATAGATGCCATACTGTATAACCTTTAGATGTGTCTTTAGAAATACCATGTCCTAATCTCTAAAAAAAATCATGTTGTATATTCATATACAACAGAAAAATGTATATTCATAATTAAGACCAGTAGTTTGAAAACTTGGTAATTTCAATAATTGCTCCATTGTGCAACGTCTGATACACAAACTGCATGATTTCATGTTCGACTTTCACATATAGAAATTAATTTTCAGTACTGCTATAGCAACAGTAATATAACTCAAAATAGGAAACTTTTTTAGCCAGCTATATATACTGGAGCAAATTATCCATTACTTTTTTGTGTTTAAAGTTTTAAAAGATCGCTTTTGTATAACATAACATAAAAAATATACATTTTTTGTTTTGTGTAACATATAAACAAGACAATGGTACAGGAACTGAGCATAATATAATACACTGTTCAGAGGACATCTATGGAATGCTGACTTCACTCTCCACCTAGTGTTTAGCCGTAAATATCAGGACACTGCACTGTGTAATAATTTGCAGTTATGCAAAAGACATCAAATGATAAAAAATTATTATAAATAAATAAACTAAGTTCTCAATTTCTCTCTGTTACCAAATGAGAACAGAGAGATTGTCAAAGCGTATGTAAAGCCATGAGTCTAAGGAAGAACTCTCCTCACAAGGATTCCATATGTCTGAATAGTTCTTTGAGCATTCCTACAGTTGTTACGTTCCATTTTAGAAAAGGATCTGCTTAAAGTAAACAGGAACACAAACTGCTAAGGATGTTACCATAAGAGCAAGTATCTTGAAAAGGCAGAGCGTCATTAAACAAAAGCAATTTTGCTTAGTTAGGATAGAAAGGCAAAAGATACTTACATCTTAGGAAAACTTTTTTTCTAACAAGCTGAAATAATTGATAAAAGATCTCAGACAAAGAGGAACAAAGAACAGACTGAATAAAGTTAACTACACTAGAGTTAAATGCAAGTCAAAATGTATATTTAGAATCCAATTTCCAAATCAAAAATTAGTCTGGAGAAATGAAACACGTTATTATATTAGAGCAAATATTTAAATTATAGAAATGCTCCAAGAATATCTGACTAAGAGTACTGGATCATTACCAAATGTGAAATAAACTTTGAATGCGTTTGGCTATTGTTGTTAACATTCCATGGAAATTTTTTTGTCTTCATATGTGTGCTACGTTTGTTATTTGTATGACTGGAAAAGAATCAAACACTTTTCCTCTTAAAGGACAACAAAAATCATTTAATATTTTAACATTTTAAAAAATGTAGATCAAACAGGAAACAACAAAGTAAGATCCTATCCTTCAAATACATAGGACTCATTCCTGTTAAAGTACCTGTATTCATTTTAGTTAGAGAGTAGACAAAGACAAGCCTGTGGCACCCAATCATACTGATCCACAATCATTTCCTAAAGTATTGCTAAGCTCTGGTTGCACAGTTATTGCTAGAGATTTAAGTCTGCCCTAAGATGAGGTGAATCACACTGTAGGCATGAAAGCTGCTAGTTTTTCTAACTCAGTATGTACTGTAAGTTCTAGGGATGCTTCATTTTTTCTCAAGTAATTTTTTTATATGAATCTCCATTTGGCCAGATGAATGTATTTGAAGCCTTGTGGAAGATACTGTATCTGAGAAGTCAGAGATCTTGAGAAAGCCACATCTGCTCTATTGGGCCTTGGGCTGAAGGCTTGAAAAGTACTATGTGAGTATGATTAGGCCACAATAAGGGAATTTGCTGGAGTGGCCCATGCCTGCCTGTGTTGTGTGCTGGTGAATGTTAGAGACAGCATCCCAGCCTGTCAGGAGATAGGTGATTCTGTCTATTACACAAAACAAAAGGTACCCTTGGTATGGGAGGAAAGAGGAAACTCTCCAAAAATACAGTGTGTGCAATGTACCATGGGAAAATCTATCTGAGGGTCAGTCCAGTGCTGCACTAAAGGAAGGCTCCCAGTAGCTGAAAGGACATAAGGTTTACTCACCTTCTATATTCATCTTTTTCTTCTGTCCTATTAAAATAGCTATTGGAGTGGAACATCTCCCTTATGAGGAAAGACTGAGGGAGCTGGGTCTCTTCAGTTGGTAGAAGAATGAGGGGTGACCTTATTAATGTTTATAAACATGTAAGGAGTGCCAGGAGGATGGAGCCAAGCTTTTCTCAGGGATGACTAACAATAGGTAAAGGGGCAACAGTAATTAACTGGAGCATAGATATTTCCATATAAAGAATTTTTTCACTGTGAGGGTGACAGAGCACTGGCACAGGATGCCCAGGGAGGTTGTGGAGTCTCCTTCCCTGGCGACATTCAAAGCCCACCTGGACATATTCCTGTGTGACCTACTCAGGTGACCCTGCTCTGGCAGGGGGGTTGCTCTAGATTATCTTTTCAGGTCCCTTCCAACCCCTAACTTTATATGATTCTATTTTATTATGTCCTTTGTTGTCAGGCCTTTCTTATTGAGGTCCAGAAAGAACCATACGCCATCTCCCCACTTTCCCCAGGGGTTGCAGAACAAGAATTCTCAACCCAAGGGTCACTGGCAGACAACTGAATTATCAAAATCAAGAGTGCTTTCATTAAAATAAATAAATATATCAATCAATTTTCTTTAGATCACAAATTAACAGAATCTAATACCTAAAGAATCTGAAATAAGCTTCTGAAGAGGTTTAAATATATTCTAAAAAATAATTAAAGAGGCAAAGTACGTACAATTAGCCAATAAGATTGTAAAAGCCAGTGCCAAAGAATATGGTTCTATGCACATACTTTTTGTGATTTTGCCAGTTTCAGCAGACTGCAAGTAAGAAGACAGAAGAGAATGCACCTGTAAAGCTACAGGTTCTATGGAGCTCAAAACCATATTGAGTAACTGTATAATGAATTCTGAAAATCCACAATTAGACTAATGACAGAGTTAGATGACAGGAAAACCATTTTCAAAAGTACTGAAGTGGCTGACATATAAAATTTTAACAATAACTACAGCTCAGTAATAAAAGAGCTTAAGTTTCAGTTAAATACAGATTCAGTTTTCCTGAAAGTGATGTACAAAGAAATTATTCTTCAATCAATTTAATAATATATTTTCTTTTCTTTTGCCCACTTGTCTCCTCTTTTAACCCTGGAAGAGAAAGCTTATTATCCAGCATGTGAACCTATAAACTGAATTAGCCATAGTAAAACTGCAGACAATTGGAATTATACTAACATAATCTTGCATAAGGACAAAGACTAAAAGGCATTTTCACTGACAGCATTTAAATTTATCCGTATGCATTAATTTCATCACACTAGCTGATGAACTAGATAACCTTTCCAAACATGATCTTTTTTTGGTTGATAATACAGAATTTACTTTTCAGAACTATTAAGTGTCTTGTTTCACATTTCTTATTTTGTCCTTTCTTATTCATTATCACTTCTCAAAAAGTTAGAAAATTTCAAAATGGAAATATAATCTGTTGCTAATTATCATGAAGTGATAGATATATTTCCAGAGCTTTTCTGTATTTTTCTGAGAATATTAGAATCATGTTGGAAAAGGCCTCTAAGATCACAGTGTCCAACTATCAACCCAGAAAAAAACCACCATGCCCACCTACAACATGTCCTGGAATGTCCAGGGGTGGTGACTCCACCACCGCTCTGGGCAGCGCGTGCCAGCTCCTGACTTCTCTTTCAGTAAAGAAATTCTCCCTAATATCTAGTAGCTTAAACCTCCTCTGGCACAACTTCAGGCCATTTCCTCTAGTCCTATCGTTTTTTACTTGAGAGAAGAGGCCAACACCCATGTCCCTACAACATCCTTTCAGGTAGCTGTAAAGAGCAAGAAGGTCTCCCCTCAACTCCCTCTTCTCCAAACCAAACACGTGCTAGTTAATGTGCTTTGTCTTCTCCATCTTGATTGATTCCTTAGTTTTATAGGGCTTTCTGTACCCAGAGAGGGAGGAAGGGAGCATGAAATACTGAAATACTATTGCAATATGAACCTGGAAAATTAAGGACATTAACGACTAATAAATAATCATTTACTGGAAAAATACAAAAACTAGAAATGTTCAGGGTGATTTTTCAGAATTAATTCCCTTGATTGAAGTAGGAAGCCATGGATGCCCTGGAAGTGTTCAAGGCCAAGTTGGATGGGGCCCTGAGCAACCTGATCTAGTAGTAGATGTCCATGCCTATGGCAAGAGGCTTGGAAGAATCTGATTTTTAAGTTTCCTTCCAACTCTAGACATTGTATGATTCTGTCTGCCAGTGTTTCCTTGAGGGACCCATCAAGTACAAACCAGTAGTGGCTTTGCTATCAAAACATTCCTACATTATGAGGTAAGCTGATTTAATATCTCACTGCTGCTTAAGGGTGGATCTTTTTCTCCACTCCCTGCTACTAGACATATGCTCCCAATATCTGATTTTTACTGTTTGATGTATTTAGAGTTCTCTGAGTTGATTCATCTCACCTCAGTAATTTGGTAGAAAACTAATAATGAGAAAAAGATATTTTTTCTGTATTAGCAAGTTAAACCAGCTTACACTAGTGCCAGATGAACAGGAGAGATGGCACAAGGAACAGAGGGTACACAATAAGGACTGGGGGAGAAAAAACTGAGAAATAGTCAAGGCTTCTTCCAGGCAGCAACAAAGGGTCATGTGAGCTCACCTGCTCATGGAACTGTATCTGTAGAAAGGAGGGTTTACTGCTGCTTTTGGATAATGGTTGCTGCAAAGCACACATGTTAATGAGTAGAGGGGTTTCTCCTCTCACTCTGGAGCAAGACAACTACAAAAAAATTCAAGCAATGTAACACTTTCAAGAGTTCAATAAATCATCTGAATGCCCCATTAAATCCTATTCAAAATTGTAAATTGCCTTAACTCTATCCACTCTAGCAAATATTAAAAAGGTGGCTCAGTAATACTGAAAGAAATTCCATTGAAGAAAGGGGATTTAAATCTGGTGGGCTCAGGATCAAGCCTGCAGGGTGCATCATTAACACTCATTTAGAGCTGGAAAATTTCCAAAATATTTACTATGCACTAATTAGTCTAGAAAAAATGTTTCTTACAAGGTCTTTCTCCTCAGCTTCCTACAGAAACACACCTAGGAGGCATGTTAGTATCACACATGGAGATAGTTATTCTAGAATAATTGTACCTTTGAAAAATCTAAAATGCACACAAAAAAGGGGTAAATATTTCCTTTACATATGATTTACCTTATAATGGGGCTACATGCAATTCAAGAAACCATAAAGATACTACATCAGTTATATAATCAGTACTTTGTTCCTACTGTTTGAGGATATCCAACTTAACATTTAAATCCATTAATGCCATCAAGTAAAAAAATTTTGATGTACTTTTCCTTTTTGTTCTTCATTAGTAGTGGAGAGTAATTAATGGAGGGCAGAATTTTCATTTTCAAGAACTGAAACTATATTAAGTAGAAGAGCCTACAGATCTTCTTTAAACATGAATCTTAGGAATTTTACTAAATTCCAAATTACAAATATAGATGAAGCTTATACCAGATGGTAGGAAAAACATGGGTTGTGTTTGCTTTTTTTTTTCCACTAGTATCAAAAAGATAGATCTTTTCCCCAAATCTGACACACCCTGACACACTTCTAAAATTACCCGCACTTCCAAAAAAACCTCTAACTCCTGTAAAAAGTAATGTAATATAACGTCTGATTAATCCAAACACCAACATTATATAAGCAGAACTATAATAAGTTCAACTGATTCAAACTCTTTGCTTTTGTGAAGAAAAAGACAGGTGAGTATTAACATTCACTGCCATTTTAGTGGGTAATATGCAAAAAGGGTTGTGACTTTCTGATATGAACTAGTCCTTGACTTTCATAATTCTTAAGCACTTTTATCATTTTGCTGATGTATGTTCTATTTTAAAATCAGAAGGATAATGGATGTGCTTCTTAAGCAGTAAATTGGGTTTTATATCAGAGACCTGTCAGCACCATGACAGGTTGACCTGGCAGTGGTCTTGCATTTGCAGCTCTCCTTCATGACTGCTTCTCAAGGTGATAGGTCAGTCTTAAGGAAGGTGCAGATTTCTTCATCCCTTAGGAAACATCTTAGCTCTGCTTTTAATGTTACAAAAACCATAAAAGCAGTTCACGTTATGACTCTACCCTTTGCTGTCACATATATTTTTATTAATCAAAGACAGTTCAGATCTAGGTAAATAAAGTAAATTAAAATGCATTTGATTTTTCTACTTCCTCTAGGACCAGCAGTAAAATTCAGGAGAAAGAGGTTATCTCTCAGTGGGGCTGATAACTGCAACACAAAATATTAAACCACGCTTGGTTTTGGTGAGTGATTATTTTAATTTCACCCATTTTAAAATGAGGAATGCATTAAGATATCATCTTGAAATAAAACTACTAAGACATTTATTTCGGATATGAAGTTTCAATAAAAAAAAAGAAAATCAAAGCTCAAAAGATAAATGGCCAATGGCATCATCACTTGTAGCAAAGAACTGGAACACTCTGAACTCCCATCTTTGTTCAATGAGTGCTGATCTGCCACAGTACCTCACCACTCATCTATTTTCAATACTGATTACTCCAAGCCTAATAAGTGCTCTTAAAAAAAATGATGATGTTTTTTAAATCTACTCACATTGCAGAAAGACTGTTTTGTAAGCATTATTAAATATAATGTGATTGGTCATATCTTTAGAGACTACTGGTATCAGCACTGCTCTGCAGCATAATGTGGATGAAAGGAAAAAAATAGAAAATCAAGAACTAACTATTACAGAACCTGCTTTTTATTCTATTTCATGGACTTCCTTGCTTGGTTTATATATATTGGCATATTTATAATTATATATTGGCATATAATATTGGCAATATTTAAAATTTCGCTTATACAGAATGTTATCTTGAGTTGTTACAGAAATTTCCTGTGAAAGTTTTGAAAGTTTCTAAAAAGAACAGATACAAGGGTCTAAAATCAACTTTTGAGAGCTTACTGTATTAATTCACCAATACTAACATATGCACTTGAAATTAACTTTTTATTATAATTGTATGACCATTTCATGGTGCTATATTTACCATAGTGTATTTGTAGGAATGAGTCTTAAGTGTACCAGAACTCGAAAATGAGAACATATTTCTGAATGAACCTGACCAAAACCAGCACAAATGATGAAGCACTCATTGTAAATGCATACTGCAATTTTTTAAAAACACATTGATTCTTTTAGCATTATATCTGCATGTTTCTACTGCAATAATGTTTAAAAATTAGTTTCAAACATGCACTTTAAATACATAAAAATAAATTACATGGTGAATGCAGTACAGAAGTCACTGCAAATCCTTCTGACATAACATGACTCTCTTGACAAAGCTCTAGAAGTCCATGTATTCTCAAAATACTGTTTTCTATTGATTGCCAACAGTATTATACATTATTTTAATAACTGATAATATAAGCATTCACAAGTAATAGTTCTGTGAAAGCTATTTATCAGTATATTTGAAAACCATTTATCAGTATGCTTTCTATATTTTCAAGTTAAAACCAAGAAAAATTAATATCGTATTTACATTAAAAATGTAAATTGACATTTTTGAAATTTTGACATTTTTCCTTGCACCATTAAGGATCTACTGAAGTGAGCATGAAAAATATTTATTGCTGAGAATAAACCTGTTATATCAATTCAGCTTTCTTGTTCAACCAGCTATTATAAGTTTGCACTTCACTGAATGGTAAATGAATGCTAACATTGCTTTGAGATGAGATAAAAGAAACTTTGAAATTAGCTAGAATCTTGATGGCAACTTAAGTAACATAGCAAATTTGCTAGCATCCGCTCCAGGATGTCCCTAAAATTAAAAAGGCTTCAGAAGAAGAAGTGGAAGTTTTGAGGACTCTCTTTTTATGGCATCTATCCTCAAGATGTTACAAAGGGAGCTTAGGGACTAAGCTGCAGAGTCCATATTCCTCCTTTGAGATCCAAAGCCTAAAATTTAGGATTGTATTCTACATCAGGTATTGGGATTTACAAAGCCTCCTGATGATTACAATGCCTAATCAAACAGCTGGTACCTGATTCAAGAGGCAATACAAAACCACAGGGTTTTTGAAAGAGAAATGTTACACAATGATAATCACAGAATAAACCGAACTCAAGACAAGGACTTTATTGTTGGCAAAGAGCCAATTAGTGATATTTCTCTCGTGACTGAATGAGGAAAAATAAATCCCAGCAACACATGATTACAATGACATTTTATATTTGAGAGTAAGTCATGCCACACCAAATTAACAGGAAATGTCTTAGTGAAATGTGTATTTTATGGCAGCTTCTCAAATACAAAAATCTATAGGAATCAGTATTAATCTTTTATATGTTTGCATAAATCCCTATTAGGATTATTGCAGTTATGTTTATCATAGACCTATAAGTAGAATGGTAACTACAGTAGCAAAAACCATCCTTCTCAATTTTCCTTTTCTTTCTTTTCTAGATCTACTAAACTTCATAATTATGTCCTGATTTCCATTTTTTTTCATTGGCTTAACACACACCACAATATAGGATATGTAATTAGCTTTCAGGAAGCTTTCAAGAATAGATTTGTCAGGATGACTACTATTTGAAAAAATGCTGTAACCCAGCAAGTTGAAAATCTACAGACTAACTGAATTTTATTCTCATAGTTAAGAAAATAGCTCATTAAAGATCACTACATTGAGATACTAGAAATAGCAGAATTCACAGTCAATTAAATAATCCTGCCTTTCTTCTTACTGACTATCTCAGAATGCCATCAAAGAAATTGGAATTTGAATCTGGACAATTAGCTGTTTAGCACCCTCAAAATACAGTGTTTGTAAATGTGGAAAATCTTCCTTTAATAACATTTGTAAGCAGATTTATTCTGAGTGGCTGAGACACTGGAATGACAGAAAAACATTTCAGTTGTTGTTATGAAACAAAGCAGTATAAACAAGCCAGTGATTCAAAATCAGAGTCAGTCATATGTCTCAGTTCATGAGCATGCATAGTTGTTATAGTATATTATTAACTTTTTTAACCTTTATAAATGAGGGCAGAAACTGAAATGACATTGCTTATACATATATTAAAAAAAAAAAAAAAAAAAAAAAAAAAAAAAAAAAAATCAAACCAACATGTTATTTCCAGCTACATACGAATCAGTTTATTGCTTATTTCACTTGACAGCTGATTTTGAAAACTTCAAATTCAGGTCAGCAGTGGCAATTAATCTAACCTGGGTTCTTGTAACATTTTTCTTATCATATGAATAATCCTCCTTAAACACAAATATAATAAATTATAAGCTGTATTATTCTGAATTATTACATAATCTCACAACACTGTTTCAAGACATCAGCATTTTTTTTAATAAAACATTCTGATGTGCCTGATGAGGGCAAAGAAGAAAAGCTGAAGTTAGAATTCTGAAAACAAGTTGGCCCAGCATTGACATTATTTACATTTGGAGGGAGAAGACAACTATGAAAGATTTGTCAAGGCTTTTCAAAAAGCAGCATACCTTTTCTAGGAAGAAATCCAATTGCTTATGCTCTTTTTAATTGTCCCTATTTAGAATTAATATTTTAAGAGAAAGCTTATTCAATCAGTTAGTGATTCAATCAAAAGTTTATGTAAGAATTGTTCATAACTATTTTAAGACCCCATAAAATATCTTTTAGACAGTACTATATTCTTATTCTATAAAATGCCTGTGAGGTTTTAAAAAGTGAACATTTAAAACCCCTTTATTTTGTAATATTTATTTTGTAAGTAGAGATATCAAAAACTGGTGTTTTTTTTCACTCAAGCTGTAATACAAATGTACATAAAATAGTCTTCCATTTACATAGAAGCAATAGAGGGGAAAAAAAACCAACCTGTTGATTGTAACAATAATTACTATTGCCTCTTGGTAGCTAGAAAAGCAGGAAATATTCACACAGCCTACTGTTTGAATTATTTCTGTGTTTATCTTTAAAAAACAAAACAGAACAGAAAACCCTTTAAAACAATGAAATGCAGTTCTGCCCTAACAAACTTGGTGAAAAAACATACAACTCTGCATTTTAATCTCTGGGCTCTAGAAGAATTGCCAGTTTTCCTGTGTAGTTAGCCCTCTGGAATCTTAAATAGTTCTTTAGGAGCAAGTTTAAAGACTTGTACAGTGGCAATATAGAAATATAAATTGTAGTAAGAATAGGGAGACTTCAAACCCAGTCTGCTCCATAGGACCCAAAACCACAGCAATCCCAGATCCTTTAACACCATCTTATGATGATGCCTTGCTCACAGTAACTAACTTTATCTCTGTCCCCTTGGAAAGTAGATTTAAAAACATAGAAAACATTTTAGTGGAAAGAAAAGTAGATTAATAAAATAAATCATTGGGAAGCATTTTTTTAGAGACAATAAGTGAGGAAGAGTGTAAAATTCTTTAACCCTGTGCTGAAGGTAAAGACAAAGGGTAAGATGGAAGTCAAACATTCATCAAGTTGAATGGGTAGAAGGAAAATACATTAAAAAAACATGAGTTGGGCTTGAGTTATAAGGACAGGTAACTCACAGCTTTTGTCTTACTTCTCATTTGCCTCTTTACAATCAGTGAACTAAAGCAGAGCAAGATCTATGAACAGCATCAAGCCCAGAGAATTTACACTGTGAATAGCATGAATCAAAGGTAATCAGACACAGTGAAAAAAAATATTTATGTTATGAAGAAGTATGAGAGCTTCAATAGAGTGAATCAGCAAAATTAATAATTATTATAATCTGATAAGTATATCTCTAATCTGGATATAGTAAAGGATGCAAATATAAGAGCAGCAATCACCATGCGATATATCATTTTTCTATAAAAGGTATTCTATGATGTTTTCTAAAATTTGTTTTGCTTAAAACCTTAGAATTTTACAATTTGAAATTCTTGTCTTCATTGCATGCAAGGACACAAACATGGTAAATAAAGTTACATGTATACTTTCTTAATAATTATTGATTATTGCCAGTATTTCATGAACAAAGACATATATCTGAGATACACATCTAAAGTATTTCCCAGATACATGCTTATTAGGTTTTGTCACAATCATCTATATAGAGCAACTGAACAAAGGATTTTAATGCTGCAAAATAAGCTAGTGAACCCAGCAAATTTAGTATTGTACATGCAATCTCATTTCTAGCCCTTTTGACTTTATTCTTAGGACTGAATAACAAAAACTAGTCTGTTTTAACATTATTAAAAATTATAGCATACTAGAAAGGCACAAAGAAGCAGAAATTAAGATATTATGGGGAATCTGGCATTTTCTAATTTTGGTGCTTTACAACTAATATATATTTGTTCCTATGTAATTCCTTCTACGTGTTCTTTTAAAGGAAAAATAATTTTAAAAAACCCAGTTCCCTTTGGTGAATGAAACAACTCATTCATCTCTCTTTTTACCCATTTCTCAATGTTTTCATTGGAATATTAAGATCCTTTCCCAACAATACAGTGCTTCTGTCAGAGGCAGAGAAGCAGGAAAACAGAAGGGAAAATATGACATGGGGAAAGATTTACTGGGAGTGGGAACCGAGCTTTATTTCTTCTGGAAAGAATATCTCATCATGAAGTTTATATAACAAGAGAATTTTATGTTACAAAAAGCCCACCATAGTCTGAAGGGTTTATTTACACCAAATTAAAGATCTGCTGCAAACACTGTAAATGTGACAGCTTCTCAAAGAAAATAATGTAAGAATCTATTCAAATGAAAATGGTTATGCCACCTAAGTATAAGGTTTGCTAGCAATATTCCTACTAGCTACCAAGCCATGCTAGGAAGGCTCTGAGAAAGCATAAGCAATACTGCCATTATGAATGATTACTTTCCAAAATTTGTAACTAGGCAAAGTAATCTTCGTGCTAAAGCTTCTCATACTAATTCTGCACTAAAAGGTTAAGCTTTTAAAAAATACTTAATAACGATCTCTGCACATTTAAATGACATAATTCTTCATGTGAGCACTGCAACAAATAATGATAAATTTGCTTTATGACTGCATACACATTTCCTCACCCATGTATCCAAAAATGCCTTAGTTTGGATTTTGAATTATCACATATTCAAATGGCATAATACTAGAACTTGATATATCAAAGTAACTTAAGTGCAAATATTGCTGTCTCTGCGTGCAAAAAAACAGAGGTATCTCTATAAAGGATCTGTAAATACATGTATTTTCAATTCAGCAACACATTTTATATATTAATAGACATCACATTAAAATTAACTAGATGTACATTAAAGAGGTGCTCCACTGTGAGCAGAATTATCACAGCACATGTAAACACGCTCCAAAGCACAAACTTTAACTGAGCAGACACAGGTAGTGGAAGTGTCAGTAGGTCTGCAATTTCTGGCACAAAAGTGTTCCTCTGGATTCCCCAGTACTAACCCCAGTAGCTAAGCTGTACTGAACTATACGCCACAGCAGCATAAATTTTTATGCTCAGGCTCAAACACTTTTTACTGTTTCATGTTCAGGCTCAAACACTACAGTGCGCTGCAGCAGCAAAGAAAGCCAACAGGGTGCTAGGTTGCATCAACAAGGGCATCACCTGCAGAGACAAACAAGTAATTCAGCTCTACTCAGTGCTTGTCAGACCACACCCAGAGTATTTCATCCAGTTTTTGCCCCCGCTCTACAAAAAGGATGCAGAAAGGCTGGAGAGGGTCCAGAGAAGAGCCATGATGATGATCAGAGGAGTGGAGCACCTGCCATACAGGGAGAGGGTGAGAAAACTGAGTCTGTTCAGTCTTGACAAGAAAAGGCTTAGGGGAGACCTTATTACAATGTTCCAGTGCTCAAAGGGCAGATACAAAGAAGATGGAGACTCCCAATTTACAAGGAGTCACAGGGACAAGACAGTGGGCAAGTGGGTTGCTCTCTGAAAAGATTCTAATTGAACACAAGGGGGAAGTTTTTCACTCTGAGGACAGTCAGACATTGGAATGGTCTCCCAGGGGAAGTGTTAGATTCCCCCACTTACGAAAGTTTTAAGTGTCAGCTCAGTGGAGTGCTCAGACATCTCATAAACAATATCATTAGATACTGGGTTGGACCAGATGATCCTTGAGTTCCCTTCCAAGCTAACATTCTATGATTCTATAATTTGTACCAGGATATTCATCTGGTTAAATGCAACAATATTTTATAACAGAAACTGCAAAATACAGTTTAAAATTATTAGTATTTCACTGATTTGTATATAAGTTTCAAATTGCCTTAAAAATTTGAGCATAACAATACATTAAAAAAAAAAAATGGTATTTTTGAGAGATCATAAAAGAGAAAATAATTCACCATTGGCATTTTCCTTTACTGAATAACTTCAGGACTCCCATGGAACTCCAAAAGTCTCTAAGATGTGATCCATTAAACACATGCAAAAAAGTTTTGATTATCCAATTTTTCTTTTAAACATTATTTCGAAGGAAACTAAAATATGATTTCCCTCTAAATTCTGCCTGATTCAATCACATGCACACGAGAGAAAAAGTAGTCAGTACGAATCACATACTGTGAAAGATGTTATTCAGTATTTCATGGAACATACTCATTGTGCAAGAATTTAATAACTGAAAACCATCTTCAGGATGCTAGTTATTATGAGATAATAACTTGGAGAATCAGTAACACTTGACTTCTGCCATGTAGCTCTAGGGATGCTTTCTTTAATTCATACTCACTGTAATTTGTTGCTCAGTTATAGCCCTGCTCACTTGGAACTGCTGCCCTTTTATTCAGAAGCAAGCTGAACATCTACTGACATCGCAGAAATGCAAACTAAGCTACAGAAGATAAAGTTAGTTTTGACACCTATACACTGTCTCCATTTTGATGTAATCACTGAAATAATTATGAAAGGTAGTTAATATGATTATACAGTACCAAACTGCTATACAGAAGACTGCTACCCTCTAGACCTCATCAAGTCAGACTATCACAAGACAAAAAAAAAAAAAAAAAAAAAAAAAAAAAAAAAAAAAAAAATCAGACCGGACAACACCCTGAGCAGCCTAACATAATCTGAATATAAATCACTTTTTTTTAAACCACCATGAAATATGAAGCACTAATGCCTAGGCTGAAAAACTTGTAGTCTGAATGTTCTGCCCAGATGCTACATAATATAGCTTTTTCTTCTTGGGAAATATGATCACAAAATTAACTAAAAAAAAATAAAAAAAACAATGAAAACAAGTAAACAAAAACAAACCAACAAACATACTCTTCAATAGAATTTGAATTCTCTGCCAATGACCTACATCTGGGCAGTTGGACTTTTAGACTTGGTAACAGCTTTCATAGTGCATTAGTCTTGCTTGTGAACTATTTCCTCCCTGGCACAGCTAAGAGGAAGATATTCATGCTTGCTTCATTAAACCTATCAGCAGTGTTTGACACTGAAGATCAGCATGTGCTGCTGACTTGCCTGGGAGACCAGCAGAAATGAATCAGTCATCCTGAAGTAGATAGGTCAATTCCTGTCAGCCAGCTTCAAGACAATTCTGATGGGTGGTTCCTTTCCAGCCTTGAAACCCTTTCTTTTTGTGATGCTATAAGGACTGGTTCTACCTCTTGCTATGTTTAACACAAAACTGTATGAGCAATCTTGAGATGATCACACTTCTTCATAGGCAACATAAACTGGCAGATAGATTCCTTGCTTGACTTCATTCCTGCAAACACAGATGGACTTCAGACCTAAGGCCCTTGTGAAAACACTGGATGTATTGTTTAAAAATATCTGGTATGAGACAAAGAAAAGTGTACTACTGGGAAAAAAAAAGACAATTAGAAGAGATACTTGGGACAAAACACTTCTGAGAGGTTTGATGAGATACACATGCATCTGGGGACATGCTGGGAAGGAGGTGGTTATCAGGAACACTTGTATGCCCTGAATGCCATAGGCAAGACTGAAGAGCTAGACCAAACTAAGTTATTTAGGCCCTCCCGATTCTCCACTGATCATCAATGCACAACTGTGCCATCACACATTCACAACAATACACAACACCATCGTTGCTTCTGTATTTTTCAGTTTTACATTGATGTTAATGTTTTCATGGTCATTTTCCATCTAGAATATTGCAAATACTGAGGATGAGGATGATATGAATGACTCAAATAATTCAGTTTATTCTCAAGCTCTTTCTACTGTACTTTAAAAAATATGGTTTATAGGAAAAGCACATGTATTACTTTCAAACCACTAAATACAGGGTCTTACATATTAAATACCAAGAGTTCCACTTAGCGGGTTCATTTAAATTAAAAAAACCCTTCATTTAAGTGAAAAAAGGGAAGATTTTGGTCTTTTGAAAATTCCATGAAGGTTTTTGTATCAAATTCTGAGAATAAAAAAACTTATCCCACTCAAGTGCTTAGGAAAATATATTTTTTCAGGTTAAGGAGTTATGTTTTGATAGCTGAATTTTGGTTGCAGCACAGAGACAGTAAATCATACAGTCTCAAGAAAATAAACAGCATAAATACAGGACTCATAGCAGCAAACCAAAACAAGGCACATTGATACTTGTTCTATATTCTACACTCTTTATAGTCAGTCCTCAGCCATGAATTTCTTTTCAATTTTTCATAGCCCACACAAAGCATATCTAGTCATAAAAAAATAAAGTTTGAATGTAGGATGTGAATCCATCTAGAACACTAAATAAAAATAATTATATACTCTGAGAAAATTAAATTAAATATCCAATACAAATTCCTATGCTAAGAGTAAAATTCTGGCTTCTTAAAAACTATTAAAATTACCATGGCTTTTACCAAGACATTTCATCTACTATGTTATAATAAATTAAAGTTGTCACTAAATATTTATGTCCCATAAGTCTGTTAACAGAACTCACACATCAGTGAGGAAATGTTGGGTTTTTTTTAAAATGCAAAATGGATTTTTGTCAATGCAATAAGAATTTATTACCCCATGATACCATCCACTGTCATCCATTTCATCTCTAAAACCAAGTAATTTTTCTAATGGTATTCTTCCATAAAATGCTTATTCTTGGAAGAATTCCTTTTATTACTCTCCCCAAGTTCCAGTATTTTTTTAAAGTACTGGGAAACTAAGTGGTTATTCCATGTAATAAATTCTGCTCCATTTACATAAACATTAAATACATGTTATTCTCACAGGCTTACTCATAAAGATTACATGACTCAAAAAATCATATTTTATATTAATAAAAACTACTAAAGCTTTTTGTCTTACTCTCAGCCACATGTGAAGAGTCACTTCTCTTTCCAGTTGAAAACATTCCAAGTCCAAACCTTCACTTTCCAGCAGTGTATCCTGATAACTCCACTGCAAAAATGTCTTTGTCCAGTAGGCCACCCAAGAGTCAAGAACCAACATTTCCTGCTTTATATGAACTACTAACAGGAGGAGAGTGAACCTGCAGCCAGCCAGGGAGGGCACTCAGTTAGGAGTCAGCTGATGGGCATTTAGCCTCTCTAAAGTATGAACTCTGACCTGTGACTACAAGCACATCGCAGCTGGAGCTACTTTCAAATAAACTTTAGGCAATCAGAATGAGCCCTTTGGTTGTATTTTGCAAGTTGAAAAGTGATTGCTTAGCCATGTGTTTGGCTAAACACTGGTGTCAAACACACTACTAGGCAAGCTTGTTTGTTACTGATGTTAAAAGATTATTAAGACTATAAAAATTGAGAATATTTAATACTATAAAAATACCAGAGCTTGCAGTGTTCCTCTTGCTAGAAACAACAGAACAAATAGCAAAATTAAGGAGAAAAACCACCTAACTCATCCTTAAGGATGACCTGATAAAGAACAACTAAAAGAATATCAAACAGGAAAAAATCTAAAGTATACTGATGTATTCATGGCTTTTTAGGTATTAACTCTGCAAATGTATTTTAATTTAGCCCTTCAACACACACTTTGTTACTACTATCTGGTGAGACACGGTACAACAGAGAAATTGTTCTGTTGGTACTACAGGACCATTTGTTTTCTCACATAAGCTGAAAAAAGTTCTATCTGGTGACAAGGAAAAGGAAAGCTGACAATTCAAACAGAAACAACCCTGTTAAAACCCAGGAAAACCTGTTAAGCCCTGATATTTCCTTCACAAAATTTATGTCCAAAGGTTTGAATGCTGCATATTAGTGGCAGGCACATTATTGCAGTAGCAGACACAGTAGAAATTTCTTTTACAAAGATTCCTTGTCAGATCACAGTATGAGTTTCTGAAAACTCATGCAAGCTTGAATATGGAACTCACTGATTTCCACAGATACAACTGAACTTTTCCTCCTTTTAAAAATTAAAGTGCTGGACTCGATATAATTTTAGTGCACTACTGGAATTCTTCATATTGGATAAACTAAAGGCCTTCAGATACAATCAAATAAAACACTGAATCTTGATTTTTGTACTGAATAATAATATTGTAATACGTGTTAAGTATGTCCAAAGACACACTAGAAGCTACAAAAATATTAAAGTCTTAAATACATTTTATATAGAAGTCTGAAGTATGCTACAACTTTACTTTTGTGGATTTTTAGAGTTAACATCTCTGTGTAAGTGGTTGTATAAGTTGAAAGTTTTACACAAAGAAATTTAACTATTTTGCATAATTATGAGTTCATTCCTTTGAGATTTTTTTACAGTAAAAATTATTACCTAAGGCATTCTAACAAAGTCAGAGGAGAAGGTTTACAGGTACATCCTCTAACAGTTTTCTAGCCATGTGCAACTGCCTTCCCTCAAATAAACACCTGTTGAACATAATTAGAAGAGAAATCCACTGACATGTGGAGTACAGGTAAAAAATGTCAGAGAAAAAGTAAGCATGGAACAGTAGGTCAGAGTGTAGAAAGGGAGAGGTCAACAGACCTGCTTTGGAAAGTAAGAATGTATGTTTTCAACCTCTATGAAAAAAAATATTCTGGCTGCCAATGTCAGTAAGTATGCATGCACATCTGCCTAAACTGTTTTAACTAAAATATGTCCAACACAAAACACAACTGTCATGTTAAATCATAAGCAAAACAACAGCAAGAAAAGCCAGGGCATAATTTATTTCTTCTTTCCTGTTTCCCCAGTGCCGTCCCACTGCTTTCTCTAGCGCAAATGCCACTGTGTTGCCTCTCCTGTTCTCTTTACCCATTTATAGCTTCCAAAGTCGTTTAAGTTATAGCTGTGACAAGAGGAGACTGTGAGACAAGGGACAGCATCCCGAGGTTGACAGCTACGGACATGGCCTGCTGCTTCAATTCCTCACAGCATTCACTGTGTACTTGGCAGCAGCACTCACCCTGCACTTACTGGAGTAGACAATATCAGAATTAGCTGCAGTAGCAATCTCCACTGAGAAGCATGTGTTGCTGCTACCCAAGCATGGATGCAGGCTTACTCAAATGCATTTATAAAGTCAGCCCCAGATTTACAATGTAGCTCACTATAATAATCAGAATAAGATGGTGTTACATAGTTTTTCTGATGGTCAGAACGGAGACAACTCATCAGAAAAATGTTTCTCCTTTGTTGTAGTATTTATTAGCCCCTTCATGTCACATCTTCAGAAAAGCAGCTAAGCTATTTAAGCAAAAATTCTCATACAAGTTTTGCTTTTCTTCCCCTAGTTTGAGAGCCAATTCATCATCACTCATTTGTCTGATCTTAGAAGCAACAGAACCACAGAGTGGCCATAAACCACCCTTTTATGGAACAAGAAGTCAAATCACTGGAAAACACAGCCTGGAAAAGACCTCAGGAAGTCCC
The DNA here is from genome assembly GCF_036169615.1 of Heliangelus exortis. Taxonomy (NCBI): domain Eukaryota; kingdom Metazoa; phylum Chordata; class Aves; order Apodiformes; family Trochilidae; genus Heliangelus; species Heliangelus exortis. The sequence continues at coordinate 46,629,078 of NC_092424.1, forward strand.
CAGTCCAACCTCCTTTTCCAAGCAGGATTATGTCAGATTAGACCAGGTTAGTAAGGGCTTTTTTGCACCTGAGTCTTGAAAACCTCCAAGGAGACTGCACAGCTCTGGGAAGCCTCATGCAATGCTTGACTGCACACATGGTGAAAAAGTATTTCGCCTTCCTTAACACCTTGATTCAACTCACATCTTCTGTCCTCCCATCATTCACTGGAGTGAACAGACTGGCTCTGTCTTCCTGACATCCTTCTTACAGCTATTGGGCCATTAGGTGTGTTAGGGCCATTAGATACCCTGGTAGTTTTCCCTTCTCTAGGATAAAAAAAAAGTCTCCTCATGGAACATGTGCTCCAGAACGTCTTGATGACCCCTCACTGAACTTACTCCGGGTATCATACAGCACCCCCAGTTGACAGGGAGAAAACTAAGAAGCTGAAGCCTACATAGAGGCCAGGATTTTTCTGAGCTGGAATAAATGATATCAAGGAGAAAGAATATGTATGTAAGTTGTTTGGAAACTGTTCTGGAGTCTGGCTGTAGAGAAAGGTGCATAGCACAAGCTTTCTAAGTAACCTCTTTCACATTTTTTCTTGACTAGCATTAGAGGTATGCTCAGCTGCCTGTGGGGAAGGCTTAAAATCTTGTTTGGAGACTAGTGTTATTAACTTTTTTTCTAACACTTTGTCCTGAATTCCTACACTTGGAGTCAAACATGTGAAAACTGAAAAATGTCCACTTCATTCAGCGAACCACCAGACAAACATGGCCACCTACTCAGACCACAGCAGGATTTTAACATTTATGAAAAATGTAAACATGTAAGACATTTTCTCTTATATGTTTAAAATTTATTCTGACATTTGCTCTTTTATATTAGTTTCAGTTTCCAAAGTTTAAGCTAGTTTAATTCCAATACAAGAGTTGACAAAATTTGACAAGAATCTCTGTAACTGTCTCCAATTAGAATACTTTATTTATTAGTTCATAAAACACTGATTAGCAGAGGAGTCTTGAAACACCATAATGTTTAAAAATCAATTTACATTTTACATTCAGAATTTAAACTCTTCCAAGGTCTTTTTCTGAGTAAAATAACGTGAATCAAATGAAGTGGTTTAAGACAAGAAATGTCAAGCAAAACCATGAAATGGAGTCTAACTGATAATTTACTTATCTATTTTAAGTCACATGAGTGAATAATAATAAAAAAAATAAATTACTAGAGATTCAAGTGTGTAACAGACATTCATAACAGAAACAGCATGATTTCTTCATGCTTGAGGATGTTGAACAAATCTTATCTTCCTAGCACTGCAACTACAAAAAAATATCAACTTTCCCCTGTATTTGCAAAAATTAAGGGATGATTTTAAAGTCTTCTTATGTAAAAAGGGCAGTATGACTAAGCCATGTAAGTTATAGCTGGAAAGACAATATGAAATACAGGCTTTTTTAGAAGACATTATGGTCTTCAGTATTAGTGCTTTTCTTGTGTATTCTGGTTCGTTATATTATCAGTGTGTCCATTACAGTGAAAACAGGCATGGAATTAGAAAGATTTGTAACTTTATGAGGGGAAATAAAAACTTCCCTCCCTGCATTAAAGCTTTTCATGTTTGGATCTAATGTAATTGAAGTGCCCCATCAATTCAGTTCCATTCAATTGCACAATGGAGGAGCTAAAATACAGAGCAGAAGCAGGCAGGGCTGAAGCAGCCACAACTGTTGTCAGCTTGTGCTGTTGCAGAACTGTATGTCAAGTCTGTACTGCTATGAAAAAAATGCTGAGCTACTTTTAATCTAGCTTTCATCAGGGTCCCAGTGCAGTGTAGTTCACTGCACAGCCATGCAAAAGCTTATATTATCATAGAAGCAAAGAATCATAGACTCACAGAATGGCTGGGGCTGGAAGGAACTCTAAAGCTCATCAGTTCCAAACCCCCTTAAATGAGCAGGGACCTCTTCCACTAGATCACATTGCTCAAAGCCCCATCCGACCTGGCCTTGAACACCTCCAGGTAGGGGCAGACACAACTCTTTGGGCAACCTGTGCCAGTGCCTCACCACTCTCACAGGAAAGAGTTTCTTCCTAATGTCTAACCTAAATCTCCCCTCTTCAAGGTTTGAACCATTTCCCCTTGTCCTCTCACTACACACCTGTGCTAAAATCTCTACCCCAGCTTTCCTGTAGGCCCATTTCAGATATTGGAAAGCCACTATGAGGTCACCTTGAAGCCTTCTCTTCTCTAGACTGAACAATGCCAACTTTCTCAGCCTGTCTTCACAGGGGAGGTGCTCCAGCCTGATGACCATTTTAGTGGCTCTCCTGTGGACACCTTCAAGGAGGTTTATGTTATTCTTATGCTGATTTGGGTTGGAAAGGGACCTTAGAGATCACCTAGTTCCAACCTCCCTCTACATCCCACCAACCCTCCCACTACATCTGGTTGTTCAAAGTCCCATCCAACCTGGCCTTGAAACACCTCCAGGAAAGGGGGATCCACAGTTTCTCTAGGCAACTTGTGCTGATGTTTACCCACCCTCACACCAAAGGATTTCTTCCTTATGTCTAATGTAAATCTACCCTCTTGCAGTTTGAAACCATGAGCCTTTGTCCTATCACTACATGCCCTTGTAAAAAGCAGTTTTCCTGCTTTCCCCAGCTTTCCTGTAGACCCTCTTCAGGTATTGGAAGGCAACTTCCAGAGTCTTATCTTCTCCCAGCTGAATAACCCCAACTCTCTCAATCTGTCTTCATAGGAGAAGTGCTCCAGCCCTCTGGTCATCGTCATGGCCCTCCTCTGGACATGTTCCAACAGCTTCATGTCCTTCTTATGTTGGGGACCCCAGAACTTGACCCAGTAGTTCAGCTGGGGTCTCCAGAGACCAGAGTAAACTATTGCTAAAGGAATAAATGTACAGAGATGAAAGCCACAGCTCTCAATTGTGGTGCAAGTTAATGCTGCTTTAAGTGCTTGGGGAATTACTCTCTTAGAACTCAGTTGTGAGTTCCCTAATCAGTTTAGCAGGATCTGTTCCCTAATCAGCCAACACTGTACAAATGTGGGCACAACAGGGGTCAGCAGTTAAAAAAATCCAGGAACAGGAAGAAGACTGGACTGCCTTCCAGAGCACTGACAGCTTAAATTGACCTACATTGTTCACTGAAGTATACTTGTAGATTGCATGAAACTTTTACTGTTGAACTGAAGCAGATCCTACAGGAGGGACATATGACTGCCCAATAAACATTTATCAAAACTTTTCTTTAACTTGAAGTCTACTCATCCCAGAACATATTGCCTTTTCCAATAAATTATAATAGAAAGAAAAGACTTTTTTCCTATGAACAATGCTTTCTCGTAGCCTTAAAATGAAATTAGAAACTGTTACAGCTACAATGAGAATAACAAAAGTAGTTTTATGAAAGTTATAAAAGTAGTTTTGTGAATTTATAATGAAACTCTTGCTATGAGTTATTATAAAAGGGTAAAGGTCAAGAAAGTGCTTCACAAGACACATTACTGAGAATGGCTTGAAAGAAGAGTCAACAAAGATTGATAATTCATTCTAATACATACAGACCATAGACTCCTAAATGAGGAACAAAGATGAATATCCAGAACTTCAATCTAAATAACCTTTGTGTTCTACTTAGGTTTCTGAAAGCCAGGAACAAAAGAATTCTTAGCATGACTCCCTTTCTAAGGCCATCTAGTAGATATCCCCACTTTACCCCTTACACACAGGCTGCATGTGGCCCATTACTAGCAGCATTTTTTGACATTTTTCCTGCAACACAGATGCATGGATGGATTTAATAGTGATACTTTTATATAAAACCTACTGGTTTATGCACTAAGCCCGGAAGAAAATCTGAATTCAGTACTCTGGCCAAAGGAATTGAAATTCATTTCCTGCAGAAGAATACTTCAAATTACCTGGCAATAGTGCTACTAAAGGAGGATCTGTAAAAGAAAAATAACACCTTATTTTCTTCATTGGGTCTCTTCTGAAGCTCTGCTATTTTGTAGTAAGTAGCCCAAGGTTCAGGGGAAGGAAAGGAAAACGAAAGGGGAAAGGGGAAGGGGCAGGGGAAAGGGAAAAGGAAAGGGAAGGCTACATCCTTCCATACCTTTATTGGCTCAGCACTCTGGAGGCAATGTCTTAAGTTCCAATTCTACTCCAAAATCATCCATCAGATCCATTGTAGCAAGGATGGACATTAAACACCAAAACCCAAAGCTTCTAAAACTCCTGTATGAATGATGTATGCATTAAATTATATTGTCAAGTGAGTTTCCTACCTTGCCATTTGCTATCACTATGAATCCTTACTCTTTGCAGCACAGTAACAACATTTTGAAAGGACACGTAGAGACTTGTCTCTCTGCATCTTTTTTACCTCCATAATCTTGTAACTTGGTGGTTAAGAATCCTTTAAAATCCATTTCTACAGTTGCCCTTAAATAATAAAATTAATCCCCTTCTTGAAAAAAAAAAAAAAAAAAAAAGTTTTTACCACGAGTTTATTACAGAAAAGGAGGCACTAACATGAGTTTGTGGATGGAAGTGAGCATTGATCTGCCTGAGGGTAGGAAGGTTCTACAGAGGGATGTGGACAGGCTGTATCCAATGGGCCAAGGTCAGCAGTATGAGGTTAATCCAGGCCAAGTTTCAAGTCCTGCACTGTGGTCACAAGCCCAGGCAACACTACAGGCTTGGGGAAGAAGGGCTGGAAAGCTGCCTGGCAGACAAGGACCTGGGGTGCTGGTTGATAGCTGACTAGAAGCCAGCAGCATGGCCTGGTGACCAAGAAGGCCAGCAGCCTCCTGGTCTGCATCAGAAATGGTGTTGCCAGCAGGACCAAAGAGGTGATTTTTTCTGCGTACTTGGCACTGGTGAGGCTGCACCTCAAATACTGTGTCCAGTTTGGGGCCTTTCACTACAAGGATATTGAGTTGCTGAAGAGTGTCCAAAGAAGAGCAACAAAGGTGGTGAAGGGTCTGGAGCACAAGTCTTACAAGGAGTGGCTGAGAGGACTGGTATTGTTTAGTCCAGAGAAGGAGGCAGAGGAGAGAACTTACTGCTCTCTACAACTACCTGAAAGGAGGTTGTAGTGAGGCTGGTCTCTTCTCCCACATAACCAGAGACAGGTCAAGAGGAAATAGATTCAGGGTGTGCCAGGGGAGGTTTAGACTGGATATTAGGAAAAAATTTTTACAGAGAGATTTATCAGGCATTGGAACACAGTGCTCATGGAAGTGGTGGAGTCCATCATCCCTGGGTGTGTTCAAAAAACATGTGGACACAGCACTTCACATGGTTTAGCTGGGTGGTGGTGTTAGGTTGATGACTGGACTTGATGGTGTTGGTCCTTTCCAACCTTAATGATTCTATGTTTCTCTCATGTACAGTTGCACAAAATAGCAAAAATAACCATATGGAGAGGATCAGAAGTGATGAGACAGTTTTCTACTTCTTAGTCTGTATATTAATTTTAAATTATGTTCCTAATTCTAGTGATGCAGTACACGTGAATTATGAGCATACAGGATGGCATTCATGATTCCACATGAAGGACAACACAATTAAAATGTAAATGTCACAGTATCTAGCTGGTTAAAGTAGAAGACCTTTATTGGATTTTGCTCTTAATCTAAACTGCTATATGAATTTACAGTTTTGGCATAATATAATGCAAACCACTTTCTTCAGTTCAGGAACAATATTTTGGTGAGTATTGACTAAGAACTGTATTTTAATAACTAAATTTTACATCTAGCCAGAGTTGAGAAAAGTCTGGAGTATTGCATGTACTTAATTTCTGAACATACTACTGGCTATGAAAGCAGACTTCGGAAAAAAACTTTATCCAACAACTTCCATGAAAAATGGCTTAGTAAAATGCTTCTTGCACAAGTAACAACAAAGAATTCTGGAACCTTTACTACAATATTTACAGTCATATATGTACAATGGTAATCTGTTAGACTTAATGGTAATAGTTTAAGACTCACTGCATGCTTACACCAAAGGGTATTAATCTGTACTTAGTTATTTGACCTGAAGATGCTGATCACGTTGCAGACAACACCGTGCCTTGTCATGCTGTTAAGAAAAAAATTACCATGTCTTAACTGTATTTGCCTGCTGTGCTCTCAACCCTCCAGTCAACTCCTAAGCCTTCCATGAGCACTTCATCGACAATGTCAGCCTCTGACAAGTGAGTACTTAATAAACTGGAAGCTCCATTTAACCACTTGTTGGAAAAAGCAAAGGGACACTCACTTCTGCAGTTATAAAGTAGCAGTGAGATATTCCTTACTCTATCCAATTTTTTGCACGCTGCTCCCTGAGAAATGATTCCAGGGGCTGCCTGTCCTCCCTCAGAGGTTTTGCAAATCACAGACCTGGCACTATGAGTTTTCAGGACCTCCAACTGTAGCAGAGAAACCTTTCTTGGGGCAAGGCACTTTGAAGTCAAACAGGTGTCTCTTGCCAAGGTGCACAAACAGTGCTCCAATCTTGCTGCCTTTAGACTTGGCAAGCCTCGTCCAGTGCTTCTGCTCCAGACTCAGGTAACCTCCTTCTCTAGCTGCTCCAGAGTGAGCTGAGCACACATTCAGAAGCTCACCTTTTACTGGCCCCCCAATCCTGCTCATGCACAACTGGGCTCAGCCCTAATTGGGCACAGGTGGGCTTAACACAAGCTCACGCCTCCCACCTTGTAATTAGCAACACCTGATTGCCTCATTTCACTACATCCAACAGTATCACTGGTTCCTGCTCAGTCATGAGCAGATCGTGTGGAGCAGGTAAGGCTACTAACCCTGCCTCTGACAGGATGCTGAGCCAGTAGGCAGGGGTCTGGCAGACAGGGCAGAAATGAAACAGATTGCCCAAAGAGGTCAGGGGATGTTGGAAGGTTTCACAGCTTAGCTAGGGAAACCCATGACTGGCCTGATCTAGGTGACAGGCGCACTTCAAATGGTTAAGTTGGGTTCTGTGATCTCCAGAGGTTCGTGAAAGAAAAACGTAATTTCTATGATTCAACAAGTATCTCCAAAGGCAGCAGATTTACCTGTTTGCTGTTGTCTAATGACAGTAATATATAATTTAACATTCTGCTAATGTTCAGGAAGTTAGAATTGCAACCATAAAAGTTAAACGTCTATAAATACTTAAAGGAATACTTAAATTATGGTTAAACCCATAGCTAGTTTTCACAAGGCAAAGCTCCTTTATAAAATTCACTATATATTTCTGAAACTCTACTGAAGCTGCTGATTCTTCCAGAGAAAGTCAAGCATCTTTTACATATCAATGTGTAAACGAACATGCATATATCCATTATTTGAGTTATGTCCAGAAAAGATAAAACGTATCTTAAAAAATAATCCTTAAAGAAACTGAAGTATAGCAGTTTATTCCACACATCTCTAGAATTAAAAACAAACCAAAAGATCTTTATGACAAAGGGGAGGTTTGGGTGTTTTCGCCTTGTATTCTTCCAACTAAATTGAAACATACTTTAGTTTTACTAACAAGGAGAAAAATTTTAATGTACACATTTTCTACTCCTATTTTGTTTAAAGATACTCTTACAGAAAACAAGTCCAAAGAAACTGCAACAGGTAGACTGTTGCTGTATCAGCAAAACAAGGGAAACAATGTATTTCCTAACTGTTGTCAAAATAACATATACCATTGGAAAAAAACTTGAGAACACAAGACTTTGCTAAGATCTTGCATTGTGTTTAAATAAAGAAAAATACAAGTCAGGAGTTTAAGCGCAGATGTACGCTCATACTAGCTCATCCATTTACATGTTTAACATTTGCACATAGCAGTAGCTGAAGCTTTTTTTATTCCTACCTTATTTTTATTCCTTTTTATTCCTACAAGTCTGAAAAAAGTAGTCAAAACAATATAAGGCATTTATCCTAGTATTTTTGCCCATATACCTCTAAATTCATTATGAATTGGGGCTAGAACAGAAAGTGAAGCATGCTGGATCAACTCATAGTCTTTAAACCAGGAGACTGAAAACTAATGTGGGTTTCCAGTTTAGTAGTCTCCTGCACTATATGGAAGTTTTTTATTCTTTTTCAAGCTTATTTTAAAAATGAATGTGTTTTCCAGAACTTTGCCATTATATGTGACATTCACATTAAATTTATGCCACACTGTCGGTATTAGAAAACACTTTCAAATGATACCACAGTATCGTTTGACATAATTTTGCTATAATGTGAGGTGGTAAACCTTGCAGACAATTCCATAGGCTGACAGTTTAATAGAACATAGTTTGCCAGTACAAAACGATACAGAAAAACCCTGGTATCAAAGCAATATAGTAGGAGGCAAGGCATCACAAGATCTTCCACTGGCACTGACAGTTGCCTTATGATAACACGCCTGTAAAACCTGGAGGTAATTTCAACAACCAGCAAACTCCAGATGAAGTTTTGGCAGCTCGCACACCTTCCTGACATGCTTCATCCCCAGCTCTAACTCCCCGTGCTTCCTGGACACGTGAGATAAAACTAATCCACAACACCTCTATAGTAGCAGCAAACGTACCACAGCGTTTTTCATCATGGCTTTAACAGTGAATCCGTCGGAGAGCTGCTGCTGGTGCTCGCTTTTCTTTAGGCGCCCCGGAGGCTCCTGCTGCGGGGGGCTCCTCTCACCCCCGGGCTTTGGGGGCCTTGAACCCCCTTTCTCCACTACCATCTACCCACCAGCGATCGCGACGGGCAAGGAACAAAAGGCAGACTGGGAAAACAAAAACAAACAACAAACACACACGCACACAGAGAAACAACCAAAAAGCACAAAACAACAAACAAACATCAACGCCACTGTGTTAGAAAACACAGCAGGTCTACCTCTGGTCCCTTCCCAACCAGCGACACCCCCCCCCAAACACACACACGAACACGCACACACACACACACATATACACACACACATACACACAGACACACCCACACACGCACCCCTCCCGCGCTTTGACAGCCCTCCTCGCCTGCCCCTCGCGCTCCTCAGCTCCCTTCCGCAGCCCAGCTCCTCATCCTCCTCCCCTTGCTCCGTCTCCATCCCTTCCCCGCTCCTCTCGCCCCCCGGGGCCTTGCCGTCGCCCACCCGCCGGCCCTCGCCCTGCCTCACCCCCTGCGCCACCCGCCGGGGTCCCTCCGCGGGGTCCGTTGGGGGCGCGGAGGGGATTGGTCGCCGTCCGAGCTACCACGCGTCCCCCCGCCTCGCGCCCGTCGCTAGGCAACGCGTCAACAATCCCCCGCCTTGCCAGAGGGCGGGGAGGGAGAGAGAGGAGCAGGGGCGTGACGTGAGATGGGGGAAGCGGGAGGTGTGAAGCAGAGAAACACCAAAGGTGTTCACCGGAGAAACAGGATCCCCAAGGCAGCTCCCCACCGCCCCACCCTCCCGCCCCCCGGCAGGCACACCCAACCCCCGGCAGGCACTAAGAAGCCGTCCGACAGAATTTTGCGGGAAACAGGTGTGGGTTGTGGAAGCTCCATCCCTGGGAGAGTTCAAGGCCAGGTTGGAGGGGGCTGTGAGCCACCTGGTCTAGTGGGAGGTGCCCCTGCCCGCACCGGGGGGTTTGGAACTGGATTAGCTTTAAGGTCCGTTCCAACTCTAACCATCTAATCCTTCCGTGATTCCGTAATTAACAAAAAAAGGGAGGACGAGGGGGGGAAAGGCAGTCCACGTGAGGAGGCGAGAACTACATTACCCAAAGGCCACCGCGCCCCACCCACCCACACACACCCCCCCCCCCCCCCCCCCCCTCCCCTCGGGGCGCATGCGCAGTCCGCCACTCCCCCTGGCTGCTCGGCCCGCAGTTAACGCGGCGCTGAGAGCTGTGAGGGTGCACGCGCGCGCGGGCGCGCGCCTTCCTGCCGTCTCCTCCGCTCTCCTCTTCTCCTCCCCCTCCCTGTCCGTCGCCGCCATGATAGGTGAGTGAGCGAGCCCGGATGCGGATCCGCCCTTTCCTGCCCCGCATGGCTGCTGCTGATACTGCTGCATCGGCCACCGCGGGCGGACGGGGCTGGGTTGGTTCCCTTCGGTCCCTGTGGGCACGTCCGTCCGTGCCTCCCCCCTCTTGGTGCCTCGGCGGGGGAGGGGGGCGCCTCGGCGGGTGCACCCACCATGCGGGTGGTGATGGTGGTGGTGGCGGCGGTGGGTGCTGCGGGTGCCCGGTGTCATGTCCCCCGCGGACGAGCCGGCGGCGTTGCACGGCGCCCGGTGGCCGCGGTTCTTGGGGAGCTGGGCCGGAGCAAAGGCGCCGGGTGGGCTGTGCCCTCGCTGCCTCCTCTCCTGCCTTAGTGCTTCGCTGCTAAAACGCTTGGCGGAGCTGCGCAGAGGACTCGGGGGTCACGGAGCCACTGTTGTCCTTCTGTGCCCTGTGCTGGTGGGGGGTGACCCACCTGCAGGTGACCCACTTGTTTAGGGCTCGTCATTGAGGTCATTTAAAAATAACTTCTCGTTGCACCTCAGTGGGTTGATTGTCTATACTGTTGGTATAGGTTGGTGTGATCTGTGAAGCTTTCTGCCCTTGCCTGATACATGTAAGTTCATGTGGTCAGGTATGGTACTCGGTGGCGATGATCTGACAAAGAAGCAAGTTGGACCTCATAATTTTGGGAGTTTGGCCAGTTGGCCCTTGAACTGCTTTCTGTACCCATCTAATAGTGGTATGGCGTGTGGATCGGTTGTTTGAACAGTGGTTTTTTTCTGTTGTTTGTAAGATGAATCCCACAAATCACAGGATCTTTTTTGTAGTCCCCGTTGCTCATTACGTTTCATCTCACTTTCAGAGTTTTGTGAATTATTTGAAGTAAGAGCTGTAAAATGTAGTAGATTCACTTGTATTTTAACAGTTCCTTGCCTTTCTCAGGCTTACTGTTTCATCTTCAGTGTCGGTGTCATAGTTGGAGTCAACATAAAACCTGTTAAGTTTGAAGACTTAAACTGCATCACTGTTCATGATACAGTGCGTTGTCAAAATATTTATTTTAAAGTTACACTTTTCAAAAGTATACAAGAATGTCATGGGCCTCTCAACTACTCACCTAGACATAAGTTTTTCTTAGTAGTGTGTGAACAGGAGAGATTGGGTAGTGTACTTTTTTTTTTTTTTTTGGCTTTGTAAAAGCTAAAAAGAAAGTTAAAACCAATTCTTTCCAAATAGCACTCTGTATAAATATTTATGCAAATGTTCCCTTCCTAGTTGTGGGAACTTACTGGGTTTTCTTGTCATTTTGGAGTATTATTTTTTTGCGATGTAGCAGAGAATATCTTAAATAAAAGGCTTGGCTTAAGAGAAGTGTAGAGGGTCAGGTATTCCATTCCTTTTGCAGTTCTATCTCCTGGAATGTTTTGATGTGTTGCTATACTATATAAAATACATGTGTTTGCAGAACCGCAGTGTATGTTTGTTTTTTTAATGCTTTAGGATAAAAGTAAGTTGAGTGTACATAAAGAACTGCCTATGTGATGCCTCTGGCCCTCTGACTGAAATATGAATGTTTACTTGCTGCACATGAAGATAACATTTGACTAAGGAATTAAAATTTCATTTTCATTGTGGTAGACAGAAATGTTTGTAAGTATTGATTATGAAATGTATGTCCTAATTAGTTGTGAGTTCATAAGCACAGCTTTACATGGGTTGCAACCTTAAATGATTCAAGCAGCAACCTGTTATTTTAGAGGAAAAAAAAAAAAGTGAAGAAAACCTCCCACTGCAAAAACACAGTAATTTTCTTCAAAGTGTATGATGTAGAGACCCAGTCAAACTTCCCACTTTCTGAAAATTTTCCTCTAAGCATTTATGAGCAAGGAATACCATGGCATAATTGGGGGCAAGAGGGGAAGGGCAAAATAATTTGCTTTTACAAATGGTTTTAGAAGTTTGTTCTGTAATGTGCTTGACTTCAAATGAAGTCCTTTCACTCAGGAGTAAAGTGCTTTTTTATAAAGATACCACATATTCCTACTACTTTCTGGGCTGTTCAGTTAAGGACTTCAGCTAACTTCTCTGTAGAAGTTTATTTAATTTTATTTTAATAATGAAAAAAAATTATACAACTGCAGGAGTGTTTTGAAGTTATTGTTTTTAATTTTGCTTTATAATACTGTGTGTATATTCTGACTGATGCAAGATGGGAATCCCTGCAGAAATCACTGACCACTGGGGAGCCAAATTGATGCTGCTTTCTATATTTGTAACAATGATGTCAGTTCAATGAGCTTAATATTCACTGCTTGAAGGACCTGTCTTGTACTTTATTGTCTTATGTTCAGCAGTCCTCAAGATATACTGTAGACAAAAGTATTTCTGTCAGCAGCTTCTATAGTACCATGTACCTTAACTTTGAGACTTCATGTTGTGTTTCTAGATTTGTATATTTTTTTTCTTTTGCCACTTTGCTTCCTATCCTCCGTTCTTTTTCTGCATTCACATGTTTTTTTTTATTAGCTTTGTGCTTCATTGGAAGCACAGTGGAGAAGATAATTCAGAGCTCTTAGTGCAGGTAGGGAGATTTAGGAAGCATGAGTTTAATGGTAAATTGTGTCCAGTGGAGAGAACAGAGATCAGCCTAGAGGCCTGCTGAGCACTAGCTGGAATTGCTACCACCTGCTCACACTGTCTCTCACTTGTACCTAACCTCAAGCTGGTTAGGTATCTTGATTACACATTTTCAGGGTTTGTTGATGTGGAGGTAGGGTCTGCTGGTGACTTCTTGCAGTGGCTTTTTCTTTGATCAATAATACCCTTGCTTTAACACGAAGTGGTGATTGAGATCAAACTTATTAGGGCTGTTTTGCAGCCTTCAGCAGCTGGGTAGCCTAACAGACTGTGCTGGTACCTAGAGCTTACTCTCCCATGTGATCAAGAACCGAACAAAAATCTTGGATAAAATCTTAAGCCTGAGATTTTGACAGGAAATATTTGATTATTTGTAAAATCTGTGCTAATTGTGACTTCTAAGGTATCTGTGCCAGAATTGATAAGGTATGAATACTTGCACACTTGTGCCTAATGTTTCAGTTGGTTTAACACATTGGACTAGCCTGACCTACATATAAGTTCTCAAGCAGCTTAAACCTATCTTATTTTTGAGTTAACATACAGAGAGAAGCACCAAGCAGAATATACTTCATTATTCAGATAGCAGCAGAAACCCACTGGGGTTGTGCATAGAGACCACAAGTTTAAGTGTTTACAGTAAGGTGCAAGACCTGTGTTTAGATCATGAGTTGAAGATTAAGACTGATACTCAATTAATATGGTACTTTGAATTTGGCAGAAAGTTGGAAATTATGCTTTATTAGAAAAAAAACCCAGTCATCTGCTTGGCCACTTGTCCAGAAGTTTTCACAGATCTGTTTCACAGATTTTTAAAACTTAGAATGAGGACTTAATTGAGCTAGGGGCTTCTTATTTTTAAGTGAGCACTGGAAGACATCAGTTGACCTAGCATTTTCAATTTTCTTTTTGCATTTCTTCCATATTGGTGCCATGGATCCGGACAACAGATTGGTAGTAAGTGTAATATACAAATGTAATTTCAAAGATGATACAAGATAGTGGCTGTGGATTGAGAAGACCTGGACAAGAACTTGCCAGGGTCTTGTATACCTGATTTGATTTGATAAGTGAGGTTTATTAGGAAAAATTTACAGTTCTAATAATTTGGTGCAGCATTGCTAATTTCTCTCCTGTTGTAAAGGAGTTGAAGATTCTAACAGGGAGTACATCTTCAAGTTCTAGTCATAGGCTATCATAAACAGCAAGTAATGCTTTTTCCAGCTGTTCAGTAACACATAGTTTTTAAGTTGGTACCTTGCCACAATAATGTTTAATAAACACTATAAATAAAAATTTATAAATAAAAATTTATGAATAAAAATTCTACTGTTTTATGTCTTTTATGCCAAGAATGATTGAAATCAGTAAACACTTGTGTTAAATTTGAAAGAAGAGAAAAGGCTAACTTGGTCTAATGTTTTGTGGTACATTATTCTTACTCTGGGAAGCAGTTCTGTAACTTCAATAGTTTTCCATTTTTATTTCTTTTTTAGTTGGCAGGATTAAGTAGGCTTCTTAAAGGCTTAATTCTAAGGCAGAATAAATAAAGTGGAAAGTCAGTGTATAGTTGTTTCCTCAAAATGCTTTTCTTCAAAAAAACCCTCAACTATTTTAAACTATGAAAATATGTACTCAAACAAGGAAAATACCCATCACTCAGCAAAGTACAACATTGATAAAGAGCTCCTTTAAATGTTGCAGTTTCATGTGTTAGAGCATAAAAACCACAACGAATTGCAGATTCAACATATGAATATATCTGTTTTATAAGGAATTGTCCCAGGCATTTAAGCATTTTATTTGTAGCACCACAGTAACTTGAGGGTTTTATAAATACAAATCAGAACCCCTCCCGTACTTGCCCTAAGTGCTGTAAGTATAACACAAGAGACGGATTAAGGTTGATACATGGATATTAATGTGGGTTAGTGCAAGGCTTTGTTTTCATGCTAAGTGTGACACTACACCAAGTGCAGTCTCTAGGTATTGCTGCTTTTCTTGCTGTATTCTACTCCTTCCCCCCGTTACACCAGCAAACTAAGTTTCAGTTGCGGCAGAGCAAATATCTGTTCAGGCTGTGAAGCCAAAAAATAATCCAAAAGGAAGAGTTTCTTTTTAATCTGGGTCAGTTCCCTGAGCTGGCTCACAGTAAGGTAATACGAAAGTTTATTAACTGAATGGAACATCCTTTAACCCTTCATTGCTTGACCCTTTACCTTGCTGAGTCACATACTAAAAGTGGTGATGTGTAATGCTGATGATTGCCACCTGAAGGAAAATATTTTGGTGCCCTCCCCCCTTTACTACCCAACATTCACTGAGCTGATGTTGTTATTCAGGTGACTCTAGTTAAATAGCCTTGGTTGTCAAAACTCCTGCTTACTTAGGGGTATGAGAGAGTTTTTTTATTGGTTTTTTCATTTAGTACCCTCCATCTGCTTACCATCAGATCAGCTGAGAACCAGTGCTGATGCAAGGGAAGTGACACTGTGCAGTTGGATTGGCTGAGCTATTTCTTGGTCAACAATTTTGGCAATAATTATCACCTTCCTGAAAACCTGTTGAATTTTTAACAGGTATTACAGAGAAAAAAAAAAAGAAGGCAGCACCTTCTTAGAAGTTTCCAGGAAATATCTCACAAAGAAAAAAAAGCATGAGAGAAGGCCCCAGACTTTTAAAAATGTAGAAGATGGGCTCTAGAAAGTTAACATTGACTGGTCAGCATTTGTTTAGTGAGTGAGGGATGAAGGTGGTAATAGTCTCTAGGTTGCCAGGGTCTTTGACAATTAAATATGACCATGAAATATCAGTAACCAAGTTAGGAGTGGGAGAGTAGGTGAAAGTTTTAGCTATCTGGATGAGCAATCTCTCCTCTGTGTTGTTTTCTTCCGTGTGTTGGTATCTTTACTTTCTGCATAAATATTTCTCATTGTTATGAAAATAACCTTGAGGAAGCAAAATGAGAGTAAACACTCAGAATTTTCCTGTATCAGTTTGGGATAGAAAATAAAGGTGCTAGCTTAGGTAACCAAAGGAAAAGTATTCTTAGAATTGTCTTCTTAGATATTTTAATGAACTCATGCTGTGATTTTGTTTCTTTCTTTTGTTGACACCTTTGTGTTCTATTTTAGTTTATGTAATGATATGGGTAGTTCCCCTAATAATACCTTGAGTTGTAGATCACTGTAGTTCACAAACGTGTGGAATAATCTTTCTGGTGGTTAATTTGAGTAAACAAAACCTAAATCAGAACATCGAAGACTCATATATGTGAGATATATATATATATGTATATTTATATACATGGAAATTTAAGACTTCTGTATTGTGCTAAATTCTTGTTGCAGTAGAGTTGTGTAAAGTGACTTCTGATCTAGCTGAATCAGTAAGGAAAAGGCTTTTCTATATTTTTTTCCCTTTGCTTCTCCCTCCCGTTCTCTGCCGCCATCTGTGTGTTGTGCCCCATTCCTCTCTCTGAGTGTATTACTAATTTGGCTGTTGAACTAATTAAACTTGCTATTGTAGCAAAAAACCTACCAATTTATGCTGGATATCATCTTCAAAGAGGGGCCCAGTGAACAACAGTCTGCTCAAGATAAGTGGAAAATACATAAGGAGGCTGCAGAAATAGGACTATGTAATTTTAGTAAGGTTCTTTTTGATCTGCGTAGTCTGTCTTGTGTCTCTTCACCCTGAGCTGCTGCAGAATATGTTCAGCTCCTGATGATGGTGGGAACATAACCAGGATTTCACAGCCCTTTCAACAAAAGGCATTATAAAAGAGAAGATTATATTTAAATTCCTATCTTCTTTTTCTCAGTGACAAAGGAAGATAAAGCAAAAACTTTTGTAGCAGGAATTAAAAATTTCTGCATACATAATGTGGAAATATAGTATTCATTACCAAAACTCCTGGTCCAGAGTATCTGTGAGATGAAAACAGATTTAAGACTTTCAAATTCTGCTTATTCACAGAAACATTATGCAAAGGCCTATGGTATCAAAATATAGAAATTTAAAAAATATTTTGGAACACATAACAGCAAATACTACTACTACTAAAGAAGAAATGTCTTTTGTAGATATGTCTAGAAAGAGATACAATCTTTCTAAAGTAGAAAGAGATACAATGTAGAAAGAGATACAATCCATTCTTTTTCCATCAATTTCATTAACAATTATTTTGTGTGTGTGATGCACTGTGTATAAATATTGACTGAAAATCAGCTTTTAACATAAAATGTAGCCAGTGATGTATGAATTTTCTTGTTAAAAGAAGAAACAAATAGAAATGTCAGAAATATGCAGCTATCTACCCAGAATTCACAGAATGCCACCGTAAAGGTTGGTTTGGAGGTAATAAGCAGGCAAGTTTTAATAGAATTATCAATTATTTCAGTATACATGATCACTCCCATCTGAACTACGGTGTGTGGCATCTTGCAGATCTTTCTGTTTTATGAGGACTTTCTTCATTGAGTAACTAAGTTTTGATATGGTAAATTATGGTCTTTAAACTCTGTATTTTAACAACTTTTCAGTTTCCAAATGTTGAACCTTAGGTCTCTCACATGCTCTTTGTATTTTGATCAGTGCAAAGGGAGCAGAAAGATAGATGACCTTACAAAATAAGGATAAAAATCCATCAAATTTATCTGAGGTAGAAAAATTCACTAATACTCTTTTGTCTCTTTTATCCCTGAGGCTTGGCAAGGTGGAGAAAGAGCTAGTTCACTGCTGAGCACTTGCTGAGCTAAACCGAGTTAAACTTACCTCAGACCTGCTTTTAAACAGTAATTATGTTGCATCCCTTTTCACAATAAAAATGGTTGTGTCTACATTGCTCTGGTAAGGTTTGACTCCGGAAAAATTGTAGCACAAAAGTTGTTCTTTGAGGTGTATGAAGATAACAGATCTGTCACGTTACTACAAAATCTGTATTAAAATTAAAAATTAGTGAATTAGTGAATGGCGTGACTGCCTTTTGTTTCACGCCCCTGAGATATTTGTACACTGGTAGCTGGTATTTCTGCTGGTACACACACATCTTCTGACAAAGGCAGTCTGGTTTATGAATTCTCATTAAGTCAGCCAAAAGATTGCAGTAACTGATGTGTCACAATTATAATGAATTAAATACATAGTAGGTTTATGTAGGATATTTCAGTGATGCCGTTTTTACAGTGGCTACATGGCTATCATGGCTAAGCCACAAAATCTCTAGTAATTCCTTCTAAATATATCACACTGCCTTCCAAAAGAAGCAGCATAGTAAATTATGTGCTTCAGAGAAATTAAACTATGTTAACTTCTTTACTGCTTTATTATCTAAACAGTTAAATTATTGCAGTAAAAGCTATTTATTGGAATTCGGAACCAGTTGAGGCTATCTGTAAAAAGTAATACCTCTGTTCATGCTAAAAGTCTCAATGGAGGAAAGTTTTTCAATGCTGACTTTAGAACTATTTTAAAGCTTTCATGCCCTCTTATGACCTCTGAAATTCTGTGTGGGGGTGGGTGGGACCAATGGTGACAAGACATCTAAGAAGAATGATGGGTCATTTCCCATTTAACATATCAAAATTATCTGAATCCTGCATACAGTTTTTAACCCACATCTCTCGGCTTTATTCCAGTTTTGATCTTTAAGGAAGACTGATGATTTTCTATACTCAGCTATTTTGAGCTAAGTTGACATGATGAAAAGAAACTGGTTATCAATTGAACATTCTCAAGGAGTGCCTTGCCATTAATGTCTTCCTTTTTTAACCCTAATTTTGGAAATATCACTGATGAGATAGTGTGTCATTTTTTTATCTGTGTAAAAGTTCTTTTGTTATGTGTTATTTTTCCCTATAGTAGAGATCTTTTGGTAAGAAAATGACAAAAAAAATTTCTATGTGCTTTTTATTTTGTTCAATGCTTTGGGAAATTCATTTGACATCTTACTATTTGAGGTCACAATTTGCCTTTGCTTCTGAGCACTAAGCCTAAACCCTTATAGTGAGGGTGTATGCATTCCTGATGTGAGTATATGAAGAAAAAGCATTTACAGGTTGATATTATTGTTTAAGAGCTTCAGATACTGTAAAGATGAATGGAGATACTAATTGAGGAAAGAGCATTTTATTCTATGGCAGTTTAAGGGAGAGCAAGGTTATAATATATTAATGTGTAGGAAATAAAAGCACAGCTTTTTTTAGAGCAGTAGCCACTAAAAGCAGTTGGTTGTGCTGTGTTATTTGTGAAGGTGATATGAACAATACATTTGTTGTCATAGGGTTCAGGCATCATGGTTTGCTTTAGTTTATTTTTGAAAACTTAATCATGTGATTACAAATGTCTGTCTTTTTTAAGGTACTCCATAAAACTGTAGTTGCAAACTAAGCTTGATTATGATGACATAGATGAGCACTGAAGCAAATTCATTTACATTTGTAACTTGTTTGTGAGGTGTAAAAAACACAATCAAAATAAAAACAAATTTGTCTTTCCAGAACCAAGAAATGCTTATTGTGATGATGAATATGTGTTGTTTTGGTAAAACTGTAAAGCATTTCTGTGTCTTGACTAGTTCTGCTACTTCCTTTTCTTTGTTTTTCCAATATTTTTCTAGTGTTTTTCTGCTACTTTCTTTACCTTTTTCTTATTTTTAAATGTTTTGCTCAGCAGTGAATTCCTCCTTTTAGTTCTTTCGTTCTTTTTTTTTTTTCCCCTAGCAAATTTAGACAATAGAACTTCCTTGTGTCAGGTGTAATACATCAGATTTAATAACTTTCAGTGTATAGAGCTAAGGATATTTGGTTAACTTCAAAAGACTCAGAATTATAAAGAACTGAAATATCTGGGCTTTTCAAAACTATTGTGTGAGCTATTTCTCTAAAACAATCTTTTTGTCAGTGGAAACATTAGCAGTCATTGAATTTTTGCCTTCAAACTTCAAGGACCAATGTTCAGCTGCTATTTGTCTTTGCAGTTTTCTATGTGTTTTCCTTTTTTAAACATGACAGTCTTGTAACTTTCTGATAATGTGCTTTGAGTTCATGGAAAAATTATTTTTCCTTTTCTTCACTGGAGTTAAATAAAGGGATTTGGGATGGTGGAAACAAAAGTGGTTCACATTGGACTTGATATTGTATCTCTGACAAATGGTTCTCAATTTTCATTTTTTTTAGGAGCTGAATTTTTTTTTGTACATTTATGTTTGCATTTCTTCTTTTCTGATATAGTGTCCTCTGAGGAATACTGTCAGTGGGAACGTGTTTGGAACTTCAAAGTAATTACACTATTACTAAAAGCTTCGTAATCAGATTACTGAAAGTAAATGTAGAAAAAAATTGATTTTCCTTTATCCAATCATAAAAATTTCATTCCAGTCTGCTCTCTGACTGATTGAAGAAACATGGCAGGACAAAGTCAAAGACTGCTTAGAATGCATAAGTCTAGTAGAGACTAGTTCTTGAAAGAAGAAAAGGGACCTGAGATCAGTTTTTAATCCGAGAGACAGAGATTAAAAAGAAATAAAAATATATAGACAATTTTAACAGTAAATTTCTTGTTTTATGTTCCTCTATTTGGCAAACTGAATGGGGATAACTGAAGCATGATCTTGTCTCAGTACAATTGATCCTCTCTCTGAGAAGTGGTAGACTCAAAATGTATCCAAGATGCTGTGTTTACAAAATAGTGTCTTTATTACCTTTTTTCTTCCTGTAAGAATAAATTTGTTGTATTCCATGTTGAAAAAGCTGTTTATTTCCAGAAACACTTTTCAGGATCTACTATCTAAAATCCTGATTTTAAAAACTAAAAAAAAAACCAAAAACAAAACTAGGGAGAAAGTCCTTTTGTTTTGCTCTATCACAGGGCGTAAAACTAAAAAAAAATCTCCATCAGATGTAGAAGAAGGCATCAAGAATAGGAACTGTACCAAATCTCATTTCTTCTTCATATTTTGAAACTAATTTGGAAAATATGAGGTCTTTAAGAACATGAGACGTTGTCTTAATGGTTTTGAACAAAAAGGCTGTGTCTGTTTGTCACAATGTGGACAGTGGCTGGGCAGTGACAGATGCTCTCTGGTATTCCCACTTCCCTCCGAGAGGGAAGAAGAAAATAAGGGAGAGAGACTTTAAGGTTGAAAAGCCTTGAGTAGGTAGGGGCTCTCTTGGAGCCACTTAATACTGGCTCCCAAGTATATATTACGTTTATATTACGTTTATATTACGTTTATATTACGTTTATATTACGTTTATATTACGTTTATATTACGTTTATATTACGTTTATATTACGTTTATATTACGTTTATATTACGTTTATATTACGTTTATATTACGTTTATATTACGTTTATATTACGTTTATATTACGTTTATATTACGTTTATATTACGTTTATATTACGTTTATATTACGTTTATATTACGTTTATATTACGTTTATATTACGTTTATATTACGTTTATATTACGTTTATATTACGTTTATATTACGTTTATATTACGTTTATATTACGTTTATATTTATATTACGTTTATATTTATATTACGTTTATATTTATATTACGTTTATATTTATATTACGTTTATATTTATATTACGTTTATATTTATATTACGTTTATATTTATATTACGTTTATATTTATATTACGTTTATATTTATATTACGTTTATATTTATATTACGTTTATATTTATATTACGTTTATATTTATATTACGTTTATATTTATATTACGTTTATATTTATATTACGTTTATATTTATATTACGTTTATATTTATATTACGTTTATATTTATATTACGTTTATATTTATATTACGTTTATATTTATATTACGTTTATATTTATATTACGTTTATATTTATATTACGTTTATATTTATATTACGTTTATATCTATATTTATATTTATTATATTGGTTCATTTAGGTCACATGACCCCTCCTCTCCTCCCATAGGCTGAGCTGCTCCTCCTTACAGCTGCACATCAGCAGCCTGGCAGCTGCTGGTGGGCTCCCAGGCAGAGATTTTGCTGTCCTGGTCCTCCCAAACCAGGGCAGTATTACAGACTACAGGCCCTGGTGTAGCAGCCTCTTGATGTGCTATGTTTTGGTTGCTTTTTTTTTGTCAAGCTGTAGGAAGGTACAGGCTGACCTTTGAGTCCAGTATTTTGACTCCCTGACTTGACTAATTGTAAAGGTGTTTTATTGATACTAATGAACACTGCTACTGTAAGAGATCATGTTTTAGCCCAGCATGCACTCTAGGTAAGCAGATAGAGTTCTGAGTCAAATCAGTTCTAAAACTGGTTAATGATTAATGTTTTGCAATTTTAAATTTTCAGGTTGGTGGTTTTTTTGTTTTGGTGGCTTTTTGGTGTGTTTGTTTGTTTGTTTTGGTGTGGTTTTTTTGCATGGTCTGCTTGCCCTCATTGTACACAACAAAGTAGCAGATGAAGCTGAAAAGTTTCTTTTACAGTACTTTTAACAATTTCCATTAGAATGATCTTGTTGGAAGCAAATATCCCATCTGGTTTAATCTTTAACACAGCAAAACTCCTTAGTGAGCTGTGTGTCAGAGCCTGGCTGAATTCCACACAATGAGGCTCTTGGCCCTAAGCAAGATGAGCACAATCTGTTTCCCATATTTCTAATAAAGGAAAAAAAAAAAAAAGTGTTCATTCATTTGCTTCTTTTCTGCATTATGTTTACTCTTTATGCCTTCTTTTTTACAATAGCTGCTTTCCTGCTGTTCTCCATTCTTTTTTTTTTTTTTTTTCTGTACAGATAAAATTAAAATGAATTACAGCCTTATATAAGTACCAAGCATTGCTCTGAAATAAGATAAAACTCAGATTTTTGTAGTATAGTGTGGTGCTTTGCCCACATCCATCTCATCAATAATCTGAAACTTAGGGAAGGCACTAAAGGAGCCATTTCTGTTGCCTCCCTTATTCTGTGAATAAATACAAGACTTGAGTAACTTGTACTAAAGTGAATGGGAGTCACACAGCTGATCCAAGCACTGCTTTGCCAGTTTACCATGTTGTCTGTATTCAGCTAAGTTCTTCCATCTGTAACTTTAGTCTCCCATTTGTAATGGAGAATTTCTAAGAGTTACATATACTTAAAACCAGTTGGTTTTACTGAGGTGTTCATACATCTCTTCTTAGGTATTATGAAATTACACCTCTGAATTAATCTTGGGATTAAATTTACTATTTTTTGGTTTTAATATGAAGATCAGTGTAAGTGCACATTTAGAAAGTAAACATCAGGAACTTCAAATTATATTTCACACCATACAGTTAATGTAACATTACATCAAATCAGTGAATGCCTGCTGTATATTCATTCACATACTTACCTTTTTGCAGAGATTTTGGTTTATTAGCCAGGTAGTGTCCTGACTGAGGCCATGCAACTTGCATTAATGTCAGCAGGCTGATTTGTGCCACTAGCTTCATAAAATCATGTCACAAGCACATTTAAAATATGATTCTTTTTCTCAGTTGTGTGAAGTTTTATGTTCAAAATGCTAAGTAAAAATACTAGTAAATAACTCTTGTTTATGGTATTACTTATTTTTAGTGACAGACTTAAAATATTTCTCATTACACACTTCTGTGAATCTGACTTGATTTCCCTGTTTTCAGCTGACAGTAATTATAGTTCCAATGTACATTTTTCATTCTTGATTTTTTTCAATATAAGAAATCAGCATTTCTCTTTAATGTAAGTAAACCTAAAAAAATTAGGCTCTCTCAGTGGATAATAGAGGAACTGTAGCTATAATTCTGATAAGGAGCTAAGATGTTCTTGCATATCACTATGGGGAATATGTATTTGGTATCAACTCAGATTTCATATGTTATTTTAAAACTGTTCATATAATCACTTTTCTCAGCTAAGAGAGATCAGACAGACGGCTGTAAACCAGTTTAGGATACAGTTGCCACACACAAAAATTAGATAGTTGATTTCATGTGAATACAGCTTGTAAAGTATTATTTCATTTCTAGACATTAATATGATCAGGCAGCCCCTAGAGGACTGTGCACAGGAAGAATTTTTATTTATTTTGTTTTGTTTTGTTTTGTGCAAATAGGCACAAATAGGGGTTAAGACACAAAATCAAGAAATGTTTGGTTTGATTCCTTCTACTTATGTGAAACTGTTGTGTGTATCTACTTGCTGCATGTTATTATGAGAGACTTAACTAACTTGGCAGTGATGGCAGACTTAAATAAGACAAAGCAGATTTCTTTAGAAGGAAAGTTTGGGTCACTGTTAATGGTTCCCAGCTGGATTTAGACGTCAACTGTCTTAGATAAATTGCTTTTTGAGAATGCTTGTCAACTGTTTTGACCGTAAGACAGCAATGAAATTCTATTTGTCCTTGGGGTTTGTGTTAGGAAAAAACAATCTTCATGGGCTTATACATTATTGAACAGAGTAAACAAGAAGCCCCAGGAGCTAGGTGTTGTGGAGGTCATACAGAATCGGTACCCAAAAGCCTGACCCTGACCCTGTTTTCTCCAGCATAATTGTAACTGATTCATCTAAAATTTGCTTTTACAGGAGTTTAGCTAATGTGTCCAAGGAATGATACAGGCAACAAAAACAGTCTCTTTTCTTCCTTTTGGTCAAAAGCATTCTTTCACCTTGTTTGTAGGAAGTGGTGACAGTGTTGGTGAGTTTGAGCTTCTTGTGGAGGCTCTCCAGGAGCTGACATTTTGCATGAACTTGCATTGTTGAGCATTTTGAATTCTTTAAGGTGTGTATCTACCATATTTTTATAGAAGCCATGGCCCTCTCATCCTTTTGTGGCAGCAGAAGAGTATAGTATAGATTCTTGTGAGAATAACCTCATATGAAGATATTAATCACTGTAGCAGACAGGCGTCAGTTTTAACTCTAGTGTCATTTGGAGTTCTGTATTTTACTATCTGTGAAGTCCAGCTTTCTTCTAAATATCTCCCATCAAAAATTTTTAAAGTACTTCTGGAACTATAATAGGTGACCACAGAGGTGCACTCACTTATGCTGTAAGCATACAGGATTGATGACGTGTACCTGGGACTTCATCCGTTTCTCAAACTGTCCTAGGTGTAAGCATTGGTCAGTAAGTTCCTCTAAAATTAAGTATAGCAAGTTTTTATTACTTTTTTTTTGTTGGGCTTTTTTTGGTTTGTTTTTTTTTTTTTTTTTTTTGTTGGTTTTTTTTGTTTGTTTCTGTCAGCTAAGGCTCTTCCTGTTTTGTTTTTTTTTTACCCTTCCGTAGAGAATTAAATAGCCCAAATGTGTGCAAGTACAATACTCTTGAGAAATGACAAGGGATATTGGTAAGTCTCCTCCGTAGTGTACCTCAAGCAGAACATCCTTTTCTTTATTTGCTTTGTGGGGGGGTTGTGGGTTTTGTTCATTCCACTCTATAGGTGTGAGCAAGATAGGAGAGTATTGACTGTTTGCCTCTAAACCCCAGGAGATAAGCTTTGTACCAAAACAACAGCAACAAAATCAAATCTCAGTGACAAATACTTGTATTAAACTGTATTTCCCCATCCCCACACTCCTGATCTGAAATATGAGCTCATAGATTTGGATTGTCATAAGGCTGAATGGACATAGACAGTTCTTTTCATGCTGTGGGTTAGGCTTTGTCCTTGCCAGCTGGGTCCAAGGGCATCTTTCTGCATTTCTTTCTTAACACCTTGTGTAAAAAGTGACACAAAGTTTACATTAAGTCACATCAATGCTGATGCAAGTGTTAGTGTAGAAGCAGATTAAAAAACCAAACAAACAAACATGTTAATGGAGGGGTAAGGCAGTTAAAACACTGTTTTCTTCTATTACTAAAAGACTCAAAGATGGGTTTCTGATTATCACGACTGAAAGTTTTTTGTACACAGGTCATTATTTTACTCAGAGCAGACTAAGCTTTTGAAGTGAAGTTGCTTTCCTTCTATAACAGAATTAACTAACTCTGTAAGTATAAGTTTTTTTCCATGGTGTTTTATTGATGCGGCAAAGCTAATTTTACACCATCAAGTAAATGACAGAAATACACTTGGGTGTCTAATCCCTGCCTCAAAGTGCTTGTACTTAATGCCATTTTTTTTATAATCTCCCTATCTAGTTAGTGTCATGTGCATTGTAGTCAAATATGTGAATAATACGTGATGCAATTCTGAATGAGCAACCTATTCTGTGAGAAGTCTTGCTTTCTTTATGTATAATATTTGTTGTTTATTGTAAGTGCTTTAGTAGTTATTTTTTCACTATAGTGAAAGGGTTCTAATTCCAAATCCTGCTATTTTTGCGTCATAGATGTGTTTAATGGGCTATACCTTGTTTAATCCTTAATTGAAGTAAAATAGCATCTGGAGGGGGGAGCTGGAGATGGACTCTTTGCAAGGGCCTATAGTGATAGGATGAGGGGCAATGGCTTTCAATTAGAGAAGAGTATATTCAGATTGGATGGTAGGAAAAAGTTCTTTACTATGAGGCTAGTGGAAAAATGGAACAGGTTGCCCAGGGTGGTAGCCAAGGCCCCATCTCTAGAGGTACTCAAGGTGAGACTTGAGGTTGCTCAGGCTCTGAGCAACCTGATCGAGTTGAGGATGTCCCTGCTTACTACAGGGAGTTTGGACTAGATGGCCTTTAGAGGTCCCTTCCAACCCAAATTCTATGATTCTTGTGAAAAGCTATTTCAGAATAATGAGAGCACGAATAAATTGACAGTATAGATCGATGTGTGGAAATCTGATGCTTCAAATCTGCAGATAAGCCAAGTTTCAGTAGATGGAAAGAAATTTGTTTTGTTACTATCTATTACTCAATTAATAAGTAGTTTTAGAAAGGAATGATGGATTTAGCCTGAAAATTATAAGAAATGAGATTCTTCAGGGCTTGCAGTGTCCCCTGGTTCATGGTAGACTTCTTCTCATTTTGATCTTAACACTGTTTATCTGACTTTCCCTGTTAAGTTGTTTCAATAAGAATGATGCCCTAAGAGTGATTCCCCTGTAGTGAACTAAGGAAGTTGCCATGAATTATTAATAGCAAGCTGAGTTTAATGTGGTTTTATAGCCCCTGAAGGACTTGGAATAGTGTACTCTGTAAAACCATTCAGTTCACCTGATCTTGACAAATTGGAAGCATCAAAAACATACTGTTAGTTGTTAGCAGTAAAGGGGGAAAAGGTGACTTGGGAATGCATCAATATTTAGCCTTCTTGTAGAATTTGAAAAGGATAATGGTGAACAGTGTTCCATAAATAACTGTCCTCTGTCTTTGTGCTGTTGTTGGCTAATACTTTCCTGTGAAGTTAACCTTTACAGCTTGATTTCTATTTCACTGGAAAAGAAAATGGCAAGTTAGTGATGTGGCATCTGTTGTTTGTGCTAATAATATGCTACAAGTTACAAATGCTCTCTGTAGCATTATAGGAGATAACAATGCTCCCCCCCCCAATGATTTTTAAAAAACAGTATTTTTTAAACAATAGATCAACCCAGCTAAAACTGTTTTGTGAGTGCGTTTAAGAATTTCAGAATTAGTGAATCATACAAAAATTATTCCTGATGTTTTTTTAAAGATACAGTAATGAATGCTTGTCTATAGAATATTGTCTTTGAAAGGACTGTTCAATATAAGATTAGTCATAACTTCATTAATATCTTGCTATATTCCCATCTGTCTCAGTTGTGCTTATTCATTTGTCACTTTATTTAGTTTAAAAGCTTATTGATCCTTAAAACCCAACCTGAATTTGGCTAGTTTACCAGTCGCCACCAAAAAGTATAACTGAAGAGTGTGTTTGTTCAGTAGTATCTATTATTTATCACATGCAACCTCACCTGCAGTGGAGATGGTACTGGGCAGTAACCAACTCTCAGCAGTGCAAGTTTATACGTATTCTGTTTAGTTTTTTTCATAAGAAGCAAAATATTCCACTGCATGTGCATTATTTGATACAGACAACAGTCAATGCAACTAACAAATTCAAATAGACATTCTGTAGCAGAATATTTTTTTACTGCAGCAGCTTTTTTCATAAGTTACTTAAATTTTGATAATTTATGATAGACTGGTTTATACATCCTTTCAAAGGGAGCAGCTACTTCATCAGCCTTCCTTGGATTTCTGTCCTGTTTGGTTTTACATTATACTATAGCTTCTGTTTCTCAAAAGCTATGTGAATTTTCTGTTGAGTGCAAATTATTTGTATTTACAAACATGATTAAACTTCTAAGATGTAAATCAAACAGTCGTTTCAAAACTCTCATTTTGAAGGGCAGTTTTTAGGTTTTTCTTTTCACTGTTCTACAGTTGCACTTGGGTATTTTCAACATGTACATGTTTTGTTTTTCCTTTCACAGGTTGCTATCTAGCTTAGTTTGGATTTGTTTTTAGGTTAAGGAAATTCTGATGTAATTTATTTGCCATTAGAAGGTGTAATAACTTGTAAAATATCTGTAGAGCTTAAGATTCCCCAACTGCTTTCATTACGGGTGATTTGTCTAATTGTAATTAATTGCATACTAGTCCTTTTCTAACATAAATTTGCTTTTATCTCCTGATGGAGTT
Source organism: Heliangelus exortis (assembly GCF_036169615.1). Lineage (NCBI taxonomy): Eukaryota > Metazoa > Chordata > Aves > Apodiformes > Trochilidae > Heliangelus > Heliangelus exortis. The sequence goes on from NC_092424.1 coordinate 46,657,284, forward strand.
TCATACTTCTTTTCAGTCTCTGACAGATATGGTCTGTCTAACCTTACTATGGCACATCAGAGGTTACTGCATGCAGCAGTCAACAAGACACTTTTGCCAGAGCATAGTCAGCAGAACAAGGAGCATGTTGAAATACACCCCTAAGCTGCTTCAGTCTCTAACTGGGCATCACCCAGAGAATTTTCTCCTCTGAGTTTGAGTGGTCCATCCTGATGTGTGGCAAATGTGGAATGGATTAACAAATTGCTCCTGATAAAACACTGACATGAAAAGGATGCTGCAGTCAAGAGCTGGAAGCATGGGCAGGTGACCCAGGAGGAATAGATGAGGTTGAGTTTAGGAAAACAGGAGTTTAATTGGAGCTGGAAAATGGCCAGGGATATGAAAGGCAAAAAGAAGGGATTCTGCAGGCGTGTCAACTGCAGAGGAAATTTGCGGGAAAGAAAGACATCAAAATGTGTCCTTTCTGCCAGCTGTGAACTTCAGGAAAAAGAAAGTAATTAAATAGCTGTGGGAAAGCAGTGTCTTCAGATGCACTGTGTGCTCAGTTAATACAAATCATGTGTTGTATCCAAGCAATTAATTTTATATTTCTCTGAACCAAAAGGAACACCTTGGAAATGGTCTCTTCACTGATCTATTCCTCTCCTTTTTTTCCACCATGTTCCTGTTCGCCACACTTTACTGAGAGTAGTACAGGCACACTACCTTTGCTGAGAGTAGTACAGTACACTGTACTGTAATTAATTTGGAAATAATTTTCAAAAAACAGTCTTCATAAAAATTATGATGAAAACCTGAAATATCACTTAGTGTTGTGAACTTAAAAAAATATTGGAAGGCATTTCTACCTCTTTAGGGTTAGAAAATGTTACATCTTTATTTCAGGCAGGGTGATTGTCTTCTGTCAGTTGCTGTAGAGAAGAAGGGACAGTTTTCAATGGCCTCAATAGTGCTGAACAAAATGCATTTTTATATTCTGTGGCCTATTATGGAAACACTTCTGCATATGAAAATACATCTGGAGATGAGTTTTTTTTTCTCCATAAGGTGATTTGTAATCATTGAACTAAACCTAGAGGAGTTACATACACTTGTTTGTGATATGAAAGAATAGTTCAGGTGAACTTGCCACTACTTAAAAACTTGATTTTATAGAGTAGAACTTGACAAAACAGTAAAACAGTGCTCTGATAAGGCTGTGTTTGAAACTAAGTTCATATACACCAAGATTTGAAGAAAAAAGTTGGGTAAGCCCGGAAGCCCCTATATTGTCCTGTCCAATCAGTTTTACTTAAAGCGCAAAGTGGTGTCTTGTAAAATGTTTTTGGTTTAGATTGCAGATATTATTTGGGCCTAAACTGGTTAGCAATCAAAATTAGTTATCTGTAAGTTGACAGTTTCTATTTGTATCCTAAAGAAAAAGGGCATCTAAGGAAAACCTTATTGGTATATTGGCAAAGTGGAGACAGACATTCCTGTCTGAATGTATATGGCATGAGAACACATCAGCAAAAGCCCGAAATTATCCTTTTCTGAAGAATTTTGGAGAAAGGTTAATAGTTGGCAGAAATATACATATGCTGGAGTAGACAACCCTCTAACAAGACCAGAAATCAGACAGAAATGCTGTGTAGTATTTTTTGTTTTAGAAGCTGAAGTGATAGGGTCTAATCTCTTGAAAATGGCAGTGCTGGGGTGCAGCAGATTATTTGACATCTCAGTCTTTTCTTCCAGAAAAAAAGGATAATGATTATGAAGTCGTGGAATTGGCATACCAAAACTAAAAATACAGGCAACCTTTCCTTTGTTCCCTCTTGTTTTACTTTGATGTCTCTTCCTCACTCATCCTTTCACTTACTGTGAATCTACAGAAATGGCCCAGCAGATAAAATAAATATGACAAAATACTAAACTAATATTGCCATGGTCACATTTATTGGAAACATGAGGTACTAATTTCTCCCCACATGTCAAATTTATGATTAAATCAGGAAATGGCTGAATAAATTATTTAATATAACAAATCTTGTACTGCAGAGGTAGGTGAAATGAAATGTACTCAGCAATGATTTTAATGTAAGACTTTTTATAAAGAGAAACTTTGATAAGATGGTAACATTTAGATTCTGTGTGCTGATACACTTCCATGCAGAGTAACACTTGGATTTGAGCTTGTAATGGAGTTTGCAATATATAAAAAACAATCAAGGAACCAAAATAATATTTGTCCCTAATTTATACTTATATACCACTACTTTAAATATATTGATCAGTGCAAAGTTCCCTTCAAATCAGCATAAATATATTTGCTCTATTTTTCATATGGAAAATAGAAATTAGGTTAACATTTAATAACATGATGGCTAGTGTGTTGCTTTCACCATGATGTTAGCAAAATTTTTAAATATCTCTCCAGTTTTTAATTGCAAGTTGTTTTACACATATCATTCTTCTCCTAATAAAGATAAAGATACCTAATTTGATTTAACACTGTCAGTAGCTGATGTTTTACTATGACTTACCATTCATATTCGTTTTTTTGGCCCTCTGTATGCAGTCAAGTTGCAGTTTTACGTTTTAGCTAATTTGTTGAAATGGGTAGGCAAAATTAAAAAAAAAAAAAAAAAAAAAAAAGCTAGATTGTCTCTTCCAACTCTTTTCATGTGGCAGTACTCTCACTTGGCTCCTTCAGTGCTAAGCTGATTGACAGAGCTAAACTGACAGACAGTGTTTTCCATAAACCAGCTCGTTTTGGCTGGTTTAGCTCACTCAACTAGTGAGACCAGGTGAGTACTAGGAGGTGGGTGCAAGAAAAGTGAAACAACTGCATAAGAAAGATGCTCCTGAAATCCACTCTGAAACTTGGGGTTATGTATGCTGGTAAGGGCTCCAGATAGATCACATTATTCAGGGTTACAGCTGAATTTTACTTTCTACAGATACTTGACATCTTTACAAGAATTTTAGGTGAATAACCAGCTGGTCACCATAGAAGTGTGCTTGAAGTGACTTTCTGAGGGTTTGTTTCAGACACTTAAATCTCCTTCACTTGCCTAAGTACTTCTTTAAGGCCTGCTTAGCAACTTTTTGTAAAGATCTATGTGTTATCACAGCAGTATTAAGTTATTCCTGTTTGTGTACGAATTTACCTGTCTTGTTTGCATTCTGATCTGACAACGCTCACTGAAGCCATTGACAAAACTCCAGCTGACTTCCCAAGGATCTGAATGAGTCCCTTAGTCATGTTACAGAGTTACCACTCCTGGATGTGCCTGTGGTTGATGTAACTGTAGTGCTCATTCATCTGATGTTCACTGCTCTGTGCCCTCTGTTACTTTAAGAATGTTCTTTGAATGCTTGAGCTCCAGAGCATTTCCATGGAGTCATTCCTCTAAGCACAATAAGAACTATTCTTGAAAGTGTAAAAACTTAACTCACTTGTCACAGCTTTAGTGGTAAATACTTCAAAGCCACAGAAGAATTTCTGCAATGATTTAAGCCCTTTTTTGAAAATCTCTACATTGTGTTTGCTGTACTAGATGTAGTTAGCTCCTCATTAACTGACACCTACAGAGAACAGCAGATGTAAAATGAGTAGGTAGTAAATTAAATGCACTTCTTCAGGGATTCAAATGGAACAGCTGAGAAGTACTCTTGATTTTTTACTGTTGCTTTTTTGATTAATATGCTGTTTAACTTCTTGTGAGAGTTTTATATTTAATTGGGTTTTTTTATCTTCTGAAAATTTTTATAAGGGGCTGGCAAGAGCCTGCACAGGATGGAATGACCGTTCAGTGTAGGTCCTGATGAGACAGTCAAATACTACGAGTCTGATTTCAGGTGCATGTATGCTTATTAAATATTAATTTTAAAAGCCCTACAGATTTAAAGGATTATAATTAAATAATTGAATAATAAACTGTTGCTTAGGCTTTCTTTTCTCCACCCTGATTCTTGGTTCTCCCATTAGCAGAGTGCCCATTGGTTGTGGCAGTGTTTTGCAGTAAAAGGAAGCTCTGTGGCTTCATTTCCGCCTTCAGTTCTACCTACTTTCCGGGAATCTCATGTCTAAAGTGCCCCTTGGATTAAAACAAGAATTAAATAACTGTAGCCTTCTTCCCTTTTCATTCAGCTTATAACGCAATATAAAATTCAGTTCTGTTTTTACCTTTCTTTCACCTTAGTGGTTACTGGATTTCCTGCATTTTGCATCTAATTCTCAAGTAGTCATGTAAAATACACTTTTTACTAAGGTATTAACCTAAAACATTTCAGAATTTCCCATTTTCTTTACTAGTTATTCCCTATCAAATAAAATCACAATTCTAACCTGTCTGGTAATGAGAATTCTTATGAGATCCATTAACTGTAGAGATTTTTTTATTGTGCTCTTAAGTTTCAGCAATATATTGCTATAGAGTGGGAAATTACTTCATGGCATTACTGTCCATGTTGAAAACTGGAGGAATAGAAGGTGAACTTTCTTCTCTTAACCATGCAATCCTCACTTTGCATTCAGCTTGTGCCCTCTCTTTGTGCTCATACAAACTGCCGTGGCAGAACTGGTGGACTTCTTTAAATCTGGTCTTGATGCCTGTATGAACTGGTGATACATCCTGGACTTTTTATGTGTGAACCCATGGATATCAGGATTTTAACAAAGAAACAGAATTGCTTTTGAGTGGGGATGCTTGTGGTGGTGGGAATTTCTCCACCTCTCCGCTTTTTTTTTTTAAGTGGAGGTTTACAAAGTATCCACTAGTGAAGACAAATCAGTAGGCAAAGGTACAAGCACATTGGCATACTATTCCCTGAAAAGAGAGGAGTCCATTCTACAAACATAGGTGGGCTCACCACCAAGCATATCTTCATAACTAGCAGTTTGAATGTGTTTTAAACTTCATGAAAGTTCCTCTGATGATGATATGCTTCTTGCTGTCAGCAGTTGAAAGAAACTGCCCGGCATATAATGAGATGGGAGTTGATTTCTTAATGTTGCTTACAAAATATAATGATTTTAAGAAAATCTGAATATTCTGGATTATTTTTAATATTCTGATAAAGTTTGGTGTGTCAGTAGCATTGTAAGAAGTGTGGATTTTAAAACCTCCTATTTTTAAGAAACAAATTTAAGGAATACCTTAAATTACAAAGCTTTAATGTTCCAACCTATTTTTCAACTTTTTCCTCATGAATTTCCTTTTGCATGTGAAAACAAAATTATAAGATATCCGGTTTTGGTTTTTCTCCAGTAAAATCAGCATAGATAAAGCTGAAGTAGGACAGATTCCAAGACTTTCTCCCAGTTCAGACTCATCAGTCTGGCTGGTTGGAGTAGAGGAACTTGACCCCTTTGCTTTGCTGTCTTGTGTGTTTTTCCCTTATGAAAGCCAATTCAGTCTACAAAGTCAGCATAGATAAAGAGCTCTGTAGGTTGTAGCATAGCAGCAAGACTATACACGGTTTTATGACCATGTTCTGAAGGCAGACTGGAGGTGACAGTATTATTTACTTTCTTTTGTTGCTTGGGGTCCAAAAAGAGAATAAATTGCTATTGATTTTTGTGGCATTACAGTGAAGTGTCTGAATGCCTGCAGAATAGCTGGGTGGTAAGATAGTCAGAGTGCACGGAGACTGCTTGTGAAATGAAAACTCATTTTCTTGTTCTGTTGTGCTTTTTTTTTTTTTTTTTTTTTTTTTTTTTTTTTAAATCTTCAGAACTAAAAAACTTTTACAGGTGCCATATTTATAAGACTAGTATTCAACAGGCATTTTATAACCTTTTGAAATAGATTAGTAGTTTGGTGTGTGGGCATCTGTATACATTACATTTTAGAGGCAAATGCTAAATCTATGAAAGAAATTAACCACTTAATTGTAGACGTTTTCCAGAAGTATAACAATTTATGAGAAGAAAATGAGCTGTATGAAAATGGAAATGATACACAACAGTTTACCCCGCCCTCTCCTTACAAAACTGATTTCTGCAGATTATTAGGTTTGGCATAATTAGTCTACAAGGCTTTTGGTTGAGTGTTTTTCTTTTTTTTTTTTTTTTTTTTTTCCATATGGGGGGAAAACCCCCGCTGCTTTTGTATTTGTTTCTCTAAGGTTTCATAGCAATGCTACATCGCAGTGACACCTGCTGGGAGAGATCTAAATGCAGCATCTGAGACTATGGCTGCTGCCTGTCAGCTCTTTTCCTTGAGTCAACAGCCTGTGCCCGGGGTGGCAGCCCCGGATGAGTCAGAGTTTGTATCTCCCCCGGAGGGCATCTGCTGTCATTCCTTGCCGAGAAGCCTGACTCCCCTGCCAGTTTTACTGAGCCTCAGAAACTCACTGGAATGTCATTATACATTTGGATCTCCCAGCTGGGACTTCAATTCACAGCACCAAAGAGCCTAGGTGAATGTGCAAAATAATGATGGGAACTATTTGGAACGGTGCACGGCAGGAATTAAGCTTCCCTACTAAGAGAGAATATATCAGAACAGGATTTCTCATTATTTTAATTAATCTACGTTTGTGTATTTACTATTCTGCAGTGATAATTCATGACTGGATTCATACTGTCTGTTTACCACGAAAGGGATCTTTTCCTGTATCCTAAAGTTTCTCAGGACCATCCTCCTAATATAAACATAGAGAAGCTGACTGATTTTTCAGCTGAAATAGTTTAAGGGGAGTTACAGCTTCCTCCCACCCCCAAGCTGAGTTGAGTGAAATTTCCAACACGACTCGAAGTTTTAGCTATTGGTTTGCAAATTATGTGAAGAACTGTGAAACTTGCAAATACTGTTGACAAAAGTGAGAAGCAATATAATCATATGCTTGTTTGTGATATCCTGTAGTCCTATTCTGCTTGTGTATCTCTGATTTGTACTCTTGATGTATTTTTCTTGAGATGTGCCGCAAAACAAGGTGAATACTTGAGCTTGAAAAAAAACCTGTAACTATTGTGATTTCTGTCCTGGGCGCTTGCCTCTTGCAGACTTTGTGAAAGTTTATGTAAAACCGTTCCCTGGACAAGATCACAAGGCTTTTGCCTGATTTTAAAGATGCAGAAACCCTTTTTTTTTTTTTTTTTCCTCCCCTCTTCAAATTCTCTGCAATTGTTTCTCCATTCACTTAAGAAAGTTTTCCAAAGTGACACCAAACTTCTAAGATCTCCAAATAGTTACCTGTAGCCTTTCCCCTCAACCCTTCCCTTTATCTCCTTTCCTCACTCTGAGGTCTGTATCCTGGATGATGATGATTCTGGGTGAAGTTATATTTCCACTGATAACAGTAGTGCCAAAATTTTTCTCCCTGCATCAAGGTACACCTATTTTCCATCCATAAAAGGTGTGCAATTTTCAAGATTTAGTTAATTGCTGTAGACAAAGAAAATACATTTTCTGGCTTCTGAGCAGTACAGCTTTGGAAATGATGAAAGACTCTGAAATTACCTCCCTTTATCTTAGTCCTAAGTAAGGGCTACTTTTATTTCCCAGACTGACAGCCATTAGGCTAGCAGCCTCTTCCTAATAGTGAAGCCATGTAACAAGGAAGCCGTGCCAGCACAGATCAATAACTGACACTTAGTTGAAGGGTAACAGTCTGTTCCTACCTGAACCAGTGGTTTGCCCATGACAAATAATCCTTGAAGATAATCAGATCACACCACTTGATTTAATTTACTTCCTCCAGCAGGAGTATTTGTTCAATGGACCACAAACCCCTCTGGTTTAGCATGGCTTTATATAGACTTGTTCATTCATCTTTTTCCAGACTATTACATTTTGTTTCTATTTCTTTCTAAAGAAATACTACTTCCTAAAATTCTTGCTGGATAGTATTATAAATAGTTTTTCCTTTAAAACATTCCCTACTTCAGTACCCTACAGCAACTCCCTGTCCTAGTAAGTCCCAGATTCCAAAGAGATAAAAACTCAAAATAAGTTCAGACAGCGTTATTTGATATCATTAGAGGAGAGACTGGTGATGGTCTGTCTGCTCCCTTTCTGCTGCTCCTGGCAGACTCTTCCATCTGGGAGATCTTCTTTCTGTGGAAGCTACTGTGGTGTATTGCCTTGTGTTTTTTTGAGACTTCGGAGAAAGTTCAAGAGGGAATTTGTTGGAGCCAGGCCAGCACATCTCTCTTACACTGATATGGAATTTGCTGTCCCTAGGTTCTTCATTGTTGGATAATGGGCTTCTAAAGTTGTGTAATGATGCATGATCTTTATGCTTGTGCTTATTTATTTAAGGAATGTTTTACTTTTTAATACGCAACCCATGAAACAGCACAATGAATTTTTTTATATATCTTCCACTAAGTATAGTTCAGTCGTTGTTTGGCTGTGTAGGTTATCATCCCTTACATCATAGCTCCTGGTATCAAATGAGTTAATGCTGTTGCTCTGCATAGAAACTATTTTTATGATAAAAATAAAATTACTTGGAAAAAATGTAGTTTAATTGAAATCTCATTTAAAGGGTAAAATTATGTTATTGATTATGATCAAAATGTCCCAGACGCTGATGAATTCATCAATTCCAGTTTTAGACATGTTATAAATCTTTTAATGGAAGCAGGGGAATGTGAGCAAGATGGATATTTTCAAATTATAGTGGCACATTACTTATTATGTATAAGTTTTTTGTTCTTAGAAATGTACCTGTGAATGGAAATGGCTTTTTTAAAGCTGCTGTAGAAAAATAACTCACAAGGAAACCTACTTTATAAATCAAGCTGAAATCAAACTGGTTTATGCCCATAAAAAGTATGTTTAAAAATCATGACAAACCATGTCAAAGATTCTTGGAAAATTATTTCAGTAGTTACTCTACTAGAGGAAAAAAATGTATCATAAATAGGTGTAAAGGAATTGGCTTTTAAGTACAGTAAGGAATTAGACATATTTTTAAAGTAATATAAGTTGCAACATCTTTCATTTAAGTTTCCAGGTCAAGATTCCTAAAGCACTGTTATTTCTGCATTAATTTGAAGATTATCTAAGATGAGTCTGTGGCAGTGTGAAAGTCTTAAGAATAGAAACCACTCAACAATATTTTACAAGATGTACAGCACCTTGCTATAAGTGGGAAAGCTTGTTTTTTCTGTATTGGATATAGTTTGGAAGGTACCTTACCTCCACCTAAGTTCCCAGGCATCAGGCCCTTTGGGCAGAATCTGAGCATAACTAATTCACTTAGCCTTAGTTTCCATTCATAGAAACATAGAATCATAGAATTGGCTGGGTTGGAAGGGACCTCAGAGATCATCAAGTCCAACCCTTGATCCACTACCGCTGCAGTTACCAGACCATGGCACTGAGTGCCACATCCAGTCTCTTTTTAAATATCTCCAGGGACGGAGAATCCACCACTTCCCTGGGCAGCCCATTCCAATGCTTGATCACCCTCTCAGTAAAGAAATTCTTTCTAATGTCCAACCTAAACCTCCCGAGGCACAACTTGAGACTGTGCCCTCTTGCCTTGCTGAGAGTTGCCTGGGAAAAGAGACCAACCCCCCCCCTGGCTACACCCTCCTTTCAGGGAGTTGTAGAGAGTGATGAGGTCTCCTCTGAGCCACCTCTTCTCCAGGCTGAACACCTCCAGCTCCCTCAGCCTCTCCTCATAGGATCTGTGCTCGAGTCCCTTCACCAGCCTGGTTGCCCTCCTTTGGACCTGCTCCAGGACCTCGATCTCCTTCCTGAACCGAGGGGCCCAGAACTGGACACAAGACTCGAGGTGTGGCCTCACCAGCTGTGAGTACAGGGGCAGAATCACTTCCTTGGACCTGTTGGCCACGCTGTTCCTGATCCAGGCCAGGATGCCATTGGCCTTCTTGGCCACCTGGGCACACTGCTGGCTCATGTTCAGCTTCCTGTCAATCCAGACTCCCAGGTCCCTTTCTGTCTGGCTGCTCTCAGCCACTCTGTGCCCAGCCTGGAGCTCCCCATGGGGTTGTTGTGGCCAAAGTGCAGGACCCGGCACTTGGCCTTGTTAAACCTCATCCTGTTGGAATCAGCCGAACTCTCCAGTCTGTCCAGGTCCCTCTGCAGAGCCCTCCTGCCTTCCAGCTGATCAACACTTGCCCCCAGCTTAGTGTCATCTGCAAACTTGCTGATGATGGACTCAATCCCCTCATCTAAATCATCAGTAAAGATATTAAACAGAACTGGGCCCAACACTGATCCCTGGGGGACACCACTGGTGACCGGCTGCCAACTGGATCAGCACCGTTCACCACCACTCTCTGGGCCCGGCCCTCCAGCCAGTTCCTAACCCAGCACAGAGTGCCCCTGTCCAAGCTGTGGGCTGACAGCTTTGTCAGGAGAATGCTGTGGGAGACGGTGTCAAAGGCCTTGCTGAAGTCCAGGTAGACCACATCCACAGCCTTTTCCTCATCTACCAGGCGGGTCACCTGATCATAAAAGGAGAACACACCTTGTGATACCAGGCTTTTACACAGGTGGTAGGTGGTTAGAGTGCACCAACAGGAAGCCATGAAGAAACTGTGTATACAAGTCTCTGCTTCCATAAATGTAGTTCAAGCTCCTAGAAAAGCTAAGGCAGGGAAACTGGACATCCCTACAGTTGAAGCTGGGGCCTTGTGTAGCAATACAGGGTTTATGAGGCAATAAAGACAGCTTCCAGAAGTGCCATAGTGTTCTAGGTTGTGATTCCTTTATGTGCACAGTGACCCAGATGCTGTGATGGAAGAACCCCACTCCTCATCCTCTCTACAGCTTTTTCCTAGAAAGATGATGTGGCTTCAGGGTGACTGTGGCCTGGAAGTGAGCACTTGTGCTTTCAGATAAGTGCTCTAATTGTGAGGACTGTTCCTTCTTGAATAGAGTGTGAGAGTCCTTGGGCTGTGGTTCATAATGGAAGGTACATGCTTAAGATATTGCCCTTGTTCCTTGTGCTGCTCATTACTCCAATGATGACCTGCACTCTGTTTTTTTGAGAGTTTTATGACTGCTGTATAAAATGCAGTGAGAAGCTGATGATGTTTTTGAGAAAAAGTTTTTTGACAATTTTTTTTTTAATTAGCTCAATCGGTTCCTCACATCATAACCAGCAAGACAATCTCCTGCAGTAGTGGGAGATTTACAACTTCATTCTGTGATATATTAATCATAGTGTTTTGTGCATGAAGCTACAGAGGGACTGCTTTTTATAATGAGGTCCTTTATTATGGTTTGTCTACAACACCGAAAATACTGAGCATACTGTGTTGCTTTCTAAAGAACTGGTATTTGGTATACATGAGTAAAACCAGGTGTACGAAGGATGGAACAAACCCTGTGTTTGGCTTGATGTTTAAGGTGCCTGACTGTCCAGAGGAGAGGGAGTACATTCTTCATTGCCAGGAAACTGGGAGAAAAAGGGAAACTGAAAGAAAGAAATCAGGATATTCCAATTGTACTTATGGCAGACTTTTTTTCCTCCCCTGTATTTAGCCATGGCCCTTGTAAAGTGCTGTACAATTCTTAGGATAATAAATAGTAAGAAAGATTCCTGGGGGGTGGAGGGAGAACATTGTAACTATTCTAATCCTAATGAGAAAATGCATAAAAATTCCAGTTACATGAGTGTTTACAAATTATTAAAGTTTAAGAATGGTTCATTTAATAATAGATGCATAATAGGCATGTTAAAGGCACCAATTGCAGATGTTCTTTAACAATCTGAATAGACTGCAATATATCTTATGAGCAACCTGATAGGTTCCCTAATCAGTTATCATTTAGTACATTAATTTTCATAGCTTGTTATGAACTATTTATAATGCTGAACTTCGAGTGAGTATGGATGTGTAGGTTTCTCAGGAATTAAGAGACTAATGTGAAAATGTCACGATTGTCAAAGATAGAGATTCCTCAGCACATATGGAGAAGCACATCTGCTTATTCAGAACACCCCTCTCAAGCAAGGGACTAATAACCTGCTCTGTTCTAGGAATTAGAGCTCCTTCCGAGCTTTAAGTTTCTGAAAGAAACAGAAAGACTGAAGAATTTCAGTTCCATTATTTAAAAAGTAATCTCCCAGTAAAATTTGTGTTCTCCTTGTATCTTCTGAAGATGTAAATCCAAGTCTTGGTCTTCTAGTTCCTGCAGCAGATCTGTCTGCAGTGTGGCTCATCCAACCAGTCCTCTAGTGATATGTACGAATATCATAAAGCTGATAGTCCCACACTGAAAGGTTTGCTGCTGAACTTTAAATTAGAAATGAAGTTGAACCTGGAGTCTGAAACTCCATAAATAATTAATAAAAAACCCCAACTTCCTGAATATAATTAGAGAAAAGCATAGCTCTTGGAAATCAGGATGCCCTTTAGCAAAAGAAAAAGAGGGCTGCTACCAGATGAGTGCCTTCACTTCATGTGCATGAAGGTGTAGGGCAGCAATATCAGAGGTACTTTTCAGTCTCTACTTTCACAATCAAACCCAGTTATCTTTTATCTGTCAAAAGCAGAGTTCACAGTCTACTTTCAGCAACTGTAATCTTCAAAGATGTAAAACTGCCTAAAGAAGTTCTTTCACAGCTCTCAGGAAATGTTATGCTCTATGTCCAAGGCAGTGCGTGCAGCCGCAGAAGATGCCCTTTGGTGCAGACTTTGAAATCTTTGAGGTCATGAGCAACTTTTCAGTCATCTGTATAGTGAGAGGGGAGAAAACACAACTAACAAGTTTTTGTACTTAAACTATTTTCTTCTGTGGCCAAGAGGATAACCAGATCAAGAGAAATATTGTAATAGTCTTTATTCTGGTTTCCTCCATCAATGTGTATTTTTATGCTATGGAGGTATCTGTTTTTCCTGATTATTTCTGTATTAGAGGTTGGTGACTCATACTAGTTGTGTGATAATTTTAGTCCAGGGCTGCAATTGCTCAGGGATTGGCTGGGCAATGGTTTTTTGCATCACTTGTTTTTTTTTCTTTGAGGGTTGAGGTTTGGTGGTTTTTGTTGTTGCTGTTATTTGGTTTTTTTTGGTTTGGGGTTTCTGGATGGTTGGTGGGTTGGGGTTTTTTGGCTTTTATGTCTTTAGCTCAACCCTTGAAATTTTTTTCTGACTTTTACTCTTCTGATTCATTTGTCCATCCTGCCAGGGGTAAATCAGGGGCTATGTGGGGCTTAGTTGATTTTCTGAATTAACCTTACAACAGTGAGTTTTTGTCTGCAGTCTCCATCAGCAAAAACATCCAGTACCGGCTTTTCAGTGACAGTAGTATATAAGGCATGGGAGGACCTGGTTTTAAACTTCCTTGACCTACACAACAGCACATTATTGCACAGCAAAAATAAGTCTGCCATGTAATAGCTATCCAAATGTATTTTTGGTTTTCAGCTAGCATTGTAGTTCAGTCAGACAATCTGTTCAACCCATGAACAAACGAGCAAATGGGAACATGTGCAAAAAATAAGTTGAAATGAAAACAGACTCTAGTCACTGATGAACAAAAACTGCATGTAACATCAGCTTGTGTTTTCAAAAAGTTGTATCTCCCTTTAGATTTTACACCCCAAAAAGGAAGCACAGCTTAATGATGGTTTGGTTTGAAGTGTTTTTTAATGCGAGAATCAACAAAATGTTCAATTTCTCTATTTTTGAATGTGTATAATTCTGCCTTAATACTATACATTACTTTTTAGTCTTGATACATACTTTTGATCTTATTTATAGACTTTAAATTTTGAAAGTGTTTTCAAAAGTCACTTGACTATTTGGGTTGTAGCCTATTGAAAGGATAAGAACAGTATTGTTGAAAAGGAATGATGTAGATTGTAATCAGGCAGCACAAAGGTCACATGTGAAGTACTGGGAACTTCATCCAGCTTTACTTGAGGGTTAGCAAAACAAAGTTCTGAGGTTATAAACCAATAAAGGTGTGCTTTAGCAGAGCTTAAAATCAGTTTTTTTACTAACACAACAGTAACAACTTGAGTCATTATTGACTTGCATTGTGTTTGTAGCAGTGACCTAGAGGTGAAAGGCTCCACATCTCATTTCCAACCCTCTGAGCCATGTAGTCCTCCATAATTTAATTTGATGCAAAGCAATTATCAGCCAATTGATTTTCATTGATTGTGCCTTAGGACAGAACCACTCTGTTGCAGCAGGCAAGAGTAAGTTCTGGGACAGCCTTCTACCCATATTCAGAATAAGCAGAGAAATACAGATGGTATTTAACTGTAGCTCTTAATGACCTTACATATCAGGAGATAGTATGCTTTTCCCTTTACTTTTTGTGTGAGCATATTTTCTCTGATCTTTGTTAAGCAGTTCTTTGTCTTTCTGTGTTCCCTTACTGTTGCCTTATTTTGATTCGTTTCACACTTATTTACTTTCTCCTTTCCCCTCCTCCCTCTTTCTTGAATCTTTTCTAATCTCTTTCCCCTTCCCCATCACAATATTTTCAATTGACATCTGACTTTTCAGTCCTCTTGCACACAGTTGCTGTCACTGCTTATTTATTAATTATTTATTTATTATTTATTTCTGACATATTTGTTGGCCTTGTGTTGTTGTTCTGCCTGGATCCTTGGATCCCCATTCTCTGATCTTATTGTAGGATTCTCTGCTTCTGTCTTGCTACTTCTGTGGGAATTTACTTCTCTGGTTGTCTCAGTTGTTGGTCAGCAGTTGTCTCATCTGGTGCTAAAAATTTCAACTCTTTTGTATACCCGGGTTGATCTCGAAGAGCTCACTTCAGAAAACTACAGTTCTGAATATACCATTTGACCTAGATGTGTGATTGCTTTTATATTGTGGATACTTCATCTAACAGACATTGAATTGAGAATTATTTGGATTGTTTCAGCCGGAAAAGACTTGAATTTATTTGAGTTACCTGTCTTTTCTGACCAACTTCTTGATAAGAATATATACCACATAATTTGATGTTCAGATATAATTTTTGAGAGTCTCAACATTATGCAGAGAAAGTACTGTAACAGATTTAAGAGTTGAAAAAAAAAACAACCAACAAACCAAACAAAAACCCCAAAAAAAACCCAGAAAAATATTTTAAGATTTGTGAACTACTCTGAAGAGTTAGAATTATGGTTGTTGTTGTTATTGCAAATACCAGTGTGCCTTTTTGGTGCTGAATTATCTGTCCATTGATAGATGCTTTTCATCCCACGTTTTTTTCTACATAAATTCTTATTGCTTATGTTACTCTACTTGGAAGAAGCTTAATTGCGTAGGGCTAAAAAAAGTAACTTTAAAATTAATCATAACTACTCATAAAATTTAAACAAAATATTGCAAAAGTTTTTATATGAGGACTTCTAAGGTTTATTCTGAGTAATCATCTGCGGTTCTTTGACAACACTGTCAATGGAAGTTATTAGTTCTAGTGTTGCTCTCTGCTACAGGCAGCTGAGAAATTCAGGTAATTGGTTTCACTATGGGCAGTAGAAGACTGATGGGCTACTTATGGGAACTGATAGAGGTTTTAGAAGAGCTTTGGGAAATCTGTCCAATGAAACAGTATTTGTTGATGCAATAGCTTAGGAGGCTTCTGCTTAGAACATTCCCCTGCTTATCTTTGTAGATTATTTAATTTCTTACAATTTAAGATATGATCTAAATCATAAAATATGATCTAAGATACTGGCCAAAACGTGTCATAGGGATGACAAAGTTTCATTCTGATATCACATTTTTGGCAACCAGGTGCTTAAAATTATTGGAATTAGCTTCTTGAATGAGATAGTAAGACTTTTAAAGCCACTCAAGTCTTTCTTTAAAAGGATTCCAGCATATTGTAGTGCTTTCAAAAAATATGTTTCTCATTTAGTCTTTACATTTATGAATTGAAATACTTCATGTGATAAAAATGCAGAAAATTGCAAGGCCTGATGGAAACTTGCAGTATTCTTCTGAGTTATTGTAGTTGTTTTCTTTTATATATTTTTGGTTTCAATAAAAACCACTTAAAATCATTTTCGAGCAAGGTGAAGATGTGTCAACTAATTTGCAGAGTTCCAGGAAGAGTCTTGTATCTGTCTTGAATCTTGTATCTGTATTTGAAGTTCTGGTGTGAGAGGGGAAAAGAAATGATCACTAAGGGAGTATAATAAAATACTTGACCTGCAGAATTGAACACTGCTTTATAAAAAAGATTTCCATCCTCCATTTCAACAGAGCACATCTGCTAAAACAACACTAGCACCTACATCTGCTCTTGTTTTTCTTGATGAATGTTTTACTCTAGGGCAACATGGTGTTAAATAGAATAGTTTTGTTGCTCTGTTCTGGGCATCCTTTTTTTATTTTCACTATTACTTAATTTATTGTCTGTGTTTTCCAACATTTAAGTAAGTGGTAAACTAAGAAATTACTTTTTTTTTTTTTTTTTTTTTTTTTTTTTTTTGGTTTTTTTTTTACTTTACCTTTGAAAGAAGGAATAAAAGTATTTCTTGTCAGAAAGCAAAAGCACTCGCTGAAACATCTTTTGACGAACCTTGTAATGGTTGGATTTTAGGTTTGCTGTTTAGATTTGTAATGCTTTGTTCAAATAAGGGGGGTAACTACGGATTGTCTCTTGCTGTTTTATATACTTAAAATGTTTTTAAGCATAATTTGCTTGGCATCAGATCCAAGGTATTACAGTTTTTTCACTTGTGGTCTCAAAAATAATTTAATGGCAGAGCTTGCTTTTTGCTCTGAAATTACTTGCATTTTAAGATGTAAAAATAATTTTAAATTCTTAATATATCTGAATTTGCCTATAAATGTAAGGACTTATCTCCTTGGCAATACAGTAATGCAAATGATAACTAGTAATACTGGGTGGGTTGATGTTTTTTGTTGGTCATTTTTTTAAGTAACAAATCTTGAAAAGAGAAAATAAAGGCACTCAAGACAGTTTTTCTGTGAAGAACCTGTTTCATTGGAGGGCACCTCAGAAGGTCATCTAGTCCAAACTGCTACTTAAAATACAGTCAATTCAGACTAGGTTGCTTAGGCCTTACGTCTAGTCAGGTTTTGATAATCTTCAAGAATGGAGATTCCACAGCCTCTTTGAGTGACATCTTCCAAGGCTTGATTATTCTGTTTTAATTAGCAACACATTAAAAGAGAGAGCTGGATATTAAGACAATCATTTCTGTGTTCTTAACCCTCCTGGAAGGTTCAATTCTTGCCTCTAAGAATTTATGATCTGATTAGTGAATGATAAGCCATGGATGTAATGTCTTGATAAAATAAATATATTCATACTGTCTTCCTTCTTTGACTGTCTTACAAGAGCTATGAAAAATATTTTGAGAACACATTACCAACCCAGATTTCCCATTATTCTGTCTTTCTAGTAGGGCCCCTTCAGGTACTGCAAGGCTGCTACCAGGTCTCTCTGCAGCCTTCTAGCCTTCTATTCTCCAGGCTGAACAAGCCCAGCTCTCTCAGCCTGCCTTCATAGGAGAGATGCCTAATAGAGACAGATGAAACTTCATAAAATAATGAAAAAAATTAAACCTTTAAAAATAATCCTCCTCAGTGAGAAGTGATGTCTTATGAGTGTGTGGTAGGAATTTGTATTGGAAATATTTGTTTGATCAGCATCAGTTTGTGAAAACAAGTGTGTCATTGCAATGATTTTTTCAGTGAAATTAAACTCAGCCTGCGTCTTTAGCTACTGCAGGTAGATGTGCTTAATTGATCCATTCTAAAAACCCAGTCAGGCTATGCCATGTAAAATATGCAACATCATCAGTTCTCTTTGAATTCATGGCTTCTGAAAGTGCCCAGCAACATTACAGAACTGAAATCCTGTTCAGTTATCATTAAAGTTCCTATTAGATGTTTATGTACATATATATATTAAAAATCCCCAAACCAAAAAGCAAACAAACACCAAAAACATGGTATTCAATAAGGTTTTGCCTGTCAAGTGATTACAGCAGAACATAAAGAAGAATGCAGTTTTTGCATCCAGCCTGTTCTTGCAACTGAACCCTTGTAAGCATAGCAAAGAAGCACAGCCACTTCATTAATGCAGCACAATAACGTAGCACATAGAATTTTAAAATTATCATTAGTTGGCAGAGCCTGCTATTTTATTAAAAAAAAAAAATTAAAACACTGTCTTCAGGGGAAGAGAGCATGACTGGGGAGCAAATATTGTGCCTTATATATTATTTTCCTAGTTTATTAGTAATTCTTCATCCAGAGGCTTACGCCTACTGAATCATTAGAATACTTCTGTTAGGTTAGGGATCTTAAAATTCTATACTGGAAGCCTTAAGCAGTTGTGTGCAATCAAGAACTTAATTTGAAATCATTTGGGGGCAGAGTGACAGATCAATGGCAGGATCAGTTAAGTGTGTAAGGAGAGAAATCAATTTATAACAGACAAGTCACTACTTGTTAATGGATTAATTAAATAGCCTAGAGTAATCCATGAAATGATTTCTGGAATATGGTGCTCTAATTTATAGTTCTGTGTTCTTTGAGTCATTGTTCCTCTTTCTCAATGTATTTGAAATAGAAAATGGCTTCATACATAAGGAGAATTCAATTTTATTGATAGTTTATTGGCCAATGAACTTGATGAAACAGTGCTTGCAAGCATTAAACTACCATTTAATATCAAATCATATAATTGCACAGGTAGTTAAAATTGTATTATCTCAGTATTTTAATATATTGCATGCTAACTAATATATTTGTTGCCTTTTTGCAGTATTACACCAGTCAGACATAATTATGGCCTCAGTCAACTAGGGCCAAGTATCCCAGTTTGCACACATGTACATAAGAATCTGAATAAGTATGAAAGCAGAATTAATAGTTTGGGTAGAGCTGGTGAGAATATAAAAAGAAATAATAGGTTGCTTGAGATAGTGGAAACCTTAAAAATCAAAACCACTACAAAACCAAATAAACTGTAAAACATAGTGAAAGAGACTTTTTTGAAGGCCAAATGTATTTAATAAACAGAGAATTTGCTGTTACAGAAACTGTTTTTAAAAGGAATTATCCTTTGCTAATAATAATATTATATACAAATCTTATCCAGGACAGTTTAAAAAAATTATAATCTGGAGCTCTGAATTCTCCCAAAAAAATTAATTGCTTTAGATTTCAACATGGTTGGAATGTCCAAGTACAAATCACTTTAAATTAATCAGTCCATTCTACAAGATAGGTTTCAGAATGTTTCTAATTTATTCTGACACACTGATTTGTATAATAGCAGCAATTCACATAAATATTTGAAAGAAGTGCTGCCTGTTAATGGTTTGCTTTTGTTTTTCCAGATATACATTTTTGAGAAATATAAACTTAACTTTATCTGGCTCAGATTTTCATGGCGTATGCTAGAAGTCATTGACTCAAGTGAATAGAAAAGTAACGGTGTAAAATGGTGCAAGTAAGGTTCACTCTGTTGAAGTATAGCTAACTTTCAATATATTATCATTACAGTATTTTAGTATATATTTATTAACCTTTTCAGAATGAAAATGCATTTTAAGCACTCTTATTTGCATGTTTCCCCTATAGTAATATATTGCTATTAGGGATCTCACATAAATAGACATATTAAGAAACTATAATTTTTCAGCAAGTTTGGTTTTGTCAACGAACATTTGGCAGACAATGAAAATATTACTGTGGTTAATATTTGCTTTTATTCAATTAAAGAACAATTGTGGGAGAGCATACTTTCCTTAAGTGCAGTTATCTCCTCGTGTTTTTACTGTCTTGCAATTCATTATGTTTCTAAATGAATAATAATACAAGACAAGGAATAAATGCCACTTGGGACTGCAGTCGATGATGACCCTCAGTCTGGCTCATCATTTCCAATATTTCCATCTTGTGGTTCTAAAGACTTTCAAAGTAATTGAATCTTTCCTTTTTGTGAGTTAATTCCAAAGGAGCTTTTCCAATTCCCCTGTTTTCTATTATAACCCTAAAATTAATTTTTATTTTTTTTTTATCCCAGGGCCTCAGTGTTAGTAAAATTTCTTTAGACACAAATTAAATGTGAAAGATCTCTAAGTGGGAAGAAAATAGATTTAGCTTAACTTTACTAATTGCTTCTGATAAAACCCAGCTCTTATAAAATTGTAGACAGGGAATAAATTTGCAGGCTTACCATTGAAAGAAAACCAAACAAATCCAAAGTAAAACAAAACTGCTGCAGTTCCATCCATGGGACACATTGTTGGCAGTACTCTGTATACTTGTGTCTCTTAAATGAGATCTGATTGAAGGTCCAATAAGTTTCATAGGAATATTAAATTGTTTTGCCCTTCAAGACTAGTAAGATGATTTTTTTTTTATAATTTTTTTTTTACCTCAAAGGCCTCTGGATTGAAAATCATACTCTTCAACTTTGAAAGTCAGTGTGGTCTAACCCTGTCCATCGGATGTGGGAAGGGACACCATATTTCATGAGTTTCTCCATGAGTAATCCCAATTCAAATAACTGTGTTACCTTGTGTAACTGCTCAGCACAAGTCAAGGCTCCTATGACAGAAGTGAATCTGAGAGTTTTTCAGTGTATATCCTGTTTATTGGTGCTAAAGAACAATGAAGGGGTGTTTGAAAGAAAGGAGAAACCGCTTCTGCTATCTGAAATTCAAAGGTATTCTTGATGGACAATTGACAGAAACAGACTGAGTACTAAAACCTCGATAGTGGAGCATTTATAAGAATAGATTATACAAAGTCATAGTCCTGTCACTAAGCAGAATTTCTATCAAATAATGACACAAGATGTTAGAGTTTCAGACCTTTTTTCAGCTGGATTGTGTAAACCCATAGGTTTTGGGGGGGGTTATTTGTTTGGGTTTTTTAACAGTGACTGATGTTAGAATTTTTCAAAACCAAGATCCATTTTTCTGCATTGCTCTGTCTTAATGACAAAATTGTGTAACAAGGCTATGAGAACAACCTGAAATCTGTTTGTTCTGTTTGGCATTTTGATTTAACACCCCCTCATATAATAGAATATTCTATGTTCTCAGCTGCATATTTCTATTCCTCTCAGTTTGAACTGCAACTTCTTGAAATGCTTTTAAGCATTTAAGTATTTCTACCATGTGCAAGAAGAGCCACAATTTCAGTGATGGGTGAAATGTTCCATGTTCACAATCATCTTAAAATTTGTCATATGTTTGAGAAATTAGGAAATATTCCATTAAATACTAAATCCGAAAAAAAACCTCAGTGATGGGATTGCATATGGGTTTTCTTACTGTTTGTCATTGTGTAGTGCTTTTTAAACTTTAAAATCCTTATGATAATGATGTCGTACTTGGACTAGCTAAGGTAGAATAATTAATGCATTTTCAGTTCAACTTCCCAATTTTTCCTTAATACATTTTTAATTTTAGATGTATTTTTTTTCTTGGGCTTTTGAAACTGCATTGTAGAAAAGTACTACATTAACATTACACTTAAAGTTCTGAGATGAATTCCTGCCTCTTCCCAAGTTAATGTAGGAGCCACATTTCACTCAGTGTTTCATATAATAATTTTTAATATGAAACTAATATTGAATGTCGCTTTTGGGATATTTTAACTAAGTACTTGGGTGATCACAGTAATGTATCTTGTATAATGGTCATGCCTTGTTTTTACATATATATGCTGTCATTCTGACCTTTCAGTTCAAAGATCAGTTTTTTAATAATCATTTGGTCAAAGTAAGCAAAGTCAGGTGAAGAATTGGGCATTGACTTAGCGGCAGCACAATATTACATTTTGAATTAACTAATTAACTTGAAGTGCTGAGTTTCGTAATGAAGTGTCAGATGCAAGAATATGCACAGACTAATGATGACCTGGTATGCACACGAGGAAGAAGTATTCAGAAGGAATAATTATTATTGGATGCTTTCATAGTAATGTTCTGCTTTATAGGAGCATTTTTAAATTAGTAGCCTGATCAGTCAAAAATAGTTACGAATTGTCCTGTCAACACTGAGAGCCTGGAAGATGCAAGGTTGCCTTTAGAGTTGCTTTGGAATCCCTTCCTTTTAAAGGAAAAGGTGAAGAGTTTTCATAAACTTTAATATTGTAAACACCAGCTTTTTCACCCTTTTTTCTCATGTTCTCCTGTCATCCTGATGCCTTTTGCATTAGTTATCATCACCACTGCCACTCATCTTCGGTAGGAGCTAACAAATAGGACATAGCTGGCTGGCAGTCCACAGGTCTACTTCTTAACTTCACCTGGCACATGAGCTTCTAATGCAGGGAACAGAGACTATAGAGTGCAGCAGCTGGGTACCACAGCCATCTAGTAGACATGAGGGTGAACCCAGTAAGGTGTCACCAAGATGTTTGGCTTTATAGAGCCAATGATGTGTGATGAGAAACAGGAAAGTTTGTGTTTAATCCTAAAAAATGAAGGCTAAGAGGTGTTATTGTTGTCTAGAATTATTTAGTGGGAAGATGTACAGCGAAGTGGATCTCTTCTTACAGGTACAGAGTGATAGAACAAGGTCTAGCAGAGACAAGTTGTAAAAAGGAAAGTTATATATTAGGAAAAAAATAAATGACAAGAGTACTCAAACGCTGGAACAGTCTGCCTGGACAGTCTGTGGAATCTCCTTCCTTGATATTCATACCATGACTGGACACAGCCTTGAGCATAGTGATATAATTGGATCTGCTTTAGGCAATGTTGTGAACTAGATGACCCCCATAGAGAGGTCTCTTCCAGCCTTAATAACTCTGTGATTATGTGACTCAACCCACAGTCCCAATCAGTCATGCTGGTACTAGGTGTCTATCATACTGTCACACTCCTTTTTCCTTCCACCCATCTCTGATATTGGACTCTCATGCATTTCAGAAACATGGCTTAGAGAATAGTGTAAGAAGTGACAGAACTAATCTATCAGTTCATACCTAGAATTCAAATGGAAAGGAACAGGAAATTTAATGGAAGTAAGGCTGTCTGTGTGATAGCTTGGTTTTCGTATCGATGGACAAATCTATTTCAGAGGACCAGGCATAAACCACATTATTTTAGTTGTTAATAACGCTACATGCCCCTATCTTAGAAAGCATAATATATTCTGGGCAGTGTCTTTCTCTGTAAGAGAAACTCTCTGTAGAGTTGTCTAACTCTAGCAAGTAGTGTTATGAAGAAGCAGGCATGACAAGGCTGCTATGGAAGTAAGCAAAATGAAGGGTGTATCTGACTTGCGGAAAACCACTCAACAGCTTGGCAAGTTATAGAGAGGGGTATGTTTATTCAGCATGTTAGCTTCTGTCAGGTCAGTGTGACCCCTAGACAATTACTATCAAGCATTTTATATTAACTCTTACATCAACTTTATAAATGCCTTCCCTTTGTGTGGTCAGAGGACAGCTGTTGTTGTCTTCTCAGGTAGCATTCTTTAAGATGAAAGCTCACAGGCACCAGAAACCAGTTCCCTGGTTCAGCATGCTCAGCTGAAGAAGCTGGATGGTGTGTGGTTGCTTGGTCTCAGTTCTGCCAGTGTGGATCCATTCCAATACATGGTACTTATACTGAGTCCACCAGCTCAGCCAGGCTATGGGGTTGGCAAATGGTGTCCAGCAGAGTCACTTTTAGGAGCTGAAAGAGGCTGTGTCCTGCTGAGCCCTGAGAGGGACCAAACAACATCCTCTTGAGGGTAAACGAAATCCAGGAATCTTCTCTTTTGTTGTTTGCTTTTGTGAAGCTAAAATCACCTGACAGTCTGACAAACACTGTCAGTAACAAGTCCATAAGAAACTGTCTACAGTTGAAAGTTGCATCAATGTTAAATAATTACATTTAGGAAGCTTTTAAATTCATTCTTTGAAACTAATGTGCATTGGTTTCTAAACAGATTGAAAGTATGAAGTTTGTCTTTTGTGCATAAAAGGGCTGGGAATGGGGGAAATATAAGACTAAGAAACAGGTATTGCACCACAGAAGCCCTAATCTTCACAGATCCTGTGAGGAGAGGCTGAGGGAGCTGGGGCTGTTCAGCCTGGAGAAGAGGAGGCTCAGAGGAGACCTCATCACTCTCTACAACTCCCTGAAAGGAGGGGGTAGCCAGGGGGGGGTTGGTCTCTTTTCCCAGGCAACCCTCAGCAAGACAAGAGGTCTCAAGTTGTGCCGGGGGAGGTTTAGGTTGGACATTAGAAAGAATTTCTTTACTTAGAGGGTGATCAAGCATTGGAATGGGCTGCCCCGGGAAGTGGTGGATTCTCCGTCCCTGGAGATATTGAAAAAGAGCCTGGATGTGGCACTGAGTGCCATGGTCTGGTAACTGCAGCAGTAGTGGATCAAGGGTTGGACTTGATGATCTCTGAGGTCCCTTCCAACCCAGCCAATTCTATGATTCTATGATTCTATGATCTTTACATTCTGAAAAGCCATTGAGGCCTAGTGCTTACAAATACAATTTTCACACACTTAAATACAACAGTAAAATGCTTGGCTTAGAGAGCTTAGCTACATTAATTTCTTTGAAGTCAAAAGGCTCCTCATGCTCTTGAGCACCGTACTCTTTAGAAAATGTTTGTAAGATTGGGGCTTTATGGATGCAGTCTTCACAAACACAGGTTTCATAATTCAAGTATGAAAGCATTCTCCCAGAAGGGTAATGTCTTTGAACAGTAGCTATTGTGTGTGTGTGCTATGGGACAAACAAAGTTGGAACACAGTCTGCTTGTAACTGGCAGCAGCTGTTCAAATATTGTTTCTCTGCTTCCATCCATGCAGATAATTTGACTCACAAATATAAATGCTGCATAGTTGGTAGGTTGTCTTTGCTAAAAATAACTACTGCTGGTAACTAATAAGATGGTGTACTCTTCTTTTTCCCTGATTGATGGCTCTAATATTTGCCAGTTTCCTCCCTGAAAACAAATGCTATCTCATTTGGTTACTCAACACAAACTTTTAAACAGTCATTTACAGTCATTTAGAAAATGAAATAAATTCTGTGGTGCCACCAGCATGTTATTAGAGTTGGCTGATGCAGGTCTTGACAAGTAAGCTAGTTTGTAGACTTCAGGTCAGTTAGTATGCTGTGAGGTTTTTTTTTTTTCCATGTACATGATGAAAAGTTGGCCAGAAAAAAAAAAATCTGCTTTTTTTTGTGTATCTGCATACATAGGGAATGGCTGTGTACATGGGAACCAATAAACTACAGTACAAAATACTTCAGATGAAACAAAACAAACTCCAGAATAACAAGGTTCAAAGAAATTTTGGAAACACCTTTGTCTTTAACTTTTAAAACTCACAAAATGAATATTCATGAACATGTAAAACATTTATGGCATGAAATGAGGCCAAATATAAAATTTTTATAATCTTTCATGGGAGCAATGTCAATGGCTAGAAAGTAGTCAGGTGACCAATTGTTAAATGAAGACCCAAGAAGCAAAGCAATATATACAAGGAGAAATAGCCTCTTTTGACATTACATTCTTCTTATTATAAAAGGATTATAAAATGGTGCTGCAAAAAAGATTTTTGATCTACATTTTTTCCATGTTATATACAAAGAAAAAATTCTGTTTTTTTTTTTTTTTGTCTGCTGTGAAGGGTTTTTAGCCATTTCCTTGAAATGTAGTTTGAAAATGTAATATATCTCTGTCAGAAAGTATTTTGTGAATAGTAACCTACAGTTATCCACTTATGGCTTAAAAAAATAAGACAGTCCTGAAGAAAAAACATTGATTTACTCTATCTTTTTTTTTTTTTTTTTTTTTTTGGCAGAGCTAATAAATTTAAGTATTTGTACAACACTTATGTGTAAAAATATTTTCAATTTGTATCCAGATTTGGTATCTGAAAAGATAGCAAAGAATATTTAATTTATGACTCCTAATCTGTTGTCCGATAAAGCTTTGTAAAATTTTATTCTGTGTAATAATTGTGCTTGCTTTTTTTTTTTTTTCTCTCTAAACTAGACAATAAGTGATTGGGCTGTAACTTGCAAAACTGAAGTAAGTTTTAGATAAGGTATCTTAACACCTGTCCTCAGTGTTGCAGTATCCTGGTTGTCTTATGTCTTATTGACCTGGAAACTGTTCAAAGAGGGGCAAAAAGATCTTCTGTATCCTGTTCTGTCTCCTTGGAGCCTTCTCTTCCCCAGGCTGAACAAACCCATCTCCCTCAGACTCTCTTTGTAGGAGAGGTGTTCCAGCCCCCCCCTCTTAGATCTGCTCCATCAGGTCCATGTCCTTCCTGTATTAAGGGCTCCAGAGCTGAACACAGTAACCTAGGTGAGGTCTAACTATAGCAGAACAAAGTGGCAGAATGACCTCTCTTGATCTGCTGGCCACACTTCATTTGATGCAGCTCAGGATGTAACTGGCCGCCTGGGCTTCAAGCCCACACTCTTGGCTCATGTCCAGCTTTTCATCCACCAGCACCCCCAAATCCTTTTCTGCAGGGCTGCTTTCTAAAACCTCATCTCCCAGACTGTACTGGTAGTGTGGATTGGTCCGACACAGGTGCAGGATGGTGAAATTGGTCTCACTGAACTTCATGAGGTTCACCTGGGCCCATCTCTCCAGTTTGTCCAGGTTCTTCTGGATGATGTGCTGTCCCTCTGGCTTATTAACAGCACCACTCAGCTTGGTGTCATCTGCAAACTTGCTGATGGTGCACTTGATCCCACTGTCTATATCATTGATAAAAATATTTAACAGTACAGAACCATGAGGGACACACACTTGTCACTGGTCTCCATCTGGACTTCAAACTGTTGACCACTTCTCTCTGGATGTGACCGTGCAGCCAATTCCTTATCCACTGCACAGTCCACCCATCAAATCTCTATCCTTCCGACTTGGTGAGTAGGATATTGTGCGGGACCATGTCAAAGGCCTTGCAGAAGTCCATGGGTTGTCCCAGTAACTCATCCTACTTGTGATGTAGTTACCCTATCATAGAAAGCCACCAGGTTTGTCAGGCAGGATTTACCCTTAGTGAAGCAGTGCTGGGAGTCTTGAATCACCTTTCTGTCATCCATGTGCCGTATCAGACCTTGTAGGAGAATCTGCTCCATAATCTTTCCAGGCACAGAAATGGGGCTGACAGGTCAGTAGTTCCCAGGGTCCTCCTTACTATGCCTTTTAAAAATGGGTGTAATGTGTCACCAGCGACTTCACCTGACTGCCGTGACTTTTCAAATATGGAGAGTGGCTTGGCAACTACATCCACCCATTTTTTCATGACTGATGCATCTCATCAGGTCCCTTAGACTTTTGTATGTTCAGGTAGTCACAAACCTGATTTTCACATACATTGGAAGTGACTCCACTGCCCCGGTTCCCACCTTGTGGTTTTTTAACTTGGGAGGTGCTGGGAGAGAGGTTGCCAATGAAGACCGAGGAAAAAAAGTAGTTGAGAACCTCAGCCTTCTCCTCATCTGTTGTTACTAGCTCACGAGATTTGCTCTTCAGGGGGATTATGCTTTTATTAACCATTTTTTTCATTGATGTACCTTTAGAATCTCTTGGTACTCTTCACACCAGTCTATCTCCCGTTCAGCCTCCCCGATACTCCTCAGCCTTTCAGCTACCCCTTGCAGCTCTGGCAGGACACACGGCAAATATCGGAACTGCCGCTCGCTGCCTCCCACATTCCCTGCAGCCCCCGACCCGCACGGCTGCGTCCTTCTCCACCTCCTCTTGGGTTCTCACATCCACCCTGGCAACTGCGGAGCGCACGACCTTCTGTCGGGTGGAGACCCCGGCTCATCTCTTCCCCAAAAGGTGTCGGCGACCTCTAGGATTCACCTCTCCGTCTGACCGAGCCGCCTTTCCCCCCCATCGCTCCCCTCTGGCACGGCTCCATCACCGGCGGCAGCCGCTGCCTCCGCCCTTCGCGCCGCTTCCCCTTTCGCGGCGTTTAAAGCTCCCGCGGCTTCACCGGCCCGGCCGCCCCCAGCCCCTTCACTCTTTTCTCCCCACGCGTGAGAGCTGCCGAATCCCCCCCGGGTCTCTCCTTTCCCCCTCAGGCTCCGGGAACCTCCCCCCCTCCTCCCTGTTCTCTTCCAAAATTATGGCTCTGCCACCGGTACCGGTGCCGCTGCCTCGCCGTGTGTGGCCCGAGCCTTGTGGTCTGAACCTTCAAAGCTGCCATCCACACAGAGATGGCACTTATCAGATCGCGTGGCTGCTACGTGTCGAGTGTCGTGGGACAGCCGCCTCTTTTTCACGAGAAACAGCTTTGGTTTCGGGTGGGTATGTGGTAAGCAGAGTTAGAACTGCAAACATTGTACGAAAATCTGCAGGCAGAAAATTAAGACTGCTGAGATGTTACCGAGTGGTTCTGTTTTAGAAATGAAAGACTTTGTATTTTACTTGTCTAAACAAATCGAGGAACCAACCAATGAGAAGCATATTTTAGGCACTTGCCTATCAATGCATGTTGTATGATTATTGGTTAGTAAAATTTTACTTCGAAAACGTTCAGAAAACAGACTAATTGCTGATAGAGGTCTAGCTAACAGACAGAAGTGTTGCCCAGAATGTATTGTCTTTTCAAAGATAAGGACACAAGTGTTATCAGCAGCTAAAATTCTCTGCTCTCTGCAAAGTCCTCTGAAATAATGCATTTACAGTAATGATGTAAGGGTAGTGTGCCCCAATATTTGAATAAATAAAAATCGAATGTTTTTAAGCTAGATCTAAAACTGTTGTGTGCGGTATCTTAAAAGAAAATCAGTTTTTACTAATTTTTTTTCCTTACACTCTGGGTTTTCCTAAAGTTTTCCCTTTTGATGCTCAGGAACCACTGTTATTCACTTTATCCCTTGAAATCTGATTATAGGGCACCAGGGCTGTGATGCAACAAGGCTGTGTTTTATAGTATTTTACAATAAAAACTAACTTTAATATATTACTTCCCATGAAATTGTATCCCAAGACCCTTTAGTGTATGACAAATTACAAGCCATAAGACAGTCTGTGCTATAAATCATGGAAGAGACTTGTGCAAGTTGATTGGATGGTGAACAAATTAAAGCACTTATTGTGCATGGCCAATAACATTTTCATATATTAAACATTTATAAATTTATTTGTATGGTATTAAGGCCTGCCATGAGTGTGTTGCTTTCAACAATGAAAGGTGACAGCAAATCTTCTTCTCTGAAATAATTAGCACATTCATCAGGGCATATTAAGTGTTTCCAAATTATTTTCTTCTTCTAGAGGATTTTTTTTGTAGTGCAACTGAGAACTGGCAAACTCATAAATCATGAAGACAGCAGAATGCACTGAGTGCCAGCCAAACAGGAACTGAACCTTTCCACAGAAAAGTAATGAAAACAGGTATTTTCTAAAGTAAAAGAGAGAACCATTAATAATAAAATAAACGTATGATGGAAAGCTGTAGTGTCAGAATGTATTTGAGACACAGCATCAAAAGACATCACTGCTGAACTGAAAGACAGGAATGGTCTGTAAACTCACAATTTTAGTCCTCTAGCCACATATATACTGCTTTCAAGAAAGGCATTTGTAATTTTATTGATGGGTTTATCCCTGGAGGAGCAATATTGCTACACTTGATTTGAGTGTTATAAAGTCTGATTTTCTTCCTCACACAATAACAAAATGAGAAGAAAGGATCGGAGTAGAGGGAAAAACAACAAAACAGCTATTTAACAAAGTCTTTATTACATTGTAAATTTGCAGGTTACTCAATGAAACAAATATTAGCTCCTATTTTAAGGTAAAGCCTTTGGAGATCATGTAGTCCAACTCACTGCTTAAGCCGTACTCGGTCAGGTTGCTCAGAGTTTTGAATCATTCCAAGGGTAGAAACTCCACGACGCCTCTTGGGCACCTTGTTCCAGTGTTTGATACCCTCATAGTGTAAATTTTTTCCTTTAGAAATTTCTTTTATCCAACTTCTTGCCTCTTGTCCCATCCCTTGCCTCCAATGAGAAGAGTCTTGGATGCATTGTCTCTGTGCCCTCTTCTCATGAAGCTGAACACAAGGGGAAGATCCCTCTCCTAAACCTGTATGGAGCCAGCGCTCTTCTACTGTCCCTGGTTCTGTACATGGAGTCTTTTTTAATACTGCAAAGCCCGAAACGAGCCACAGGACTTCAGATACATTCTCAGAAGTGCTGAAGAGGTGGGAATAATCAGTTTACCTCCTTCTGGCTAGACTATTGCTCAGGCAGTCCACTAAGCCACTGGGTTTTCTGGGCTTGTAAAGCACACTGCTGACGCATGTTCAATCTGCTGTCCACCATGACCCTCAGATTCTTCCTAGACAGTTTGCTCACAGCCTATACTGTAATCGGGTTGTTCTGTCCCAGATGCAAAACTTTTTTATCTTTGCTGAATTTTGAAAGGTTTTTGTCAGACAAGTTCTTCAGCCCCTTCTCCAGGCTCGCCCTGCAGCATATTGATTATTCTTTGCAGCTTGATCTGAACTCTTTAATCATTTGTTCCAAGGCAAAATTCTGTGCCTGCGTGCAACTCCTTTGCATAGATTGCAACCTTACACTCACCTTCCCAGCCTACCTTTTCTGAAGAGCTTGTCTCTATCCACTGAGGTACTCCAGTCATAAAAACTGCACCTCCATATCCCCATAGTCCCAGTGAAATCAGAGCTCTACAACTGTTCACAGGTTTCTCATTCTTCCTGTTTTCAACCTGTGCCACGTGTATTTGTGTAGAGGTGCTTGAGATGAACACTCAGCTTTTGAAAGAGGAAGTCTGAGAGCCTTGTTTTGTGCCCTGGTATCTTTCTTACTGCTCCTGCATTATTGCTTTAGATGACTATAAATTTTTCTTCAGCATACCTAGTTTAAAGCCCTGCTCATCAGGTCAATGAGGCTGTTCGTTCTCTTTATGTTTCAAGGTAGATTCTCAAATACTGTAAAATGACATAGCCATGCTGACAGGAAGGAGCTTCTGCTGTTTCACAGCACTTAAGAAAATTGTGGTTTCATTTCTAAGGCTTGTATTCCCTGCATTATTAACTTAAGGTGTAATTCAACAATTACATTCGTCTGATTTTATTCCAAACCTAAAATGTAGAGCTCAGGATTAGCAACGCTTTGAATCTGAGTTTGAGCAGTGTTGATAGAGACAGGAACAGAGTAACTGCTTCATTCAATGCAATCAATCTGTTCTGTGTGTTTTTTCACTGTGACTGCTCTCTCCTGAGCTAGGTTAACTCAGGAAGTGATAACTCTCATGGAAATCATTTCAGCCTGCTGTAGTGAAACTTCATGCTTAGTCCTTTTTAATCTTCTCATGTAATGTTTTCAGCTTCCCAGGTGGATGGTAGATCTTCCTTTTCTTCCGCTTTTTAAACAACTTTTATTGCATGTGAATCTTAAGAAAATATATCTATATTCTATACAACATGTCTCTTTGAACATCAAAAAAGTTATAAATGTATTTTATCTACATTACCGTCTTTTAATTTATATTTTTTCATAGAAAAAAAATAATTAACTCAATTTTGCCAGCTCTTTGACAGAGAATTTATCTGAAAACTTAAATCAGGATTGTCATTCCATTTTTTACTTTTTATTAATAGTCCCATACTTCATAATGAGGCTAGCCCAAAACCGTTAATCTAAATAAAGTGATTTTATTTCCCCCAGCACGCTGCTAATTAACCTAATTTTAATCATGCTGTGAGAAAAAAAGAAAAGCAGATAGGAGAAAAATAATGCTTCCTCCTTAATTGGCTCATGCCACAGAAGGCCTCATTTCAACGAAGTCAGACTTGGCTGTTTTGGACTAAGCCCTTTGGAGACATTGAAACAGTCAGTTGAAAAAGTGAGTAAAATAAGAAAGCTTTAACTGCTCTTGGGGCTAGGGTCCTAGCAGCAGAAATTCTGGATCCTTTACTCTACTTAACCTCTGCTTTGGATTGGATTTGTTGAAGCATCTACATCATATTGTTGAACATCATAAGTATGTTCTTATTTTTAAGGATTTTCCTGTCACCTAAACAACTGATACTGAAAGTGATAGGGAAAAGGTACTCAGTACTTCAGTACCCTGTATTTTGGCAGTGTGAGCCACGTAAAGACCTGAAGTGAGATAGGTGACAGGAAAGTGTTTGAAGTTTATAGGCATGTTTTTCTCAGTTTGCTGTAAAAAAAAACAAAAAAAACCCCAACCAAACAAAAACAAACCTGAACAAAATCTCCCTTTCGCATACTTTAAGAATTGCTGGGAAAGGGAACACATATAGAAAGAGGGAGCAGAACACTGACTTGGAAGTCTGTAATGTAGGAGAAGATACTAGAGAACAGCTGGCTGATAATCTTCTGGGCAGATGTCTTTTTGTCAGAAATCATTTACTAGTTGTATGTGAATAACACTTTCATCATAGATTTTTCGTGGGCTCTGTTGGAAATATAAAATATATACAAATATAGATATAAAGGTGCATATAAAATATAAATTTTATATATATAATTTAAAGGTAAATATAAAGGTAAATATAGAGGTAATATATACCCTTATATAAAGGTAAATAGTAACCCTAGTCCAGGTAAAAAAAAAAAAAAAAGTAATATTCCCTTCTTTGCCTCTTGCAGACTGCAAACTTAAAAATTGTTAGAATTTCCCATGTCAAATGCCTGGATTAACTATAATATTATTAATTAGTTTTCTTTCCTCCTTCCCTCTTTGTTTTGTCAAAAAAATTAAGTAGAACATTTCTGAAATCTCAAAACTTTATGAAATACAAACTGTGTCCTGGTCATCTCTGTCAAGCCGTAGATATTGGAGACAGAGGGTAAGAAATAAAAATAAATAGGTAAAGTCAAGGTAAGACTGAGCTCTGCCTTGAAGATTGTCAAGTATAATACATAAGAATGTATTCTTATATAAGAATTTGGTATGAAATTTCATGTGAATCTATTTGATGTGAATCTAAATATTAAGATTTATGGAGGTGATATTTGGAGAAGTACAACATATACAATTTTAATTGCAATGGCTTAAATATCACAGAATGGATGAGATTGGAAGGGCACCCTGGAGGTAATCTTGACCACCCCCTCTACTTAAGCAAGGCCACCTAAAACAGGTTGCCATGACCAGGTGGCTTTTGAATCCGTGCAAGGATGAAGATTCCACAACTTGTCTGAGTAACCTGTGACAGTGTTCGGTCACTCGCCGCCCTCCAGGCCTGCCCCTTCAGCTGTTTTTCATAGAATCCTAGAATTGGCTGGGTTGGAAGGGACCTCAGAGATCATCAAGTCCAACCCTTG
The DNA here is from genome assembly GCF_036169615.1 of Heliangelus exortis. Taxonomy (NCBI): domain Eukaryota; kingdom Metazoa; phylum Chordata; class Aves; order Apodiformes; family Trochilidae; genus Heliangelus; species Heliangelus exortis. The sequence continues at coordinate 46,690,488 of NC_092424.1, forward strand.
ATCCACTACCGCTGCAGTTACCAGACCATGGCACTGAGTGCCACATCCAGTCTCTTTTTAAATATCTCCAGGGACGGAGAATCCACCACTTCCCTGGGCAGCCCATTCCAATGCTTGATCACCCTCTCTGTAAAGAAATTCCTTCTAATGTCCAACCTAAACCTCCCCTGGCACAACTTGAGACCGTGCCCTCTTGTCTTGCTGAGGGTTGCCTGGGAAAAGAGACCAACCCCCACCTGGCTACAGCCTTCAGTCCACCTCATTGTCATTGTCACCGTCCAGCTTGTCTGTGAGGACTTTATGAGAGGCACTGCTGAAAGACTGATTGAAGTGAAGTAAGGTACTTGATTGAAGAATCTTCTTACTGAGGATGGGATAGAGAAGAAACTATAAAGTCCATCACTCACTGTGACCATCTTACAGTAGAGAAACATTTTTGTGTGTACACGTATCTAAAAGTAAAGACTGATGCATTTATCTTAGTACAAATGTACAGCTTGCTATAAAGTATGAAGGTGTTCCTATTTGGAAATAATTTTTAAAAAAACCTCTTGAAATCATTGTCTTCTATTTAGCAGTTTTGGCAAGCTAAACATGGAATTCTATCTGGTTAATATTTGCTTACCACTACTGCAAAGCTGTTTGTTTGGGGTTTTCTGTTTGTTTGGTTTTGTTTGTTTGGGTTGGGTGTTTTGTTTTATGTTTGGTTTTTGTTTTGTTTATTTTTTGTTTTGTTTTTAATTTTACTGTGATGATATTTACTAGATGCTACGAGGGAAATAGCTGAATAATTATTAATCTTGGAAAATTGATTTACTTATTGAACAACAAGCATATGAAGGAGAAAAACAAAGTACATACATAATATAAATAGAATAGGCAAAGTCATTCTTAGCTGTTGGAATTTTAGATCTGAATTTGCATAATTAGTTGTTAATCAAAGAGTGAAACTTCAAGGCTCTTCTGGGCTGCAGGGTGGTTAAAAAGGGATTTTACTTACTCTTTCAGTTTTGTCTCGTTGGCAAGAATGCCTCAGCAAGTGATTGTACTTTCCATAATTGATAGTTATGTTAGAATTCTTACATTGCAAAAGCAATAATTAAGGTTTAAACTCTAATACATGGATGATGAAGTATTGTTAGAAGCAGATGCCCTAAATTAGACATGGCTTCTACAGAATAGATCATTAAAAAATGCTAATTACTTTCTATATAAAAAATCATTATTGCATAATTTTAATGCTTGTCAGAGTATATGCCCAGGGCTAAATTGTTTTTACACAGTGAAAGAAAATTTTGATGTAAATATGACTGTTTTCATTTTTTTCTACTTCCAGTTTCAAAGCAGTACAATGTGTATGACTGTAGCTTTTGTTCAGCCAGCTTTTTGTCTGAGGTGTCTGTACTTTACAGAATTCAATTGTAAAAGGTATCCTTTGCAATTCAGTCCATTAAGCATTATGAATACTAAATGTATTTTTTTCTGACGAGGTTGAAAAGACATGAAAGAGAGGAGCAATACACAGGAGGAAACATACTCCAGTTCCTAATAACCAGCAGCAGTAAAATCGGTACAGCAATTTGTAGGTTAATTAGCCAGCAGCATGAAAAGACCATATGGTCTGGCCTTATGCATTACTTACTTTTCTGCAAAAAATGGTTACAGACCAGGCCTTTTGTCTAATTAACCTAGTATTATTATTTTATTTCTGCAGTACACTTGATATAGAAGTGTAATTTATCAATTAATATAAATACGTCAATATGCTTTTGTTATTTTTGGCTATGTTTTCTCTTCCAGGTGGAGAAGCTAGTATAATTTCATTCTTGATTCTACAGGAGACCTATAGAAGTATTATTTTTAGGTTTGCTTCTAGTATGTTGGTATTGACTAGAGACATAAATCTGTGTATTGCCGTGATAATTTAAATATTTGAATTATGAAGTTATACATAATTTTAGAATTTTAGGCAATTGTGATATAATTACAGGTCATGGCTAAAGAGGAATGAAGAACTGTAGTATATACGCATTCAATTGGTATAATACAGATATACAAGAATAGATCAGATAGATAACTGTGTTACAATAATAACAGTAAGAAGTGCTCCTCAAATGCTCATCTGTTATATGCATTTCACAGAGCCTTGTATTTATGCTGTGTCAGTGGGCACTTACGTGTTTCTTTATTGGCTTTGCTGTTGTAAAATCCACAAGCTTTCACGAGAAGCCATAGATTAGCTGAGCCAGGGTAACAGCAGGAGATTAGTTTGCATGTATGGCTGCTACAGGACCAGGTCTCACTCAGCATATCAGATGCTGACATGCTGTCCTCTTCCAGTCATTACTGACAGCTTAAAACCCCGCTTTACATGAGATTTCAAGACATCCTGGGTTACTTAGCCAGTTCTGGAAACATTTTTTTCTAGGCTGGTTTCTCTCATGTAAGGGTTGGACTTGATGATCTCTGAGGTCCCTTCCAACCCAGCCAATTCTGTGATTCTATGATTCTATGAATGGTGTGAGGTTTCCCATCTCTTCTGTTTACTGTGTAGTCAAGATATTGTGAGTCCATGCACAGGGTAAGAGCTGACCTGCTGGCTGGTAACATTCCTCTCAGCAGAATAAAAACATCGTGCAACTTGCTCATCTTCAGCTCTCTTAGATCAAGAGCAGCTGTTGGGCAGGATTTGTAGTCAGCGCAGTATGGGATCATGTTCTTAAAATTCAGGAAGGGAGCAGAAGACACAAGCCCACATTCACCTCTGTTGAAAATGGACATCACCATGTCTAGGTACTGTTGCAATGACACATATTTTCTGTGACTAGATTTAATTCAAATTCAAATGCTTTGTGAACATTGTCCTGCAACTCTTTACAGAGATGAGAACGAGGATGAATGAACGAATGAATGCAATGAGGGACAAATAAAAGCATAGAAACTAATGAAAGAGAGGTTAAGTAGTGAGACTTGTCATAAGAAGAGGAAAGAAGAAATGAAGTGTGGTTTGGACAGTGAAGGAGAGTTGAAGAAACAGAAGAAACTGATGAGAAAATAGGAGTTTAAATAGAACTTCCATGGAAAATAACTTTTAAGTTAACATCCTTATATTATACTAGCCTTGCAATTCAGTGCTTTTTATTACCAGTTTTCAGAATTTACATTTTATAAATGTTATTCTGTTTCTTTATCCCTAGCTCAATGGAAAAGTTCCTATTTGTCTTCAGGCTTCTATCCTGTTGCCTCTTTCATTTATCTAGCCTCAGCCAGCAAAGCCTATGGATCTTCACAGTCAGCAGATGCCCAGCTGGGATCTTCATGTGATTAAACTTCCAAGAGCTGTCTTTTATGTTTAAATGCAAATATTTCAAGTATATGAGTCACCAGTTGAAGTTCAGCTTGGGTTGACAGTTCACCTACCAGTATCTTAAAAAAGATTCTTTAGTACTTAATTGAAACTACTCTTCCACTTTGGCGATATTCTACCTGCAGAAACACTAATAAAACTGACTGAAAAGGTACTTAAAGCATTTGTCATGATAGAAATACTTTCTGAGAAAAACCTTTATACTTGCTGAGGAAAAACAGGCCCTGAGCAGTGTTTCGAAGCTCAGTTATGCAGTTTCCAGATGGTCATTAAATTCTGGTGGAAGTCTGAAGGATTTGCTACCTGATTGTGGATGACAAATGTAATAAAATAGAAACCTGTAGACATAAAATGAAATATTTAATGTTTCAAAAATAATCTATTAAATAGTTATTGTTAAAAACAGACATCTTATTTGAGATGACTTATATGATCATTTATTAGAAGAAATGTTTTCTTTTTATGGCATTTCTTAATACTAGCACTGTATTGTAATACACATGACTGTTGTCCTCTTTCTGGATAACTGATTTATCAGGTCTCAGATAGTAAAATCTGTGAAATAATGGAATCTTTTTTTTAATGGATAGTGAGATTATTGTAAAAGAAAAACAAACAGCAACTTGCATAAAGTAGCATTTTATAAAGAAATCAGGGAAGGTTACTTCAACAAATCCAAACCAAACCATTCTATCACTCCATGGTTTTCATTGTACTAGAATAAATGAGAACAGGTTTCATTTCTAAGAGGGAGTATCAGTAAGCTTTATTGCCTGTGTGAGCATCCTGGTGTTGCTGTTGCCCTCTGGCAGACAAAGAGGCAGCGCTGTTAAACAAGGGTGATACAAAATACCTTAACATCAGTGATGCCCAAAACCCTTTACAATCCAAACGTCCTACTCCTGAAGCACTTGGCTGCAGGCAAGAGACCTGTTTTGAAGTCTTGGCTATAGCTACAACTTACTTAATTTCTTCTCTGTGTGCAGCATAAAACCTCTGAAAAAATACTCTAATGTTATTTTAACACTGTAAATTAAAACATAAGTAAAAAATAGTCAGAACCAACAGAAGTTGTGAGTTTGTCACATTCCGATGAGATGTCCACATCTGGGATGTCCATAGCAAGTATTTTTTCACTGAGTCTCTATACGTGCGTAATTAAATCTCTTCTATTTAAAGCTCTTGATAGCATAGTATCAACTATGATTACAGATTACAAAACCTAAAAATATTATGAGCTATTGGATATAGAGCTAAATGCTAACATAGTCTTACTATACTTTTATTCAGACAGAACTGCAGAAATCATCCTAATGTTATCTAAAATCTTTGAATTCTGAAGGAAGACCTTGTTGGTACTTACCCAATAGAGAGTGCAAATTACAGGGTCAGACTCAATGATTGTAACAGTTGTTATAGAAGCGAACTATCATTTTTTCTGAAAGAACAAGATGAGTTTCCTCAACATACAGAACAAAGAATTCAGATCACATTGTTTTAAATTCACATAATTTATACATTATGTGAATATTTTTTCAAGCTTGAGTCTGAGACAAAAAGGTTTCTTTCTGCAGTGCTGTATTAGAGTGACAAATATTAAAAATTCACTAGTGGGACATTTGCTAATCAGTGTTCTAACCTCAAAACTTGGGAAAAAAGGGGTGAGAAGAGATTCCAATATTTAAGAGATGTGAACGATATACTAAGCATAATAAAAAGAAGTAAAACTAATATTTATATCAGCAATTGAAAATTGGTTTAAGGAAATGTGAAAAATTCCTCAGTAGAAAATGCAATCTGTAAGGAAATATGAGAAGACAACTATAAGAAAACCTATAAATTTTATCTCAAGCAAGTTATGACATAATTGCAGAAACTACTTCTGGGTCTCTGGGGGCACCAGCTGCTCTCCTTCATTAATCAGAGATCACAGGGAATGGTAACACTTTATTACATTGTTTGCTTTTCTCTCTTACATAATTTAAAAAATTTCAATATCATCGTAGTGCGACATATAGACCATGGCAAAATTATTAATGCTGTCTTTGGGGTGTTTACACCTAAAGATGGGAGGAAGTGAATAGCTCCAGTTCACATAGCAAATATGCTTGCACTGCTCCACTGATAAGAGGTGTTAGAATAAATTTAGATGATCAAATCATATTCTATTAAAATAACGTGCATCAGGAAAGGAACAGGAGGTGCTGTATAGTGAATTGTGTTGAGACTGAGGAATAGCTTTCTGTAAAGTGATATTAACTATATAAATGTGTGTAGATAAAGAGATATGTGCAGGATTTTAGTCTCTGAAAAATACGTAAATTAAATGCAGGTTTAAGGCTATGTCTATGACTAATGTATTCAAGGTAATAGTACCGTATATGCAGTTATGAGAGTCACCTTTGACTGGCTCTTTAAAGGAGTCTCAGAAGTATGGCAAATCTTGTGAACAGGCAAGCAGGCTTCATCTAAGCACCATGCTGTTGTGTCGAGCTTTATTTCCTGTACTAAATTTTTCCCACTCTGTCCTCTTTGTCCTCACAGCTGTAGATGGTTTTTGTAAGCTCAGGATCTATGTCCTTTATACTCTTGGAGGCTGCTAGTCTACTTCTTGCTGACTTCCAAATACGATGCACTTGGTGGCTTCTTCTTTAGATTTATTGCATTAGACAGAAGCCAGAGTGAAGAGATTTGATTTTAGAGTCATTCCTTATTTATCGGGTGAATAAAAGGAGATTCTCCAACCATGAAGATCCGACCTTTCTTATGTGGTGGTCTTATAAACATACTCATGCAAGTCAAGGGTGCTGTACTGTCCTGCCACATGTTCAGCAAGTCATGTCTGAAGTTGAATTGTATCACTGTTGCTTGGCTGGCTTGATTGAAGTGACACTGATTTACACCATTTTTAGGTGATGCTTTTTTTCACTGAAGAACTAAAATGGATTTACACAGGAAACAGACCATTACAACCTTGGACTGGATTGATGAAAGCAGTAATAGTCTTTCCTGTCATTTCTGAGTCAATCTAGGTAGATGATGGTCTAAAGTTTCATCTGAAAGCACTTAGCACTTATTGTGTCTGAGTATAGCAGACACTTTTAGGCTTTCTGATTTAAGGAAAAAAAATCATTCTTTACAGATAACAGTGCACTGGTGGCAGTCTCAACAGAAAGCAAAGCAGTATAAATGATGCTGGACTATGAACTACTGTGATGCTGAGTAAGCTGTCCTTTAGAATTGTTGGTAGACTGATATAAAGAGGTCTGTACTGCCAATTCTGAATCCTTTCACAGATGTGTACGAATTGGGCCTCCAGATTTTTTCGGATTTGATATCTTTCATAGCTAACAGCAAGAAATAAAGAAAACAAATAGAAAATTATTTCTTCTGTTGGGAATAGTTACTTTTGATTTAGTAGACCGTAGCCACAAAGATATTTTAAGTGCTGTGCACTTCAGGGAGCAATACATTACTATTTTCACAACAATTGTGTTCTGCCCCATAAAATGGGAAAATATGTCAGAATGACTTGAAACAGCAGAAAGTATATAGAAAAGCAACACCAAAAATAAAACACGGAGTAACTCTGTTCAGTTTATAAATATACTAGCATGCAGTGCTTATTTTCTTAGGCTGTTTTGTCAAGTTGTTTTGAATTCAAAATTTGCCTATTTTTCCCAACATAACTATCTCAAAGGCTTTATACTAGGCAGACAAAATAATCTCTGCAATGCTGTTTGCAGTTTGAAAGGTTGCTTCACATTAAAGAATCATAAAAACAACCATGAAATATTTCACGCAAGAAAGTATGTTATTTTTGAAATAAGCTTTTTAATATTCTTAGTGACTATGTGCTGAAAACAGTTTGTTACATAAACTGCAAGTTTCTAATATTAAATAATATTCATCACAGTTTGTTGTGGTTAACTGATTTTTGAGATCCATGTTTTAATGTGACAGTAGTTTTCAAACTTCTTAATTTGACAGAAGACTACTTCCAGTAAAGGAATAACTTTTTTTAATGATTGAATGCCAGTATTTATTTCTTTCTAGGTACTTGAAGAAACATTCTTTTACATTCTCAGTACTTGGCTTATGTCAGCATTTTTGTGAATTTATTGTAACAGATCATTTAATGAGATTGTGCATTAATATAGTATATGGCTTTAAATGAAGTGTAAGCAAAACTATATTGTTGTTGGATTTTCTTCCTTTAAAAATGAAAACACAATTTTTTGTCTAATCAAGATGAAATTTTAAAAATTCTGTTTTTTTATTTGTTGAGGATGCTAGCAGGTTGGATGTAGAATGAAGTCTGAATCTCAACCCTGTTCTGCTTCTCCTCTTCTTAAAGGAAAAAAGTTTGCTATTGTTATTCTTCCTGCAAATTATCTGGAAGGCCTGCATCCCTTTTCCTAAAATTAGAATCCACATAATGTTTTTCTGTTCATAGCAGTTTTTCCACTCTTTTTTCCAGACGTTTGTGCCTCCATCCAGGTGAAAGAACAGAGCACATTTCTTTCATATCTAAGCCTTTGTGCCTAATTTTTACATTGAATTCAAGAGGTCTCTCGTTCTGCCATTAAGATCAAGCTATGATTTTGCTATAGATCAAGTGAAAAATATCAAGAAGTATGCTTTAATAAAAGCAAATTTAAGTGGTCTTCTTTTACTCTGTGTGGTGATTGAGAACAGAGGCTGGTAAATTAAGATAATTCATCCCCATTTTGTCATGCAACACAGTGCAATTAAGATTTAAATGAAGATATTTACCGAGTGCAAACAAATGAACAGGAACAATAAACAGTCAAAAAATTAAATAAATTGAAGCAGTTGCACAGCATACAAATTTAAAATGGCTAACATAACCCCAAGCAGGTGAATCTTGGATCTGTTCAGGTTTTCTCTCTCATTTGCAGCCAAAGCTCTTATACTAAAAGCTCTATTGATCTGAGTTGATCTAAAAACATGATGCCAATGAAAATGATGGTCAGGTTCTCTGTATCCCCTCTGTCTGTTTCCTTTTCTTGACATCCGTCAGTGATAGTATTCATTCTACTTTGTGGTGAATCATAAAAAGTCATTACCTTATTTCTGTTAGCCACACTTACACTGTAAGTTCTCATATGTAAAGATAATGGCAGTCAGACTGCCTTATTTACCAATGCTCGTGTCCTGAATCAGTCAAAAGGAATTCAGGAACTCTCATTTGCTCAAGTGTTTTCCATTTATTTCTACAATTAGTTTAACTGTTGAATTTCTCATTGTTTTCAGTAATTTATCTAAAATTGTCACTGCCTTGGAACTTTTCCTTCAGAGATATATTCTTTGTATTTAGCTAAATAGAAAAATTAAGTAATCAAGGATGCCAGACAATGTAAATAGTTTTTTTAGCTCTTACATGCCTAGAATTAGCATTGGTGGTTAGGATTTAAGACTAAAAGTAGATTACAGAAGGACACTGGGCAGAAAATAGTATGCATTTTATGATTTATTTGATCTTTTAAGGAGGAAAATGTCTGTGGGTCTGTCAAATTCTAGTTCTGATGAATGCACCATGGTTAATAAATTACTGTAGCCTTTAAAAATAATAATAAAACTACCCTTATTTCATTTTAATGTATTTCTTTTAAGCCTGCCTTCACATTCATTAAGTTTAAAAGCTCACAGGGAATTCTAATCTGTGGTCAGAAAGTTTTAGAGTTTATGTTTTGTAAGGTCTAATACTGTGATGACTGTTAGGAATACCAGCTTGCATCATTATAGGTGTTAAGACAACAGCAGTGTTTTCTGAAAAAAAATAAACCTCTGCATAAACAAGGAAAGCAAGGGATGTTTTTTAGGGTTTATGTTTGGTTGGTTGTTGTTTTGTTGCTGTTCTTTTTGTTGGGTTTTTTTTTGTTGTTGTTGTTTGTTTGTATTTTTTTTTTACTTAAACATTAGGCCTAGAGGATGCTTACATTATATGAGAGAACTGATAACCCTTTACTGATGAAAGAGTTACCTTTACCAGAAACAGTCTGTTCTCAACTCTTTTTCTCCCCATGACCAGGACTGGGGCTGGTTTAGCAGCTGGTTAATACTGTAGCCACATAGCAGCAGTAAGTAAGAGGTATTACAGCAGGGTAATACAGTCTTTGTATTTAAAAGCAGACCTACATGTCTTTAAGCTTGTACTAAGCACTTGCCCTGAGCTATACTCAGTACAGCTTTGTGATTGTAATTCATGGTTTTCTCTATGAAACTGAGCAATGTGGGACTTTTCAGACCAGCATTCCATCTTCTGGCAGAAGTATTTTGCTGAAATCTGTGGGGATGCTCCAGTATGCATCTCAGGGCATGTACAGTGGAGCTGCAAGCATAATTTTTCCTGAAGAACTACTGCTTTATTTATTGCTGTCCAGATCCAAAATTGCTCACAGCAGCTAGCCTGGTATGTATGCTGTTAAGCTTACTTGGTGAAAAATAAATACACATATTTTCTAGGTATTCCAATCTTGTGATATATTTCATGCTAGACAAAAAAATAATCCTAACCATTTTACTAATATCAGTCTGTCTTTATCCCATTGAGACTTCTACTGAGTTAATTCAGGTCACTTTTAAGAGTTGTGGAGAAATTATTATACTACCGCTTCAAGTGAACACTGGATATTCATCATTCCACAGTTCTTTACATTTTAGAATACAGTAGTCACAGAACATAAAAAAGAAGATGCATATGTTACTGATAGGCAAGTAATTAATTCTTATTTCAGGGAAAAACAAGGTAAAGAGCAATAAAATACATATGTCAAGATTTTGGAAATATTTGCATTTTTTAAATTGGTAACAATGCAGCCTTGCATTTATGATGCCAAAGATATATATCAGCACTTTTGTGATAAAACTAAGGGATATATAAACCTGCAATAAAAATTCCTCCCAAATGACTCCTTTTTATTTAGATTGCTATCTCTGGGGGAATATTTATATAATATAGGAGAAATAAATTTCATTTCCTTGTATCTTATTTAAAATATATTTCATGTTTGTGTAGCATCTTTTAATTATCATTACATAGACAGTATTTTCTTTATGTAAACACATGAATGCTCAAATGCAAATTCTGCAGGGGTTAATGAGAGAGGGCAGTAAGTTCTTAATGTATGATACCAGGAGCAGGAGGAGGGAAGTTTTAACTGGGCCACTAGATCCTGGTTAATTAAGCTGTTGGCTTTTTTTGTTTGTTTGTTAATTTAGGGGATATGGATACTTAGTATATGCGTAGAATAGTTTCTAAGGTCACTTCTGAAAGAGTGTCATGAATTGTGAATTTGGACACTTAAACATTGGGTTATGGCCTGTATGTGGCTATAAAAAAAAAGACAGTTTGATACCTTGCTTGTGAAATGCCACTTTGCAATATCTATTTTATATTTTATGCCCCTTTCGTTCACTTATTGTCGCAACTGTGTATAAGCATACAGTATATTGTCTGCATAGGATTTGAATCTCCAGGGTACTTGGTGGAGCTAAAAGAGGTTTTGTGCTTTGCTCTTTCATTGGAAACACTTGGTAAAGATTTCTCAGTTTGACTGATTAAGCTTGTTTTGTAGGGAAGGGAGGCTTGATCAGGAGCAGGGTCAGCCCATTTGCCAGTTCTCTCTGTTTCCTCCCCACCTCTGTACTTCCTGATCAATTTTGAGCATTTCTGGCCATGAAGGCTTCTGATCAGTTTTAGGGGAAATTTCTTGATATGGTGCTGGATGGGTCAAGCAGGAGTGATGGATCCTGATATTCACTTAGAAGGAAAGAAATAGACAGCCTTTGATGACCATGAAATAGAATTCAAGATCCTGAGGGGAAGGAGAGCAGCCGAGTGCAGATTGTGAAACACAAGCAAGTGGACTTCACCTTGTTCAGGAAACTGTAGTTGGGGTCCCATGGAAAGCAGCTCTGAAAAAGGTAAATTAAGTCTGGAAACTCAGGCAAAAACATGGACCCTCCCATCCCTGCAAAGATAAGGCAAAGATACTCTGTACATTCTTTTCCCTAATATTCATCAACAAGGCCTCCCAGGCTTGTTGCTTGGTGACTTTGAAGACAAGAACTACCAGAAGTGGACATGGATCAACTCAAGGATTATTTGTGAGAAGTTGGCCCATACAAGTCGAGGGAACTAGGTGGGCCCTATCAAAAGATGATGAGAAAATCATAGGAAGTCAGGTTGGAAGGGGCCTCTAGGATCATCTTGTCCAACCCTTCCGATGTTATTGTTTAAATGAGACCACTGTCTTGTCCCTGTGACTCCTTGTGAATAAGGAGTCTCCATCTTCTTTGTAGCACCCCTTTAACTACTGGAACATTTCAGTAAGGTTTCTCATAAGCCTTCTCTTCTCAGAGCTGAACAGACTCAGCTTTCTCAGCCTCTCCCTTCATGGCAGGTGCTCCAGGCCTCTGATCATCATCATGGCTCTTCTCTGGACCCTCTCCAGCCTTTCTGCATCTTTTTTGTAGAGGGGGGACCACAACAGGATTGAATACTGAGTCATAGTACAGTATATTTTTACAGTATGTTTTAAGGACAATCTAATTCTGAAAGGAAGCAGAACGATGGGTGATGCATATGTACATATAGAGGTATATATATACCTCTGAATGTACACACACAGTGTTCAATACAGAACAATGTCAGTTACTTTACAGTCAAAAAATACCTTGTGTTATGTAGTCTTTTATTGTATATCCCTGTGAGTAATATCTAACTTTATGAAGCACTACATTTTAGTTTAATATTTTTTCACATGCATAATTGCAGAATAAATAAACCAATAATGTAAGAACTTCTTATGAATCTGCAGGTATTCAGCAGCATTTTCATAGAAACATCATTTAATATTATGTTTTTGCAAATATTCCTGCCTTTAAACAAGGTGGCCAAAATGGAAGAATTACAACAGTTGAGATTCTTTAATATGAAAAAACCCAAGGACACTACAATTTTTCCATTATTGGCAAGCAAATACACTGTGGTGACTTGAAGGTATTTTGTTTGAGGAAACATAAGTTCATTCAAATTTCAGGAAGTTGCAGTGGAAAGGTAGATAAGGCAGATCAAATGAAAAATCAATATACATTTCTTAGGGTCATTCTGAATAGAAATTATACCCTTTGCTGGAAATTGCAAAGAAAAGTAGTACCATATACATATCTTGTCAGACTCCAGGATATCCAGCCAACATAAATTTAAAGCAAACTAGTTTTTAATTCCATAGACCAAACTTCTATAGCCAAACTTTTGTGGATTTTCCCTGTTGGATTTTTTTCCTTGTTTTATAGCTACAGTCCTGCACAGATTAGACGTGTTGCAGATTCTTTTGCCTAAGTGTCACATTTGTTCAATTTATAAACAAGCTAAATGTTTTTTATGTAGAAACTTCTTCTGTCTAAGGGATATAATGTATAAAACCAATTACAAAGCAGACTCTTTCCGTAGATGCAGATGGGTTAACTAATTTTAATTATTCTGTCTTTAGTCAATATTTTGAAGTTATTAAAGCTTCTCTGTTTGAACCACTCATATTTTCCTAAAACCTGGCATGCAGTTTTATTATCATTTCGTAATACAGTTCTCAAAATACTAGAAAAAAGCCTGGAAAATATATGAAAAATGTAATTATGTCATCTGTTTTTGAATATCCACTGGTTTCTGCTCTACTTAGAAAAGACATTATGAAGCACTTCCATAAGATCAGCAATGTTTGTGTTTTTTCTCAGCCATCCTAAGTTCAAATGAGCCTCTGGGTCCCATTTGTATGTGTGCAGATGTGAGGTTCCATTCATTAGGATTCCATTCCATTTCTTTATATTCTTTCTTAATATCCATTCCATTTTCTTTATAGCTTTGTATTGAGTGTGTAGAAACTCTGGTCTCCCTGCATATGATGTGGTGTAGTGCTGAGCATGTGCATGCAGTTAACCCAATTTTTGAGATCACAATGTTCATTCAAGTATAAAAACACATAGTAAAATGTGGTGTTTAAATTTTTAGTTTCAGGTTGCATTACTCACCTACATATGTCTATATTGTGCAAAGTTCAAATTTGAGCATAACTGTATTTATAGTTCTTCATTTAATTGCTAGACATTGGAAGCACAGATTAATAAAACCATGTGTTGTAGTACACCATAAAAATAAGAGTAAGACCTGTAAATAATTCCAAAATCCATCCAACTTTTAAAGTATCAGTAAGTTCTTTAACATGAGGAATGCATAAACCTTCGAAAATTTACATCTATATAATTGAAGTTTGAAGACTTTGAAGGAACAAATAAAGTATTAGAATAGTACTTTATATATTGCTGGTGTTTCCAGGAGTCCATACTAACATTTTGCAACAACTGCAAATTTTTGTGTTTTAATCACCTCATTAAGACACAATGATCTTCTTGCACTGTCATACCAGATAGCCTGTTAATGGGCTGGAATAAAACAAAAAGCTATCAGAGGCATATATTAGGGTTAATTAAGCACTGCATTGCTTCAGGTTTACTCTAGTGTAACTCCACTGAAAGCAATTAAAAGACACAGATAGACAGGTATAGTAATGTAGTGGTGAAATGGTTCTCCTAACTATGTTTCCATTATGGAAAAAAGAAATGCCTGCACTAAGGAAAGTCTTTCAGTGCAGTGAATTGTGTTTTGAGAATTTTCTGTGTCATCAGCACTGTACCTGGGATGCTTGATTTGAGAAATAAGCAAGCTTACTACAACTTCTTTGGCATTTAGTCTGATTTCAACTCTTGGGAATTTAATTGCCTATCTTACACTGAATGAAGGTTTTAGTCTTCATAGAGGTGTGACAACCATTTTTAAAAGCTAATCTGATAGGTCTCACAAGTGCATGAAACTATAGCAATTATTTAATACCCAAGAAAATGTCTGTCTGTCTATCTATCTATCTGTTTATCTATCTAATCACTGTCATTAAAAGCTCGAATGATACCACCCCATGAGTAGCCAGGACCCAGTATTAGAACCCACCCTACAGCAAAGCAGAAACTCCTGTGTCAGATCTAAGCGTGTGTTGCTTCTACTCTGGACTGGTATTTTCTGACAGTCAAATTGTTTACATGCTTACAGACCTGCAACTCAACCTACTCGAAGTACTCTCCATCTAGGTATGCAATAGAGGCAACAGCTGTATGTCCCTGCTGCATACTGAGACTTGTTTTGCAGTTCATAAACCTGATATTCCACTTCACAGCAGTAGAAATCCTTGTACCATGCCTAATGCATATAGTAACAGAACAGATTTAAGCACATCAGTCACAGTAATAGTTCTGTCCACCATTTATATTGTAACATGGAGATTACAGCATTTAATCAATAATCATGGTTGTAAACATGCTTCCCTCTTTAGGAGTGGAAACTCTAAACTCTTAAAGGAATGGTCACTTCTTTGCCAGTGGAGTAGAGGTAAGACTGTCACAGCAGACAGTCATCTCCCATCCCTTCTGCTGAAGATGGGACACAGTGCAACAATAAATAGCAGACTTGTGGGGCTGGAAGCAGTGCTGTCAGCTTGGGCTTTGTGAGAGAACAAGCTTTAGAATTCTTCTGGCCTCCATTCATCTGGGTCCTCAGGTGAGTGTCCTCATTCATTTAAAATACTAAAATATATAACCATTTTTTAATCTCTGTAGCCTCACAAGGATATACCTGAAGTAAACAGAGTAAGAGTGATTAAGCACAGTTTAGGAACTGTGGGATATGGGAAACATAAATTCAGGTGGATGGAGACATAATTATTGCATCCTAGATCTTCGATGAGTGTTCCAAGATATTAACCATGTAAGTTTTGAGTATTCAGCTTCAAAGAAGACTAAGCTGGTTGTCCACACCTGGAGGTGATATTTCTTCTGGCAGACTGACACAGCTTTTTGGTTTCAAGGCTGGAAAGCTTTTATTCATTGGTATTTCCTGCATCTACATGTCATGGTATCATCCAAGGACAAGATGCTCTTAGTGTCTAGTCAGGTGGATTCCTCTGTTGGATCCTGGTTGTGAGTCCTGTTTTCAGGCCCTAAGATCTCCTTATAGAGGCCATTTGCATGCCCAACCTAGATTATAAATTCCACATTCCAGTGTCTGAATTAGATATGGTGATGTTCTATGTCACCACATCTAGTGGGGTCAGGACTTTCAGTATAAAAAGAGAAACGAGACCAAATAAATGGGAAAGAGGTGAAAAATTGCTCAGAGATCACAAAGCAGGACTGTGGCAAAATGAAGTGTAGAACTCAGATACCCTAAATCAAATCCAGGGTCCTGATCAGAATCAGTTATATAATATGAAAGTATATCTGCCTGTAGACACGGCTACAGCTAATACCTGTGAACACTGAAGACGATTTTTTTTTCTCAAAATTTACAAAAAGGAGTCAATTTCAACCCTGAGCTATCCTCCTGAAAAGCAAGGATTCAACCCTAACTCAAAGTAAGCTATTAAGTTACAGGAACATTGTGGGTCACTGATAATTTCTTAACTGATGCATGTTCCTTGGCTAATGGGATTTTATTAAATGTGATATGTAGCTGTACGATCACATTTATCTGAGTAATGTTTCTTTATATCTGTAGTAGAAATAAGTGGACAGACCGGTGACTCAAGAATTACAGTGGGAAATAATTGCCTAATGTGATAAAAAAGTAACCAGCAGTAGCCTATTATGCCCAAAGTAAAAAGCTAGCACAATAGTCAGAGCTGTGTAAATCGGTAGAATAATTTCCTAAGAGATTTTGTTGCTATGAATCTACTGTATAATAAGAATGCCATTTTCCCACCAATCAGGGTGTTTCAGACATAGCTCTTTACTGATATGCTCAGGACTCAGTTAAGACACTTAAAATACAGTTTCCAGAACAAACTCAGCTGTAATAAACACCCTTTTTTAATTTTTAGCATCAAAAAACCCCCATATTTGTAGTGATTAGATGAATTATTGGGAATATTATTTTAGAAATTAAGTGCTACAATACTTAATATGAAAATCATTTTGTGTATATGTGTGATAAGACTTAGTTTATTTCCTATAAGTCGACCTGCTGTATAATTTTTCACTTCTACTAGAAACAAAACTCCATTAAATATGATTTTCTTTTCATCAATATAAATGAATTTCTTTGAACTCTGACAACATTTTCATTTCTGTATGAAAAAGTCAAAATAATTCATGAATAACAAAGTGTTATTAGGAATTTGGGCTTATATTGATCATACTTAAAATAAGTGCTTGTACATTCAACACAGATCATAAAAAATGGCAAACTTCCATCTTGCTGAGTGCTTTCCAGTTTTAAATATGAGTAAATGCTCCAGTAAATGCTGCATGTGCTGCATGTGTTTCAGGAAGAATAGAATGTTACGAACAGTATGACTTCCTTTTTCCTTCTGTTTTGGAATTATTAGAGCATATAAGAAACTGAAATGGAAGCTAGAAAACCCAAAGCTGAAGGGCTTGTTTTATCAGATTTAGTTTTCTGCAAATTTTGTTTGGAAGTTTGGAGTAATTTAAATTAGAAAGTTAAAGAAAAATAATGGTAACGAAAAGAAAAATGTGCTCATGCTGGAAAATTCACTGGGTTCCTTAATAGTGAGAGATTTCATATTCCTGCTGTGTACCCATTAAGTAATTTGATTGCTAAATAGTTAAATTTCTTTATTATGTAGTGTTTACTCTTTTATCAAGCTCAACATCAATCTTGATAGAAGATTGTAAAGAGTATATGTGCACATAGCATATTTGCATCCTTGCAGCTCATTAAGTTTCTTCGAGGTGTGTCAGTGATATGAGTAAATTTGTCTCTTTTTGGGTAAGCAGTACCTTGTTTTTTATAAAATTAAGAAGAGTGCACAGCAGTGATATAAGCCACAAGGTTCCCCTCAAGCATCAGAGGACAACAGCAGTGGTCGTGTTTCTCCATTAGGGCAAAGTTACATCTTCAAACAAGTATCAAAGTTCAAGCAAGAAGGCAGGAGTTTGATAATACCAGTTACCATTTCTAAGGGTGGCTTATGGCTATCTTTTGGTATCAAAACAGATCTATAATAATCTGGTAATTGGTGAAAATATCTTACATGTATCTTAGAGATTAATTAGGACATATATTAAAACAAATTCAAACATAAATCTGCCACAAAAAATGTTAAATATTGTATCTTGAATTATCAAAATTAGCTATTGTTTTGTTTCATTATTTCAACAAATCGCTATGAAAGGTCTTTGCTCAGAGAGAATTAAATACTAGGCTCCTATAAAGACCTCCTGTGTCTTAGCAATGGATATTTAATTGGCTGTCTGAATTTCAGACAAGAATTTAGTATGTGCTTTAAACATGGCCAAATTTATTTAATATTTAGCTTTCATTACTAAAATCTTATTTTAACAATTTTCAGTTTGTAGCTCTAGTGGAATTCAAAACATCCCCCACTGAGGTCTTAGCAGAACCAATTAAATTCTGGACTCATAATCACAAACTACAGGTTTTTCCTTATAAAAGAAACAAAGTGAGAAAAAAACAGTGTTGCTTAATTTAAGTACTTATTATCATCTTAATATTCACCATATATTGATGTTATTTGACATTACTTTAAATTTCCCTACACTTTGTGTGCCTTTATGCACTGTAAATTACACTATCATTTTTATTTATTTGGAGCTTAGGTACTACATTAGATGAAGCTTCACCACTGCCTTTGTCCTGTACTTTCAGCTGGTATTAAACTACAATTTAAATCATCTCATAATGAGCTAAAAAGTTTACCATAGTCTCAAACAAAAAAAGGCTTAAGATGGTTCCTGAAATAAATAGGAGGACTCCCACTAACTTCCACCATTCATCAGGTTGTCCCTAATTATTCATCATGAAGTTTGTTAATCACAGAGCAGGATAGGGTTTAACTGATGTGACATTGCATACCTGAATGGCTGTTGTGTCATGCCTAGATAGTTGTGAATCTCTTTGTTTCAATTTTCTGTAGTTTGCACACAGAGTCATAGCAATGCAGTGGGCTTTTCTTCATTTTTTTTTTTTTCTTTTAGTCTACAGAGAACAGAAAACAAGTGTGTAAGTGTGGCTTTGAAAAGCAGCATTTAATTTGTATTTCTTGTATCTTTGTGTGATACTAGTTGAAATATAAAATATACTTCATGTGAAATACAAGAGAGATGCAGGAGTGTCAGATGTCATAGTAAGGCTATATTCCTAGTCAGCATCAGCAACTATTCAACAGCAGAGCACAAATTATTTATGCTGTTGTTTTCTTTCTCTGCTTGTTTTTGAAGTGAATTTGATAACACACCAAAATTCATTGTCAGTTTGACATTGATATTCCAGATGTGCAAGGGGTAGAAAAAGTGTCTGTTAATGGAGACCATAGTGTTGTGATTTTCCAGCAGTAGAATAAGAATGGATTTGAAGAAGAGGAAATATTTCCTGACTCCTAGTGCTTTAGCTGCAGGCTGATAAATAACGTGGTTTGGAATCAATTTCGGCATTGATCTGAAAGATAATCCTCTTCACAACAACCACGTCCTGAGGTTTTTACTGTCAGATGTGAAAATGAATGGCAGGTTCTAAATAAATGAAAAAAAAAAAAACCAAACCAAAACAGAAAGCGAAAACAGAATGGGGCCTACAGGGAGAGGGGTAGTTATTTGTCTGTCACACATGAGCTAATACACTGCAGACATTTACTTAGAAAAAAAGCAAGCTATACACGGAAAGGGTATTTATTTTCTTAATTGCCAAAATGATGCTCTGAAATTGAAGAATCAATCATGTTTATTGTTATATGTGGGAAATTAAAAATATATAGTATACGGTAATTTAACTTGCAGCACAAGGAATCCATAGTACATTCCTAATCGATATTCTGTACTTCATGCTAGCTTGGTCATGTAGGGCACTGGGAGGGGAAGAGAAAAGCTATGGATGTAGACTCAGCTGTTCAACTTGGGAGACTTTTATTCTATAAATGCTTTGCAAGAACTAAGGATTACAAGAGGTACCAGAGAGAATACACTCCAGTGTTTGGAGTTGGAATGTGTGTAAAGTGGCACCTAAGAATTTCTGGGAATCAGAAATGAATAATTTTAGCTTTCCAGCTAAATATATCCTAGAGAAATATCCTAGAGGAAAGAAATAAAATATTTTATTGTCCTGTCAAAAGATGAAACGCTAACCCTCTCACACAGTCCACAGGTAAACGGAGTTAAGGCACTCCATTCTGTCTAAGCAGTTACCTTCTTCATTACTTTGTCACATCATGTGTTGAAACACAAGGGCATTCTTGAGTGAGACTCCAGTGAGTTGCAGTTCTGACACGCTGAGCAAATGTTTCCCTGTGATACAGTGTGTCCATACCACCGCCTTCAGATCCAGTTTGAACTTAACGTCATGTCATGCACTTGTTAGCTGACATGAGAATTCTGGGTCATTTGACTTGTAATTATAGTTGCACTCCTCTTTATGTGAAGTTTTCCAGGATTTTGAAATATTATGTCTATGTGTGCAAGCAATTCCATTTCTTTCAGGATCAGCAAATGCCATCAGAAGTATCAAGTTGGGTAGTTCATTGCAATACAATTCATTACAATTGCAATTGTTTATTACCATTGTATTGTTCATTACAATACAAGTTACAATCTTTGCTGTATATTATGACATCTTCTTTCTTGCATCATTTAAAGCACTTCAAAAAAGAGCAATGTTTATATTTAAAATGTTATGCAGACATCTGAGTTTGTCCATCACTAAAATGAATTTGATCTGATATCTGAATTTCTGTGTCAGCATTCTGCCAGCACAGGTAGACAGTATTGTACTGCTTGTACTGTCATTCACATTTAAGGCTCTCCTTCCCTGCAGAGTTTCCAGACTGAATTGTGGTTGATATTATGGTACTTTCACCTGAGGTATTACCTCAGGTTTCCAGAAGCTTTTCAATTATTTTTTCACTTATCATTCCAGTTTCTAGGATAATTTAATGTGATCCAGTTTTAGTGCAGTACAGTGAAACATCTGCCTGTAGTCAGAATCTACCTTTCTTGTCTCAAATAAGGATTCATTATGACAGAGAGAAAGGACAAAAGTACACAAGTTTTTTCTAGTGCAGGTCTCAGTGATTTATTTCAATTTCAGAAAGACCTCAAAGCTTGTAGTAGTTGAAGTGGAAACTGTAATCTTCCTGAGAGATGTTTCAGCAAACTAAGCATGGTGGATAAAAATAGGTAATGATATCCATTGTTTGTAGCCTAAAAAATATGTCTACTCAGTCTTTTAATTAACATTTGTAGCACACTTTGTAAAATTAGAAAATGTAGTTTGTGAGAACACTACTGACCAGTCAAATCTCTCTTTTGGAAAGAAAACTAGAATAAGGGAAACATTTGAAATGTGCAGAATATGGAGAATAAATAATCCAAGACAAACTGCCAAGGGATTTTCAAGTAGCAAGAAAATAATTACCTCTTTGGAATCTGGCCAGGACAGTAATCCTGGGAATGATATTCTTACAAGTCACTATGAATTCTTCTGTGTTTCCTAGTTATCAGGACCTGGCTTTCATAACCTCCAGTGGCAGTATGTTTTCTCTTTCCATTTTGGGAATATTAGATTTTTAAAATGTTCAAATAATTTTTCTACTGTTTAATCTTAAAACCTAACAGAGATTTATTTGATATAGAAGTTACATCTGTAAATGTTGATTTCAGCTGGAAACAAGAACTGTTCCTCATCTACATACCTAACATATGAAATTGGATAATAAGCTGGTGTTTAATAGTGGTATCTGAAGCAAGCAGTTGTTTTCTGTAACTATATGTGTAAATTTACTGTTTATTAATTGATACTTTAAATCCCTGTTGGAAAGTGCTGACTTTCATTGGTGATGGAAGTAATTCATAAGTGCCAAATTTTACTAATCCCAAATAAGTCTCTGTGCAAACATCACTAAATCAAAATGATGGCACATTGGCATAATTAAAATAATCTCACTTCAACATACTTTCAAGGTGACGTATACTGAAAAAAATTTGTTGTTACAAATAGGAATTGATGGGAAGCTATTGAGCTTTTGATTTTTAGTTCACTTGTCTTGAAATAAAAGAGACTGTATGGTGGAGTAAAAACAGAAATGAGGAAATAAGAATAATAAGAATAGTTGGAGGTGAGAAAAAAAATGACTGGAAAGGTCACTAGCTTGGAAGTACAATGAAAAGTACTTTTTACTTAATGTATTTTCATGGACATTAATGTTGCATTGTTGACTCATCTGAATCTTTGCCAGCTGCTTGATGAAGATCTTGGTGAGTGACAGTGAACAATGGAGATGAAATGAAAATCAAATTAAGACATTAATATTTAATAAAGACATAATAACATAAGACAGCAATAGCGATTTAAAGCAGAGCAACGTAGAGTGAATGCTGAGAAGTTCTAAAGTGCTAAAGAAAGTTCCTGGACACCTTTGTGCCTGCTTCGCAGTGCCTCTGGAAGACTTAAAAAATGATGGTTTACATTAAAGAGTGCATGAAGTTCCACCATGATTCACAGGAACTGAAACTCAGTGGCCTTGCAAGAGGAGCATGAGCAGACTCATAGTCTGCTATATAGTCCCTCCTCTGCCATAAGCACAGTGGAGGCAGACTGGGTAAACAGAGGTTGCATGCTTGCACACTTGCTCATGATATCTGTAAATTTCATAGAAATAATAGTAATATGGTTAAAGTTGAACAGTATATTTTCTGCTGCTCAGGTGTACTATAAAAAAGGTAGTTTTAAATAAGAAATAGAGAAAGTTGTTCTTTAGGGCTATTAAAATTATAAGTGTTGATTTTCATGTTTGGTCCTTGAACTGAGTATTTTTAAGATTTCTTTTGGCTACAGAGCTGAATACATTTGAGACAATCGCATTTTGTTTCTCGTTCTTTAACAGTTGAGGCTCCTGTGAGCCTTGGGCAGAGCTGTATTGTACAACAGCCAGACTTACATTAATCTAATCCCAAGTGGAGCCTCTGCAGCTATCATGTAAATGTAAATGAAGAGGCTAAACCAGTCAGTTGATAAAATTATGCCTTCTGAGTTAACTGTGGAATCTGTCTTTTGGTAGCTTGCTAGTTGAAAAATTAATGTTTGGCAGAATTTTCTTTAAGAAGAGATAGAAAATGGAAACCACCGACCAGTGTTAGCCATAAAAAAGCCCATCATTTTTTAAAATGAGGGCTTTAAACTCTAAGAAACTTGTAAAATTCAAACTAAATATCTGTATTAATGAAGTTAATTTATGATACTGCTCTGATTTGTGATGTTACATATAGTCCTTTTCTTGTAAATGAAAATCATTTTGGAAGAGATGTTTATTCAAATTAGGAGACAGTAGATGAGAACAGTAATTTTCCTCTCACATATATGTGGATTTTTAATGATGTTTAATGCCACTGTAATAGTCATACTGTGAAAGTTCTAAAATAACTTCTTATGATTGGCCTGTGTACCTACCACTGCATGTTCACAGAAGTTTTTTTCATATCACTGAGTTGACCCCAAACATGTGCAGTTTGTAGAAATCCTTTTTTTCTACAGTTGTACTTCGACTACTGGGAATTCTCGTTTGAGAGCCTGTTGCCCCCAATCTCCTCTTTAGTCTGGGTCTCCCTGACTAGAATGTATTTCCTTTTACTTATAGAATCATAGAATCATAGATTTGGCTGGGTTGGAAGGGACCTCAGAGATCATCAAGTCCAACCCTTGCTCCACTACCACTGCAGTTACCAGACCATGGCACTGAGTGCCACATCCAGGCTCTTTTTCAATATCTCCAGGGACAGAGAATCCACTACTTCCCAGGGCAGCCCATTTCAATGTCTGATCACCCTCTCAGTAAAGAAATTCTTTCTAATGTCCAACCTAAACCTCCCCCAGCACAACTTGAGACCGTGCCCTCTTGTCTTGCTGAGGGTTGCCTGGGAAAAGAGACCAACCCCCCCCCGGCTACAGCTTCCTTTCAGGGAGTTGTAGAGAGTGATGAGGTCTCCTCTGAGCCTCCTCTTCTCCAGGCTTACTTATAATTATACAACTGGCATTATTATTGCCCACTTGTCTGCCTGCCAGTTTTCATATTAATATATTTTATTGTTCTATGTACATTGGTTATAAGCTGTTTGGGGCAAGAGTTGTATATGTTGATAATTCACTTGTTCATTACCTAGTGCAAGAGGCTTGGGAGCATTAAGCAGACCCAGGGCACCATAACAGTTTTAATAACTACTGTTATGCTCATGCCAGTAACAACTATTTCCATAGCAGCTACTGAGCAGCACTTGTGAAAAGCTGCTTGTTCTTCAGCTGCTTCTAGATATTTCATTAATACAGGAAAACAGAAAGATGGTGTTTGTCCTTCTGGCCACCAGAAGTGGAAGGAGACATTAACAGCAGAAATACAGCACAGAAGGATGAAACAGAATGGGGCCTGGAATGTCCAAGGCACCGTGTAAAGTAAATCCTTTCAGCTTCTTTTCCTCTCTCACCTGTAATAGATTATTGTATCTATTTCCTGGTTTGATTTACAGGTCAGACTTGTACTTGACCTTAGATGACTGAAGGCTTAGAGGAGAGGCTTGACAGTGAGAATTGTACCTTGACTCAAGCTCAGATATTTGCAGTGTTTATCCACTGCAGGTGTAGAATACAGTGAGCATTTACCCACTGTAACTATCTCAACCAGTTAGTGCATAGAACAGGAATTGAATGGAGATTAAGAAGCAGTTAGCAGGACTTTTCCATTCACTTACTCTTTGTGTATTTCCATTCGCTTACTCTTTTTCAGTTGTGATTTGAATGTCAAAGCCTGTCTTCATTTAGAAAGATGTTTGTCAGAAATGTAGTCTAAAACACCTACTGGGTATTTTCAGTAAGGCAGTGAACCCATTTTGTCAGTCTTGATGAATGAACCACAGCTACTTAATTTCTTTAGGTTGCATGAAATGTGAAAAAGAGGAAGATAGCTTGTTTCTTCAAACATAACACCTTTAATTTAATGACTATAAATTGTACCAAAGAATGCCATAGTCATTTTTTACAGTATTCTATTTTGGTCATAGGCTCTAATGGTTTCAGCATTTATGACACACCAGGTTACTTCCCTAAAAATTCATCATAGAATGTAAGATATGATTCAGGATTATTTTGCTATGTATCTAGGGCTTTGAAAGATGGAGGTGCAACAAGAAGTGAAAAATCTAGGAGAATAACTCTTGTGAAATATTTCGTACTGACAGCAAGTTCTGACAAGTACTTGTGAATGAGAATATGTGTTATTTCCTTGACTCACATAAAGATATGCCTTAATGCTTAAAATGCCAAAAGAATTGTGACAGACTGTTTTCTAACCCACCCATAGTGACTAAGACTCTTTCATGGCACAGCTGTGATACAGCATAACTTGTTATGACAGAAAATAAAGTTTTCAAGATTTTGTTAGCATTGCTTTTACCTTTTCTTGAGTTTTCATGTATTGTTGGGTTTTTTTAGACTTTCAGAATATTAAGCCATATCGTTACTGATGACAAGCCAGAAATTTTAATGTTTGTAGAAGCATAGCTCCCTTGCTTTAATCCAGTTTGTTCAACTCTACCTTTATTTGCAATGAGAGAAGTCCATCTTTTTCTGTTCAGTGGATCTTACTAACTAATCATGTTGCAGAGTTTTCTGAGTTTTCTCCTTTCATCCATTCCTTACATATTCCCAACTTTCTCTGCATAGACTGTACAGCTAGAGAGAGCTCTATATCATTCCAGCTTCTGATACTCAGGATTCTGTCCTTTAAAGCTGTGTCTGCATGAGACCTTTTGGACAAAACAGGGAGCTCACAGGACCATAACTGCCTTTCTCTCATCAGGCAAGTCTGCTCTGAACATAAAACAAAATAAAAAAAAAGAGCATGGATTAGTATTACAGTCAGTTTGGCTGCTCTGATTCTGAGATCAAAAACATGAAGTTCTTGTTTTGACGTTGCATGTGTTCTGTAATATCAGGACACTAAAGATAAAAAACCTTCTGTTCTCCCCAAGGAGAAAGTCATGCCCTGGGATCTTCTCAAGTGGAAAAAATAAACTTAAGGAAAAATAACTACAGGTTAGAAAAGGAAAAATGAATTCAGTTTTACTTTTCTTAAATCTAATAGTTTGGGGTTTGTAATCATAAAGCTCTGATGATGAACCTCTTAATCACTTTTCTTTTGTTTTTCGTTTGTTTCCCTTTAAGTTTTTAGGGAAAAAAATCCCAGTCTATTTATCTTTTTAAAATATTCAGTTTCCTGGGGTTTTTTGTATATTACCCAGTTCTTTCAACAAAAATCAAACAGGGTTTGCTCAGCAATAATTTATTGTTTTTCTGTAGTTCTGTGCTCTTCTGCACACACAAGTGAACCTTGTTTGCAGTGGTTACCTAGGAAAGCCAGCTAGGTACATGTGAAAACCAAAATGATCAAGAAGAAAAGAAGAAACAACATCAAAAAAGAAGAGGAAATATTATTATTTTTTAAAATTAAGATTTTAAATTTTTTAATTTTAAAATTAATTTAAAATTAATTTAAAATTTAATTTAGATTTTTTAATTTTAAAATTAATTCTTCTGGTGCACACCTATAAGTATTCAGATAAGACCATCAGCTGTGTATTTGTAAGATTAAGATCTAAGAATGAAAAAGAATTTAGAAAAAGTTGATTCAAAATATTTCAAGAAGAAAAAGTGTCAAGTATGTAAAAGAAGTCTAGTATGAAATGACTCAGTCATTGAGGAAAATGTGGGAAGCACCATCAGCTTTCCCAATATTTTAGCTCATGTTAATACATTTGAGGCTACTGTGTAATTTTTAATTTTCATTATTTGGAGTGTTTCAATACAGGTAAATCATAAACTAAAATGGCAGTCTCAATTAGAATTTCTTCTGGGAATTCTCAGCTTTGAGGACACTGTGAGTGTCTTTCAAAAAGAAGACTTCTCGAAAAAGACTTACAAAGAACAATTTGAGAATATCCTCTTTTATATTATGTTTCTCTGGCCTTTGGACCTGTTCTTTTATCTGAGGTGTTTTGGGTTTTTTTTTTTCAAATACTTCAGCATCCTCTGGACACAGATAATTGGGCACTTTATTGAAGTGATCTGTAAAAACAGGCCCTCATCTAACTACCATTATATGTAGTGTCACATGTATTCAACAGCTTCCATTGACTTGAGTTGCAGCTGTTTCTTTTTTCTCCATTTTTTTTTATCCCAGGATTTAAATGTAGCATTAAAAAAGAGTAGCATACAATTGCAGACCATTTCAAGTGTTATTGAAGAACATCTAGAACTGACTCTAAAATACTTCAGTCTAAAGGAGGTGTCGTGTGTATATATATAGATCTATATTTAAAATATTTAATAGATAATTTAATAGATAATTTTATAGATCTTTATTTAAAATATAGATCTATATATAAAAATATATATGCATTTAAAAGTTTAGCAAAGCTGTAAGAAGAGAAGCAGGACAGGAAAAACTGAAGTGTTGAGCAGCCTCAGTGACAGGTATAGTTACTTTGATTTCTCGTTACTGACCCATGCTGGGGCTGAATTAAAAGCTTAAGTAAAATTCAACGTGAATTCACTATGCTTTCTACTTCACCCTCCTCATTCACTGTTCCACCAGCATTTGGCATGCTATGTTTCAAACTTCCCACAGTTCAGTGGATTTGAAAGACTCTGAGTCATATGGTCCTTAATTGGGGTTTTCTCTCTGGAACCCATTGTATAATTAGAAATCTACTTAATGTGATGTTAACTATGAAAGTCAAGCCATTTGATCACTTCATTTGTGTTACAAAATTGTTACAATTCTAAACTATGCATGCAGAACACTCAGAATTCCTATTAAATTAATTTAATTAAAGTTTAACTTATGCTTTGAGCAGTTTCTAAAGCCTGAAAGCTAAAAGCACAGCTTACATTTAAAAGGTTTTAAAGTTTACAGTGGTTAATTTTCTTACTAGAATAATACAGATTACATTACATAGAACCTAATAATATTTTTTACATAATTTACAAAATATTTCTATAATATAAAAAATACAAAAAATGATGTAGACAAAATACTTTTTAAATGCTCACATTTCATAGACTCCTAGAATGGCTGGGGTTGGAAGGGACCTTAAATATCACCCAGTTCCAAACCCCTTACCTAAGCAAGGACACCTCCCACTTGATCACATTGCTCATGGCCCCATCCATCCTGGCCTTGAACACTTCCCGGGAGGGGGCAGCCACAACTTCCCTAGGCAACCTGTGCCAGTGTCTCACCACCCTCAAATTAAAGAATTTCTTCCTAATGTCTAACCTAAATCTACCTTTTTTTCAGTTTGAAACTATTACCACTCGTCCTTATCATTTCAAGCAATATTGAATAGCAGACTGCTATTTTGTCCTTTCAGTTTGAACATGGTGTGGAGAAAAGTATTTCTTAATTAATGGTTGCAAGTCAAGAGTTTTGGGACCTTTTCTTGGCTGTGATGCTAACATATGTCTTGTAGTTCAAGAAACTCCTCTGTGCTTCTGTGTCAGTAAAACAGGCAAAGCTACACTCAATTAGTATTTGCAAATTCCTTTGGCATCATTTATGCTCTCAATGGAGAGCTGTGTTGGAAAGTCTGTGGAAGATGTATTCAGTGTTTTTGGAAGTCATGCCTTTTCAATTATATTTCTAGATGATGGATGTCTTTTAACATCAGACATGGCTTTTGAATTCAAAGTGCTTGAATAAAATTGATATTTAATATGTTCGCGGAAGTAATAGGATTTGCTGGATATATAAATAAGTCATTGCAGGGAAAAATGCATTCTTTGAGAAGCAGCATTTAAGGATGCAGTTTATTACCATGTCATGATGAATACATACCAAACTCTTTCATCTCATATTAGGAAGTCCTTTTATAAAAAACTTTTTCCTTAGAAGATGTAGGATATATGTGAATTTATCTTGTGAAAAAAACTTCTGACAGCACTGCAAAGTTATGTTTTAGGGTCATAAGTATTTAAATACCAAACTGATATTGCTTGATGTGGAAAACTCAGTGCAGACTGCACTTGTAATGCAGGACTATAGGAAACTTTCTCCCCAGAACATTAAATGATTTGGAAATAAGGAATATTTTTTCCTTTTTTTTTTTTTCTCCTCCTGCCCAGCAGTGTTCTGTAATGTCCTATTATAATAATTTCTACATTATTTCGTCTAATTTGCAAAACTACTGAAAAATTATTTGTCATATTTTACTGTATTTGATTTCCCTGGTTCTTAGTTGGTAATGTGTTTGTCTTTGGAAGACTTCCCTTGGTATTTTTTGTGATGATTTGTGAAATTGAGTGAGTTTAATTGATTTGCATTAACCTGATTTTCAAAAACCAAAAAACAACTTAGCCAAGGTTTTTCAAATATGTGGGAGCAAGGAATAGAAATTAAAATAGTCTAGCAGAATGTTAAGCATATAGAAATCTAAAAAGATAATTATTCATCTTCTATAGTCAAGAGATAGCCTGAAGCTAAGAAATGAAAGTTTATGTGAGTTATTAAGAGTAGGCACTTAATATCTGAGCAGTAGAGTAGCCTACTCAAAGCAATGGTTTTACTACATAAATGTAGGTACTTAATAACAAACTGGGAAAAGCCATTATTTGACATACATTGTTGATCCAGGACCTGATCCAGTTCTTACATTCTTCTCAGATGTTGGATTAAATGTGCAGTCTATTAAAGCACATAAAGTACTTCTTCTTACGATGATTAAATAATGCATCTATTGGGCTGTTATGTTTTTTATTAATGTAATTCTTGGTAATTCAGATGTAAAATACCAATCGAGGCAAACATTGCCAAACAGGTCAGCATAGGCATGAGTCCCATGAAAGTCAAATACATTCACATTTAATACCAGTTTAAATACATTACTAATTTGGATCTCAATTTTACCCACTATAAATTTGCATTTATGTAACTATTTCTTGTAACTCTCAACTCTGAGTTTCTGTAGTATGTCAAATGGAAAGAAATATTTGGTATCCAGCATATCTTTAGGTATTTTACATTTAACTAGGATTCATTTTCTAATTTTAAAAAGTATTCTTTTTAGTGATAGTCAGAAACTACAGCTTGTGTGATAAGAGATTTGTAGATGGATATATAGGAATTAGTCATGGAGAAATTTGAATCACATCAAAATCACCTTAATACATTAATTGATGATGTACTGTATTAACTATTTTTATTTTGCTCTATGCCTTAGATAATGCAAGGGGATATCATCAGAACTAATAGGTAGCTACAGTATTTAGTTACCATATTACTACACTTGATTGCCTCCTAATCCCTTGCAAAGTAAAGAATGGTGCTGCTTTGTAGTATAATGAACTAGGATCAAATAGAAAAGCCAACATGAAACTGATTTGAGGGTCATCTACTCAGGGTCATTCAGAAACAACCTCATGTTTAAACTGGGTCTTCAGTTCTGCAAGTACTTCTTTTGCTATGGTTATGTCCTGTGCACAAGGAATAACTTGGGCCAAATTAATGCATATTATAAAGACTGAAACATGCCATTAATGTAAAAATTTATTTTGATCAGAATTGCCAGTGGAAGAGCTGGTACACTAGTAATTTGCTCTGAAGAATTTGTTATGCAGCAGACAGTGCTCTGATGAGTGTAGGTACAGTGCCTGGGTCATGGGCCAAGGAGTGTTGTTTACAAAAAGTCAGCTGAAGGTTTTGATTGCAATGTAGACCTTTAACCACTTCCAAAGATCCAAGTTAACCTGGCTAATTTATAATGAAGTACATTTGCATTTTCAGTCAAAAACTAAGAGGTAATTTAAGGAGCTTTTGATGTAGTCTTTCCTAGAATCATTGGATCATAGAATGTCAGGTTGGAAGGCAACTGAAGGATCATGTGGTCCCACCCTCCTAACATTAGAGTTTATATGAGAAGTCTTAGCACTCCGTTGAGCTGAGACTTAAAACTTTCCAAAATGGGGGAATCCACCACTTCACCTGGGAGACCATTCCAATGTCTGTCTGTCCTCATAGTGAAATTTTTTCCTGTTTTCAAAGGTCCCCGTGACTCCTTGTAAATAGGGAGTCTCCATCTTCTTTGAAGCTGCCCTTTATTGTAATAAGCCTTCTCTTCTCAAGGATGAACAAACCCAGTTTTCTCAGCCTCTCCTCGTATGGCACATGCTCCAGTCCTCCAGTCATCATTGTGACCCTTCTCTGGACTCTCTCCAGCGTGTCCACATCATTGTTGTAGAGTAGGGACCAAAACTGGACACAAAATTCCAGGTGTGGTCTGACAAGCACTGAGTAGAGCAGGATGATGACTTCTTTGTCTCTGCTGGTGATGCCCTTGTTGATGCAGCCCAGCATCCTGTTGGCTTTCTTTGCTGCTGCAGTGCACTGTTTGCTTGTGTTGAGGCTGTTGCCCACCAAAACCCCCAGGTCCCTTTCCACAAGGCTGCTCTCTAGCCAAGTGAAGACCCTTTCAAGGTTATTGTGTGGTTGGTAGCTGTGACTGCCTTCTTGAAGGGGACTTCTGGGAATGAAAGGGAATGATGACAGGGAAAAGGCAAAGGAGCTATGTCTGTTAGCTGCTTGTAAAGTTCAGGTGCAACCACAGATTACAGTATGGAACCTGCTTTCAGATGATTTAATTAAGGTCTTAATTTTGCTGGTTTTCTGTGGGTTTTTTTCTTTTGTTAGATAACTATGGCAACTGTCTTCAGATTCAAAAGACAGACAAATTGTTTTACTACAGTTGTGGTATCTCTTATCATACTTTGTCTAGGCAGTTTTCACGAGCTGCTTGCTCAATAGGCTTCTGCCCAGTGGAACATATAACATCCACCTTCTGCTTGACTTTTTCCTTGGGAAGTAATGACTTCTGATCTTTCAGATTGCACTAAACCTTAGGAATTATATGATTTTGTACTTCTGCTCCTCTCCTACAATTAGTTTGAAAAGATAAACTCAAAAGCTGCTAAAGTGAAGAATGGGGAAAAAATTGCTTCAGTTTCTTTTCTGAGGAAATGAAGCTAAAAATACTTTTTTAGATGTGCTTTAATTACTCCCTCCATGTTTCCAGTGCCTTGCTTGCCTTCACAGTCTGGCTTTTCTAGTTAATATCACTGATGCAAGAGTACCCATAGTAGCAATGGCCAGTACTAGTTTTGTCACTTCTTCATCATGATTTATAAATTCTGCAAGGAAAAAAAAGTAGCTGTTTTTTACTGTAAGCGATCTGTCAATGTATTAAATCTGCAATTACAGACCAGCTCTGCTCCTAGACATTTTACAAGATACCTAAATAAATTAATTGTAGAGAAGTGGTGAACATGTTTGCATCATCTCTTCTGATAAGAAGTGTACACTTACTATGTTAAGACTGTGGGAACAGCTGAAGTTCAGAAAAAGTTAAAGCAGTTAAATTGATTGCTCTGTATAAAATAACTGGAATTTCCATTCTGCTGTCAGTGGTGTAAGCTTCTTTATTTTTACTTTTCAACATAATGTGGATGCAACCAGAAAATGGAACTTTATGTGCAGCAAAGAAACAGTTTCTACTGGAAAGCTAAGGAAAAAGATGAATATAAAAGAATATCACTTGTGTAAAGGTGAACCATCTGGTCATCCAAAGTTCCAGAATGGAGAGATGATCAATGTCACAACTAGAGGAAGGTGAAAACCATCCTCCAGAAGATTTATGATAGGAATGCTACCTACTCAATCAGGCAGTGAAGTAGCAAACTGTAATAGTTTGAGGGTTTTATAGTTTCCTTTCCTAATTTTAGAGGAATGTTTACATAAGTGATATCTACTTTGACCTAAATAATGGAATTATTCGCACTGAGTTCATAGATCTTGACACATGCTGTGAAGGATAATGCTTGAGAATGGTTTCCTTGTAGAGGGGAAGAGAATAAATAGAGGGATTTTGAGTGACAAAGCATTACTCAACCAACATATCCATCTTTGAAGTAATTGTTAAGCTGGCAAGGAAGTTTGTGCTCTGTGAAGCTCACGCTTTGCTCTGTAATCATTAGTAACTTCAAAGTGATACAGGGAATATAAAATAAAAAAAAAATATATATATTAATATTATATATATTTTACTAGCATGGTAGACAGGTTTGAGGGTACGTAGGCTGAAGGACAAAGCTATTGGCTTTGTTAAGACTGATGAATTAGTTCAATTACTGCAGCTGGAATTCAAATAGAAAGCCCTTTTACTGCTTCTAGGCTGGTAAATGGGTGAGTGAAGTAATTGAACTGAGTAATTTCAAACACTGAATGACAGCATGTGAAAAGACACTAAATAATGTTTTGATGTCCTTTCTATAGTTCTTCATACTTCTCCCTTAATATTCTCAAAGTTTCTCTTTCTGATGGTGCCCAAACAGAGCTTTTTTCAAGAAGACAAGAGTACCCCTGACAGTTAAATTTTAACTTGTCTGTTAGAAAAGGTATTTTTCATTTCTAGGAAACTAATTTTTTTTGAGAGGAGATAAGTGTTATTTCGCATGCTGAATGATATCAGGAGGATTAATTTTGTCACTAATGGAATAGAGTTGGGTATCATTAGCTGGAATCATGCACATACTGTATGCACTTACTATACCTACAATAATTTTTTTCAAATGATTCCCTGAAGACTGTATGTGTATAACTGATTCCCTGTCTCTATGGGAATATTTCTTCAGAGTAACCTTAATACATTTAACTGGTATTACCTGGCAACTACTCACACATTTTTACAAAGTGAGTTCTTTAGTAAGTACTCTTTGGAACAGCATGCCTCCTATAGTGAGTTTGTATACTAAAGATTTGCTGGCAGTCCCCCAAATATCTTTGCACTGTGACTTGGATGTCTGTGTATCTATGTGGATTGAGGACAGCCTGACCAGATGTCCCTTCATTCAAATGTTGGCAATCATGAAGGCATCCATTTTTCAGTATTAGTAAGTTCGTATTCCTCTTACAGCTTTCAGTGAAGTCCTTCTTGGATCTCTGCACAGCTGGAGAAATAGACTAGTCTTTTGGAAAACAGCTGGTAATATGGGAGGTACATTTTTTGCCTCAAGAAGGGTCAGTAGAACGTAAACATCCAGAATGCAAGGTAGTAAACAAAGAAGAGCAGCTATTCCTGGAACTGGAATAAATCATAACTGAGAAGTGAATGGATGTTATTACAAGGAATGCTGATTCATTGTTTAGCTGCTAAAGAATTGATTAGATCATAGACTCATAGAATCACAGAATGGCTAAGGTTGAAAGGTACCTTAGAGATCATTTACTGCAACCTCTCTGCCATGGAGGAAGGAGGGAGGTCCCATGCACAGGGGTGCCTCTCATCTCTAGACATGGTTGCTCAAGGCCTCATCCAACCTGACCTTGAACACCTCCAGGGAGGGGCATCCATAATTTCTCTGGTCAATCTGTTCCAGAGTCTCACCACCCTCGTACTAAAACAATTCTTCCTGGTACACAGTCTAAACCTCTTATCCTTCAGTTTTTAACCATTTCCCCTTGGCCTATTGCTGAACTCTCTTATGGAAACTCCCCCTTCGGCCTCGCTGTAGGTTCCCTTCAGATACTGGAAGGCAGCTGTAAGAACCCCCTGGAGTCTTCTCATCTTCAGGCTGAACAGTCCCAGCTCCTTCAGCCTCTCCTCATAGCAGAGGTCCAGTCCTAGGCAGTGAGGAATGAAGGAATCCATGTTCCTTACATACTCCAGAGTTTTCCACTGCTCTTGTGGGGTATTCAGACTTCAGGAATGTTGTTTATCTCTCCCCCATTGTAAGGACTTATTATAATAGCAAGGAGCTGTCATCTGGTCTGGCCCTTATCTAGCCCAATGCTCGTTTAGCTGCTCCTTGGCCAGTTAGCTGGGGGCATCAGCTCACTGCCAGCTTTGTCAGCCCCCTCACCTGACTTTTTCAGTCACTGAGTTTATCAGGAGTCTGTGTCCAACATTCCACTTGCTAATTGTCCTTTGAGGCAAAAATACTTCTGCTGAATGGAACTTCACAGTCCCAGTCAGAAATTATCTGTCCCTAGTGAAGGGGCACCGGTCGCCTCATTGTTTTTCAGATGCCAGGAGGATCTGCTCCATTATCTCACCTGACACAGAGTTGAGACTCCCTGGTCTGTGGGTCTCTGGGTTTTCTTTGCTGCCTTTATTTAAAATGGGTTTGTTTCCCCTTTTCCTGTCTGTGGGAACTTCTTCAGGATGCCACAACTTCTCAAATATGATGGCTAGTGGCCTGGCAACTTCAGCTGCCAGTTCTTTCTTCCAGATTGCACAGTTAAACATCCTCAGCACTGGTAAAAATTGTATTATCCAATTACACTTTCTTTAGGAATCAAGCTGAAGGGAATGGCCATGTGGCCAAGCACTCTGTAACCTATGGAAACTCTCAAACTTTAAAAATTATATAAAGAAAAAGAAAATCTATTTAAGGAGTCAATGTGTAACCACAGTGAAAAAAAAACTGCATCATAGCTTACGTTGAAGACAAAAAAGAGGAAAAAAAAGAAAAAAAGAAACAAGAGTCAATGTTACAGAGTAACATAAGCAGTTTTAATGACTGGTTTTCCCTCAACCATTCCATTTTGTTTGAAATGAGTAGTGAAATACCCAGTAAGCTGTTGAATGGGATATCAGATGGGACAGTCAGGGTGTCTCCTCTGACAGGTAGAATGGTGGAACCTCTACAAATAGACTGTGAACAATTATTTCTTTAGCACACACAGGAAAAGGAGTAGTCTTCTTTGGTGGGACACCTTATGCTACATGAGAACACAGAAACCAATTATGCTAGCTATAGAGGGCAAAAATCTCCAGCTCAGTGAGGCTGTGGAATCTGGATCTGTGGACAAAGCCCCAAGCAACCCACCTGGAATTTGGAGTTAGTCCTGCTTTGAGACGGGAGTTTTACTGCATGATCTCCAGAGGTCATGTCCAAACTAAATTATTCTGTGAGTTGATGATTTTGTATTATCAGAGTCAGTTACCAAGTTGCTAGAAAAGGCTAATTTTCCATCATGGAACTAATTGAAAGGCAAATGGGAGCATCAGAAAGGCCAAGTGGTCAGAGCTGGGGAAATTGGATTCCTGCTCCTGGACACCTTAGCGGTGAGCAAGTGGAATAATAATGTTACTGAAGAGGAAATCTACTTTTGATTCTTTCTTTTGTCTTTAGTTTCAGGGAGAAAAAGTATCCACAATGCCCTAAAGTAAATTAAGAACTGAGTAGTTCCAAATAAATGAGTAAAAGTTTCTTATATTTCTGTGCTCTGTAATTCATGGCACTACATTATGATACTAACCCAATTAGCATTTCTGTATCTGCCATTCAAAGAAAGTTTCTCTGCAGAGCTACTGACTTGCCCTGTCACCCCCTCTGAGTTGCAGACCTCTGAGGTCTTTTGATCTGTGATTTTCATAAAAGCAGTGCTGAAGGTGAGAGTTATCAGAACAAGGAGACTCTATCTTATTTCATTGTGGAACTTACATATGGGAAAAAGGCACACATAGAAGAGAACATGCCACTTTTTCTCTTATTTCAGCACAAACCACTTGTGAAATGTCGATAGCAGAATTACTGGTGTTTTGGCTTGTAGAAGGGACTTGATTGTGCTGTATGCCTTTTTTTTTTAATTGCAAATTTTTTTAGTTATTTTTTCAGACTGTTGAAAAATGTTTCTGTTTCATCTACCCAGGAAAAAACTCTTGTAAAGTGTCACTTGTCTGAATTAAATAAATGTAATGGGAAAAAATACAGTTTTCAGGAGGGGAAAATGGTCCTACCAAATCACTGCTTTAGTATTTATTACTACTTGATAATTCCATTAACTGTTTCAATTAGACAGATATCTTACTAGTGTCTGTGGCAATACATTTAATTTCAGGTAGTGATATGGTGTTGCATCACAACACTTAGAGGCTAACAGATTGACGGAAGTAAGGCAGTGAGTAACTTGAAGTTTACTGATTACTGTAAAAGAAATCAAAATAATATTTTAGCAGGTGTCTAGATTTTTGAATTACTATATTAAGTATTAATTTAGTCATTGCATTGAAAAAAATGCTATTTCTCAAATTATTTCTTTCTATGTGGAGCTTTTTGGAAGTTTGGAAGATTGAACTGTTCACCATACCATGCAAGAGAGGCGATAAATAAAAACTATCATGTAAAGCACGACTTATAGTGTGAAGTTATAATTCAAGAGCGTATCTGGCCTGTAAATATAACACATTTGTAGATGCAGTTGAAAACATGTATGTGTACTCAATTGAAGAATTTCTTGTGTAAATGTTTGACTATGTATCCTTAAAATTACAGGGGCACCTGTAATCTATCTATAGTTTCAGGAAGGACACTGTGGTCTAACCATCCCCTGGGATGCATGTGGTAGCACTACGCCAGACCAAACACTTGAAGGGTAAGATTAGGATTTAAAGGCAGAACCTAGGGAATCAGACCAGTAATAGAGGAAAAGGCAGCTCCCTTAGTTTTTCATAGAAATCTGCCTCAGTATTTTATTTCTTTTTAAACACCTTCACTATCCAGACTTTTCAGTCTGTGAACAAAGTGTAGAAAGATTCTGTGACTGTGTTTACAGCCAGCTAAGATCCGCCTCTGTGCAACGGAATAAAAGTGTCCATGCTCCTGGCATGCAGGGGCAGGAGCTTTGGACCTTGTCTTGTACTTCAGACAGATCCTCATTTCTAGTTGGAAAGCAGGTGACAGTCCTCAGCTCCTGCACTTGCATGTTCTACTGCTGGCTTAATGTGTGACACATCTTTTTTGACCACAGGTAGATTTAGAAGTTCCTCTGCAGACTTGACTTACTGAACCAACTTATGTTGCATACTGTGAGAAATGTATCTTCTTGACTTTTTCCTGACAAAGGAAAATGAAATTCCTTTAAAGAGAAAGCACTCAGTGAAAAGTGATAGTGATAAGGCAGAAAAGTCATCACTCTGGATCCTGAGATACATTATAAGGAGGAAAGGGTAAGGTGGAGAACCATTTAAAATGCATAGATTTTAATACCAGCACAGAACCCTTAGCGGTCATTAGGTCTGACCTGTTGAGCAGAGGTCAAAGAACACTGGTTACTCTTTTCTCTTTTATGCCCAAACCTTCTGTCTGGACTATAGCATCTTTCCAAGATCTTTCCAATGCTTTCCATGGTCTGGTTACAGTTTAAGGGGTTCAAATCCTGGAGTATCCCTTGCCTACCTGGATAGTTGTCTCAGTGGTTAATTGTCCTTAACAGAAACAAACAAACAAGCTAACTAACTAAAACTTAATTATAGTCTCCATTTATGGGAAGTTCAGTCGATTTTAACGTCTTCATGGATGAAAGAAAATAGATTGCAGAACAATAGATTGTTCTCTAGTTACAATGGAGGTTATTTCTAATTTTCAATCATTCACATAAAACATTCTTACCATCTTTTTCAGTATCCTTTTTTAAAGCAATGACAGCAGAAATAATTATGACAACCCAGCACTGATCTTTCTTATTTTATATATTGCAGTTATAAAGTGGAAATGGAGTGAGTGATGTTCTCCTGTTTATATGTTCAAGGTAGAAAATTGACGAGCTGACTCAACACTGAGCAATTAGGCAGACCTACAGCTAGCTGAATGGTGTTTTTCCTCCAGTTTCTTATGTATTACTAAATGGCCTTCTAACAAAGAATATGCTGGGGTGCAATAATTTGGGATTTGAAGCCATCAGTTAACCAGTTATGTATATTGTGTAAAATTGTAATATTCCTTTGGATATTTTTTATTATTAAGATAGATTTACATAGGATAACTGCATTTTCATAATAGTGTTTTGAAAAATGGGAAATGGAGTACCAACTGACAGTGCTTAGCATTACATTCCCCTATGCTTATTTTCAGATTTTTATAGCAATATTACTCATCTTAAATCTCTGTTCTGTTAAACATGAACCATTTTCCCTAATGAATAAAAAATGTTAAGGCTTTCATACTACTATCTTTATTTCCTTTTTACCACTGCTTAGTCTCAGTAGAAAACTTGTTTTATTCCTTTTTTGTCATAAGCCTTGAGAGTTTAGTAAAAGGTATCTTTAAGACCTTATATATTATGCATCCTTTTAGTAGGCATCATGCAGCAGACTGAAAAATAATGGGTTTAGTTTTCTTTTTGGTCTGGTGCAAATCTCTTAAATTTCATAATTTCATATTCCTGCCCCTCTCAGAATTTTAATTCCAAAGTTTTGTAAAATAGACATCTAACAGTTTCATGTATAAAGAGCATCATGCGGTTATTTCAGGATGAAATCCTAAATGTTTCTTCTTTATTTCATATTACTTTCTTATATCCATTTCCATATGCTGAATTTTAATTTTCCCAGATACTATTTATGATGGTGAAGGCTGCAGGGTCTTACATCTCTTTCAAACCAATGCTATTTTGTGAAATAATGATCAGACACTAATTTTGCACCACTTGTGGAGCATCAGCCTTAAGAACTTTTATCAGAAATGGATCAATCTCCTTTAGCTTCATCAGACCACCCCATAAAAGGCTGATTAAATTATACTTGGTCTTCTTCATAGAACTTGTGTTTCCCTCAAGGGACCTGGATTAGAGATGTGCAGTTGAAAGGACGACTCCCACTATTAAAAAGAAAAATAATAGTATGAAAAGTCTTACAGAACACAATTACCTGCTTTTTATTTATTTCCTCTTATGTTAAGAGAGGTGACACTGAAGATCAGTTTTCAGTGGCTTTAATTACCAGCCCTACTACTATCCATTTATCTCCATTGGGACAAAGCATTTTTCCACCGGGAAAGGCAAAAGTGAGGAAAAACTTGGATATGAAGGTCAGTCTAGGTTGGGGTTTTTTGTTGTTGTTGTGTTTTGGTTTTTTTTGTTTTGTTTTCTCTCCTT
This sequence comes from Heliangelus exortis, assembly GCF_036169615.1. Taxonomy (NCBI): domain Eukaryota; kingdom Metazoa; phylum Chordata; class Aves; order Apodiformes; family Trochilidae; genus Heliangelus; species Heliangelus exortis. The sequence goes on from NC_092424.1 coordinate 46,729,926, forward strand.
GAAATCAATTACAGATGAAAGAAGGAAAATGGTGGTGCAGCAATGTCATTGTGTCTGAAATTTTATTGGATATCTTCTGACTGTGTTGTCCCATGATATTCCTAGACTCCTGATGTAGAAACTGACACTCAGAAATTTACATCTCAGAAGCATCAGTGTACAAATTATACCAGCGGAATAAGTGTGGTTTTTTATGTGCACCTGATTTGTCAGACTCTCTGCTGATCTCCCTTTTTAAACGCTATATAGAAAGAAACTATATAAATAAAAACTGCAGTGTAGGCCAAAAATGCACTTTTAAGTAATTGGGTGTTGCTTTAAATGTCCCTGGGTTTCTTTTTTAGTGATGCTTCTGCTTAGAGTTGAGCCAATCTGTCTTCATATTTCCTCTTCTCTACCATTATAATTGATCTGGCAGTTTGCCACGCTTGGACCCAGACAGTAATAACTTGGCATAGAGGATATTCTGCCTCCCTAATTTGACTGACAGAATAAATCCTGATTTTAAACTGCTGTCATGTGGTTTTTATCAGTAAATAACACACATTTTACTATGGCATGTGTACATTGAGATAGACAGCTATGTCTTTTTAATGTGCCTTGCTAGCAGCAGAGGAGGAGTCATGAAAAGCAATCATATTTTCATGAGCTCTACTCTAAGAGCAAAACCCCATGATTCTTACCAAAAAAAAAAAAAAAACAAAAAACCAAACAACCTAAAGCTTGAAGACATCTGTCAAGTTTTCTTTTAGAGGAAGTAATATGTGTGTTCTACTGACTAACACGTTGAGGAAAATGGGCTTTATGCATGCAGGCTGTTTCCCTCTATTGCAGGTTGTTTTGTTGGGTTTTTTTTTTCACATACTCCATACGCTAATGCAGATGAAATCACAGAAAAAACATTATTAGTTTGGGGAAATATATCTGTGCATTCGTAAATAATTTATTAGTAGTGGTAATGCTAGTACTGTACTCTGTTCAAGTTGCACCCTGCTGTAGTTTCCCTGGGAGAGGAGCAAGTATTTGGATGGCATGCATACTGTTTTCAATTATGTTCAAAGAAATAATTGTTCAGTAGTGAATAATCTGCTGTCAATAAACAACAAAGTCCCCACTGCCAGCAATGTTATGCTAAGTGGAATCACTGTGCACAAGATCTCCTGGAAACTTAAGCTCAACCTCGTCAACACTGAGAATTAGTACTGCAAAAAATCAAACAAAGGCAAAACAGTTGATACATGGTTGTGTGTGAAACCATCTTATCACCAATTTTGTTTAAAACAAACAGAATAAGTCATTACAGTAGTAGAAATAAGTATGTTCCAGAAAACAGTGCATCACAGAAATGAATGTTATTCACTGAAGATGAAAGATTTGTGTTTGCCAAGAGTAAAATATTAAATGAATCCCATCTCTGAGGGCATTTTTAAGAAAGCCTTCTGAACCTACTGGAGTCAGAGGGAGCTAGTGAATTTACTTGATTTTTGTTAAGGTACCATCTATTATAGATGTTTTTTGCTATAGTACCATCATCTGTGCTATGCTTTTCAAGCTAAATGGCATATTAAAATTTAATCTTAAATTTGTAGCATGTTTATGAATGAGGGATGCACCCAAAACTTTATTAAAAAATGTTCTGTACATTGCAGACTTGATGACTGGTCATTCTAGAACAGTTTGGTCTTCCATACTCTTGAATGTGAACATTTTGGTACAGGGCTTCTGGTGGATATGTCTGCCATGGAGCGTGCATGACCCTTCTCAGAGGTATTTTAGTAACCAGGCAGATTGCCATAGGAATATCTGAGGAGAACATACGCTGTTTCTCTACTGATTCAAGAACTTAATTCACATTCACAGTATTGCTAAGAAATTGGAGTGGCGCTTTTTGTATCTGTGGATATTTTCTAGGAAATGTAACTTCTTTATTCCCTGTGTGGTTTTTAAATGAAAAGAACAAAAGATTGCCATATCTGAGCTTAGAATTTATGAATATGTAGACATTGTAGGCTACTTTGTGAATGTTGAGTGAGAAGTTCATACAATTATTGAATACAAAAAGAAGACCAAATCATAGATGTTTTCAAGACACTGTTTGGTGAACAAGTGCACAGAATTCTAACTGGAAGGCTACCTTTTTGCTTTACCTATATTCTGTTTTTCTCCCATTAAAATGTGGCTGCTTTGCACTCTCAGACAAGACTAACTTATGTATTAAGATCAATGAATTACATGATTTCTTCTTGCAGAGCATCCCATTCAGAGCATTCCCAGTACGGATACTGGTGTGCAGCACCTGAGCAGTCAGGTGCGCTTCATGTGTATCTTGGTCTCTGAAAATCGGGCTGAAGTTATCAGTGAGCAAAAGAGGATAAATCCAGAATTTTATCCCTGTATAAGGGTGTATTCTCTGTCTTTAGAAGGTCCCTAATGTGAACATTTTCTCAGCGTTACCAAACTACTGGACAATTTCCCTTTCCAGAGAGAAACAATCAACCAGGATATATCTGCATTTAGCCTGACCTTCTCAAGTAATTATGAAATTAAAGTTTAGTCTGAGACTAATCAAGTAGTATTTTTCCCTTATTATCTTCTGTCCATTTCTCACCTCACAGGTGGGGTGATGTGAGCTGTAAACATGAAACCTAAATATCCTATATAAAAGCGGTCTGGAGCAAACACCAAAAGATAATCAACTACATTCCCTTATGTAAAACCGAATCAGTTATACCTAATCATCCAAACAGCCTTAGATATGTATTTGACAGTCTCCTACAGCCTTAATCCAGTAATCCAAACCGAGATATCCTGTTTGCTAGACTTTGTATAATTTGAACATCTAGAAATTCATGCACTGCATTTGGTAGAAAGACGACAGGAGATCTTCTGGCCTTTTTTATAAATACATTTGTGTACTGTTTTCTGAGAATAATCAAATTTGTGAAAGTGTAAGATTACTTAGTACTGATTTTGTAAAACAGTACCTTAACTCTATGGAATTTTGGGTCATCACAGAGGACAGATGTAATGATGGTACATACAGTAAGGCAGATGTCAGAGCTGTACAGACGTATGATCACAAAGATAGGCACTGCTTCCATAGCAGCAGCGAGTACTACTGCACGTTCCTGAGTCCTCTGGGAAATCTTCATATTCAACTCTTCTACTATACTTTTGCATAGGAATTTTAAATTACTAAAAGAAATACAGCAAAAGAACCACCAACGAATAATAACTCCTAATGTGTTTATTTCTTATGTATTGATCACAAGTTGAACAAATTACCTTAAATGCTGCTGATAGGTACCAATATATTGTTTTTTGTAGTGTGGTTTGTAGTTTGCAGCCATAGGTAAAGACCTTATCTTTCTTAAAATGAAAAGCTAATAAATAATTATTCTCTCAATTTGCAATCATAACGCTAAAAAATTCAGCTTACTCAGAAATAATTTCTGTCCACTTTAGAACGAAAATATTTAAATCTATTTCTTGAATTTTGTAATTTTCTTTTAAGGAAAAACAGTGAGTAGGACTGATTTGTTAATCAGTTCAAGGTCTGTCACCATTTATCAAATCCTTAATATTTAATCTGAAAAAATATATTACTATGAGAAAATATAATTTCAAAAGTTGTGACATTACTTTTCAGGCATTCAGCTCAGATAACTGAGAGCATTGGGATGTGAGATTTTTCTTGAGCGCTTTCCGTGTGAATGATTGTATTTACTATACTACAGGAAAAAATGATGCTGTTACACACTACTGTATATCTTTCTTTGCCCTGAAGAAATACATCTAGAGAATAACTTCCTGATGGAGCTGGTGGGGGCACCAACTAGGGAAGGTGCCCTGCTGGACCCGCTGTTTGTCAACAGAGATGGTCTTGTAAAGGATGTGACAGTCCATGTTTTGGGCACAATGACCACAAAATGATAGGGCTCTCCTTTCTTGAAGGAGTAAGGAAGCAGGTCAGCAGAACTGCCACCCTGGGCTTCTGACAGGCAGACTTGGACCTGTTTTGAAGACTGGTTAACAGAGTTCCTTGGGAGGCAGTCCTGAAGGGCAAAGGAGTGTAGGAAGGCTGGACATTATTTGAGGAGGAAATATTAAAGGTACAGAAGCAGGATGTCCCTCTGTGCCAGTTTCAACTAAGGGAAAAAAAGGAGAGTTTGTTGACTTTGGGAAAAGGGGCCAGTCACTCAGGATAACTACAAAGATGTCATAAGGCTAGGCAGGGAGAAAATTAGAAGGGCCAAATCCCAGCTTGAAAACAATCTGTCTGCAGCTGTCAAAGATAACAAGAAACGCTTCTGCAAATATATTAACAACAAAAGGAACACTAAGGAGAGTCTCGGTCATTTATTGGATGCAGAGGGAAATGTAGTAGTTAAGGATGAGGAAAAGGCTGAGGTACTTAATGCCTTCTTTGGTAGTAAGACCAGTTTAGTAATAAGACCAGGTGTTCACTGGGGAACAGTGGGGAGCAGACTGAAGCCCACATAATCTAAGAGGAGATGGTTAGTGACCCGCCACACCACTTAGACATGCAGAAGTCTATGGGGTCAGATGGGATACACCCAAGGGTACTGAAGGAGCTGGCAGAAGTGCTCACCAAGCCACTTCCCATCATTTACCAGCAGTCCTGGCTGGTAAGTGGGGAGGTTCCCATTGACTAGAGATTGGCAAATGTGACCCCCATCTACAAGCAGGGCTGGAAGAAGGATCCAGCCATGACAGGCCTTTCAGTCTGACCTTGGTGCCAGGGAAGGTTATGGAGTAGATGATGCTGAGTGCCATTATGCAGCACATGCAGGACAACCAGGTGATCAGGCCCAGTCAGCATGAATTCATGAAAGGCAGGTCCTGCTTGAGGAACCCAATCTTCTTCTATGACAAGGTGACCTGTTTAGTAAATGAGGGAAGGCTGTGGATGTTATTTACCTGGACTTTAGTAAAGCCTTTGACACTGTCTCAAGGAGCATTCTCTTGGAGAAACTGGCTATGTATGGTCTAGCCCTGTGCACCCTTTGCTAGGTAAAGAAATAGCTGTATGGCTGGGCCCAAAGAGCTGTAGTGCATGGAATTAAATCCAGCTGGAGGACAGTCACAAGTGGTGTTCCCCAGGGCTCTGGGGAGCCCTGTTCTGTTTAATATTTTTATGAATTAACTGGATGAGGGGATCAAGTGCATCCTCAGTTAAGTTTGTAAAACTAAGATATATTTATTTTTACTTTAAAGTAACAGTTTTTTTTCCAAAATCTGTTAGATATATTAAAAAAAAAAAAAACCAAACCACTAAATAACATTTTTTCTGTGCTGACTAGAACTGAAGAGTTTGTATTTTTAGACAAAGTGTATATTCCCAAAAATATGTGGTAATATGTATTAAAGAACTGTATTTTAAATAGCCTTCCTCTACATATTCCCCATGATCAAGTAGGTTTTGAAGTTGTAGCTGTCAGAAGTGTCTGTAGGGAAGTGGCTAGCTGCATGATAGCTGCTTTGCAGATGGACTAGAGGGGGGAAAAAATTTCATGGCTATCTATGAATGCATGAAATACATGAGTTCTCACATGAGTAAAACCACTTACTAACAGAGGGTACCATTTGCATTCCTCCATAAAGATTAAGTGTTTTAGCTGTTTTCACTTGAACTTGCCTGTACATTGAAAATTGCTGAGCTGCTAGTTACTTGGTTAATGTAGTTCTCCTATAAAGCCATTTGAAACTACCAAAAGTTATAAGGATTACCAGGAGTAATTCTGGTTGATTTTACTATCTGGACAAAAGAAAGGGAGATGGGAGTGATCAGTCAAGCTGACTGTATCCTTTGTGTCATCAACAAAACCATTCAGTTTTCAAAGGCCTAAAGAACTTACCATGAAAACTGTCATAGCTAGTGTAATAAAAATAGAATTAAAGAAAAAAAAAGTTGAGGTGGAGCTTGGAAGACAAGTGAGGATGGGGACAGCAGAATGTCCCATACAGCCATGGCTTGGGCAGAGCTCATGCAAGGCCAACACACCTCTGAGGGCACATGGGCAGAGGTGGATGTCCTGCAGATCCTGGTCCTTTTGTGTATTCTGCCCTTTTGCTGACTTCTTGGCTTTTAACTTGGCATTCCAGGTTTCCTTTTAGTGATGTGTGAGGCATATAGAGCTGCCTGTTTGTTAGATATCTGTGGTGTCTTTGGGATAGCAATCCCTCAGTTAACATCTCTCTGCTGGATGTTCTGCTGGAGAAATCCCATCACATGGCCAGGGGCACAGTAGTGTGAGCAAAGACTTTGTAAGACATGAAGACATATGGTATTTCTAGGATGCCTGTTTCCTTCTTGGCTGGCAGAATGGAGCTACCTGTACTTATTTACAAATAGTCCATTTTAATGGGACTACTGCAGTCCTATAATGTCAATCCACTAGTAACTAATACTGATAGGAATTTCATCTCCAGAATTGAAGACATGGACCTTATATCACTTTCCAAACATCTGAAGAATATTGCCAGACCCATTTACTGTAAAGTACTGATTTGATCCATCAGCTAGACTGCTGAAATATTTTTTCCTTTGAGTACTGCATCGGTTCCAGATGGTAAGAATACAGTAACTTTGATTATATGGAAAAATTCAGAATGTGTCTGAGGGAGAAGGTCAGGATATTATAGGGTATCTGAGGCAAAAAAAATCCAGAGACAAATAAATCTCCTATCTGAGATCTGGGTAAGATATGCTTTCCTTTTTTGTTTTTTGGCTTGTTGGTTTGGTGGTTTTTTTTAGGTAAAACAAGTTGTCTATATTTATGCTTGACAGTAGTGTTATTTTTATTTTTATTTTTTATTTTCTATGGTGTATTGCTCTAGTAGAGGAACTGAAGGTCCCAAATCCAGCAGGAATTATGGAGTGAGGAATTTTATACAGAAGCTACTTTAGCCTATAAAGCTGATTGTGGGATTCAGGATGTAAAGCCAGAATTGTGAATGCCAAAAGGTTGACAGCAAGTACTGGATAGCCAGGGTGTAGATGGCTGTGAATGGCAAAAAGTGCCAGCTATGACTTAGTCTTATGCATCTTTGCATGCCCAGTAGCTCACTGTTGACAGGTATATTTAAAACAGAATGTATTTGCCAGCTTCAGCAGTGTACATTTTCAATAATCCTAATACCTTTTTTGATTGTAGGGCTCATTTCTTTATGCCGCAAAGAACATATTAACTGCATTCAGTTTTTCTGTAATATTTAAAATAACAGTCAAATATATAAATCTGTGTGCAGTTATTCACTAGATTTTAGTCTATTCCAAGTAAGAAAGTGATAGCATAGCTGACTGTGCAGATCAGGCTCTGTGATGCTGTTCAGTGTTTGATGGAGTCAGTACAGTACATGCAGTTTTCTTGGCAGTCTAGACACATTATGAAAGATATCTTCAGATGTGCTCTGCTTGTTCCTGTCAGTTTTCTTATATATACATTTATATATATATACATATATATATATCTTTATGATAATGTTTCTTACCTTGATGTAAAACTTGATTCTTCCATTCTTGATTCTTCTGCATTTGTTTCATGCACCTCACATATACCTTTTTTTTCAGCAGGTGAATTAGAAGAATGCATTACTAATATGCTTTGGGCAGTTGACAGGGTTTTTTTTGGTAATTCTGGAGTTAAAGATAGTTGTTAAACTCAACACTTTCAGAATACATGATAACTGCTTTCATTTCCTCAAGTCACACTTTTGTGTAGCAAACAGCCAGTATTTCAGTGTGCTTGGAAGGCTGAGCTAGGGATTTTAGGTATGTAGAGTTTATCACTAATGTTTTTTTAAATATTTCCTTTATTGTTATATCAACAACATCTGGAAATCAAATTGTCTGGTTTTGTTTGATTTGATTACTGACCAGTTTCTCTGTAGGGATTTGTCTCTGTAGGGATCCCTACTAGTAAGGATTTTCCTCTTTGGTTTGAATGTATTTACATACACAGAGCACTGTATTTGTTTCTATTACACGTGAATATGAATATTTTTATCAGTATTTGAATAAAACCCAACTTAGATGGACACGTTGTCAGGAAGTTTCTAGCAACAGGGCTCATTTTTTTTCCCAAAGGAAACCAGGAAGTGTGATTGCTTATCACCTAAGTATTATCATCTGATCTGAAGTAAGAATCAAGATATCATGAATCATAAAAGACATAGATGAAAGAAACTTCAACATGTCATTTAATTCTCTTTCCCTTGCTCTGTCTGTCATTTAATTCTTTCCCTTGCTCTGTTTCTCTTCAGTTAGCTCTACAAATGTGTTTCTTCTCTGATGTTTAATTCTTTGTTTGAGGTGCCACAATCACCTGAGACTATCTTTTCTGGTAGTGCTCCCCTTCCTCTTCCCTTTCCTTTTTTTCCCCTTCCCCTTCCCTGATGTCAAACCTGAATCTTTCTTGTTGCAACTGAGTAACTTTACACCTTGCCTTATACCCCACGGATATCAAGAACAGATTAGTCCTATCTCTTTGCAACAGCCTTTCACAAACTGCCAAACCCTGTACTAGGACTTACATTGAACAGAGGCTCAAGGTAGATGTAGTCTTCTTTTCACTTTCTGCTGTAGATCCAATCTTCCCTGAGAGGCAAAGGAACAGATTCCTTAGAGGCAGGATCTTACAGTCAAGTTGACTGCTACAGAGACATAATCTGTTTCCTGCTGAAATAAGTAACAACATGCTATCACTAAATTCTTCCAATTTTCCAGA